>NC_057714.1:67994964-68102666 GCF_004010195.1 Chiloscyllium plagiosum
ATGCTAGATAACTAAAGAAATTGAGGGTTTGGTTAAGAAAAAGAAGGAAGCATATGTAAGGTATAGACAGGATAGACCGAGTGAATCTTTAGAAGAGTATAAAGGAAGTAGGAGTATATGTAAGAGGGAAATCAGGAGGGCAAAAAGGGGACAGGAGATAGCTTTGGCAAATAGAATTACGGAGAATCCAAATACATTAAGGACACAAGGGTAACGAGGGAGAGATTAGGGCCCCTCAAAGATCAGCAAGGCGGCCTTTGTGTGGAACCACAGAAAATGAGGGAGATACTAAACGAGTATTTTGCATCAGTATTTATTGTGGAAAAGGATATGGAAGATATAGACTGTAGGGAAATAGATGGTGACATCTTGCAAAATGTCCATATTACAGAGGAAGTCCTGGATGTCTTGAAACACATAAAAATTAATAAATCCCCAGGACCTGATCAGGTGTACCCTCGAACCCTGTGGGAAGCTAGAGAAGTGATTGCTGGGCCTCTTGCTGAGATATTTGTATCAACAATAGTCACAGGTGAGGTGCTGAAAGGCTGAAGGTTGGTTAACGTCGTGCCACTGTTTAAGAAGGATGGTATGGACAAGCCAGGGACCTATAGACCAATAAGCCTGACGCCGGTGGTGGGCAAGTTGTTGGTGGGAATCCTGAGGGACAGGATGTACATGTACTTGGAAAGGCAAGGACTGATTAGGGATAGTCAACATGGCTTTGTGCGTGGGAAATCATGTCTCACAAACTTGATTGAGTTTTTTGAAGAAGTTACAAAGAGGATTGATAACAGCAGAGCAGTAGATGTGATCAATATATGTATCAGTAAGGCGTTCAACAAGGTTCCCCATGGGAGACTGATTAACAAGGTTAGATCTCACGGAATACAGGGAGAACTAGCCATTTGGATTCAGAACTGGCTCCAAGGTAGAAGACAGAGGGTGGTGGTGGAGGGTTGTGTTTCAGACTGGAGGCCTGTGACCAGTGGAGTGCCACAAGGATCACTGCTGGGTCCTCTACTTTTTGTCATTTACTTAAATGATTTGGATGCGAGCTTAAGAGGCTCAGTTAGTTAAGTTTGCAGATGACACCAAAATTTGAGGTATAGTGGACAGCGAAGAAGGTTACCTCAGATTACAACAGGATCTTGACCAGGTGGGCCAATGGGCTGAGAAGTGGTAGATGGAGTTTAACTCAGATTAATGCAGCATTTTGGGAAAGCAAATCTTAGCAGGACTTATACACTTAATGGTAAGGTCCTAGGGAGTGTTGCTGAACAAAAAGACCTTGGAGTGCTGGTTCATAGCTCCTTGAAAGTGGAGTCTTATGGTAGACTTGTCCTGAAGAAGGGCTTATGCCTGAAACGTCGATTCTCCTGTTCCCTGGATGCTGCCTGACCTGCTGCGCTTTTCCAGCAACACATTTCCAGCTCTGATCTCCAGCATCTGCAGACCTCACTTTCTCCTCATAGATCCTACCAGGCCCTGGGAAGATATCTACCTTAATGTTTTCAACACACCTAACACCAGCTCTTTCTTAATACTGATGCGTTCCTGTGCTGACCTACCACAATGGAATGTGTATCTGTAATCTGTTTATCGGACTGGAAGGTTTATCCTTTTAATTTTATTATTTTTCTAACTTATACTATGAATCAATGTAAGATAATGTAAGTTTTTTTATTTTTATTTTGTAACTAAGATTTGTAAAAAGGTACTTTGTACCTAAGATGGTGCTGTGAGGGGCGACATTATAGCCTTTTCACCGTACTCCTGTACTTGAGTACACACAATAAACCTAATTCTCATATCAACGTACCCTAATCTCACCATCAGCCGTGTCCCCCTCCTTGGTGAAATCTGATGTGAAGTACTTATTAAGGACCTTCCTCAGGCTCCATGCATAAATTCTATCCTTTCTTCTTGAATTAAACTACCCTTTCCCTAGTTACTCTCTTGATACTAATTTATATATAAAATGCCTTCGGATTCGCTTTAATTCTCCTTGCCAAGAACAATTCATGACCCACTTTTACAGTCATAATTCCATGCTTCAGTTCTTTATGGCTTCCTTTATATTCCTCAAGCGCCTTGTCTTGATTTAAGCTTCTGAAACCTCAAACAGCCGTCCCAGTTTCTAATTTCTCCAGTTCATGATTAATACGGTTGTAATTAGTCTTCTCCCAATTGTAACTGAATGCTAACATTTCTGACCAATATACTTAAACACCTAGATTCTTCTGCATCTTGGAATTCCACAGCCATCCTCTATTTCTACAAATTGCTTTTTTCTTCATATCGAAGTGAATAACATCACATTTTCCCAAATTATGTTCAACATGCCAGACTTTTGCTGACTCAAATCAACTTATCCATAACCGTCTACCAACTCCTTACATTTTTCTCACAATGCCTTACCGATCTCTCTTTGTGATGTCTGAATTTAGTTCCTAATGCTTCGCTCCACTCTACTTATCAAAGTCAATTATGTAAATTGTAAAACTTTGAGGCCCAGCACAGACACTGCACCCCATCCCTGAGGGGCTTCCTGTTCTCCACCCTCAGATTGTTGTTTGATTTGACTACTGAATATGTAGAAAATAACTGGTTGAACAGAGTGAACATGGATTTATGAATGAGAAATCTGATAGACATTTTATTTTCACAGAATCCCTACAGTGTGGAAGCAAGCCATTCGCCCCATCAAGTCCACACCAACCCTCCGAAGAGCACCCACACTGATAAAACCCCCTGGTACCCTATTTCTGTAACCCTGCATTTTCGATGGCCAGTCCACACAACTTACACATCCCTGAAAACTATGGACAATTAGCACTGCCAATCTATCGAACTTGCACATCTTTGGACTATGGGAGGAAACTCACGCAGACAGGCAGAATGTGCAAACTCCACACAGTCACCCAAACCAGGGTCCCTGGCATTGTGAGGTGACAGGGCTAACTACTGAGCCACTGTGCCGCCCTTTTATTGAAGTTGAGTTGAGAGTGATTTACTAGACCAGTTGACAACGGGACAAACCATATGTTGCGTTTAGATTTTCAGAAGATTTGATATACTCCTACACAGATTGGTAAACAAAACTGAAGTACGGGAGGTAATATGCTAGTATGGATTGAAGTTTTATCAACTGGCAGAAAGCAGATTTAGGATTAATTGGCATTCCAAGACTGTTTGGATGTGAAATAGAATCATGAAAATAAAAGGAAATATTACCAATTCAGCTTTTTGAGCCAGTTCTGCCATTCAAAATAATCCTGATTGATCCTCTATGTACTACCACTCAAAGCCATACTGCGCTTGCATCATATCACTTGACATGTTTAGCATCTGGAAATATACTTCCTTCTTGAGTGTATTCAGTGACTTGGCTAACACTGCGTTAGAATAGAGAAGTTCACAGCTTCACCACTGTCCTCTCAGTCCTAAACGGTCTATCCCTGCGCTGAGACTGTGAACCTTTGTACTTGATATTGTAGTTACAGGGAACATCATCTTTGCATTCAGGCTTGTCAGAATTTTAGACTTGTCAATGAGATTCCATCTTGTTCCTCGAACTCCATCGAGTAGAAGCCTCATTGACCCAATCTCCCTTGATAATGACAAACCTGCCTTTCTAAGAATAAATCCAATGAATCCCCCTATGGCAAGTGTTCTTTTATTTGGTCATGTGACTAAATCTACACGCAGTACTTCAAACATCATCTCACCAAGATCCCACACAGCTGCAATGCGACATCTTTGCTCCTGTACTCTTACCTTCTTGCAATGAAAGCCAATATATCATTTGATTTTCTAACTGCTTACTATAACTGCACTATTATTCTCAACCAACTGATGCATAAGGGAATCCAGATCTCTTTGTTCATCAACATCCAGCCTCTTTTTTACATCAACATTCCCAAATGTGCAAAGTATTTCTTGAATGACCAAACGTTGGAAACTGATCTCCGTATGGACTTAGGAATCCTTGTTCATTAATAATTGTAAGCTAGGATAAAGGCATAACAAGCAATTTAAAAGGCAAATGCCTCATTAGCCTTTACTTCAAGAGGGTGAAAGTACAGGAGCAAAGTGTTCTTGCTTCACTTGTATATTACATTGGTGAGACTGCACTGGAAGTACTGCATAATGCTGGTCCCCTTTGCCAAAGAAGGGAGATATTTATCATGGAAGAAATTCGGTGGAGGTTCACTGGGATAATGAGACTGATTTAAGAGAGATTAAGGATGCTTGGCCTGTATTCTCAACTTTAAAAGAATAAAAGGCTATTTCACTGAAGCGTACAAAATTGTTCAAGTGATAGACACAGCAGGTGCAGAAAGGATATTTCTCGAACAGCAGGGTACAGAATCAGGGGATAATTTCAACATAATAGGAAAGGCGTTTATTACTGCAATGAAAATAAAAATACTTTTGTTAAAAGAGTCGTGAATATTTGTATTTCTCTACCCAAGCAGGGTATGGAAGCTTAACTGTTACATTTAAGATTGATTTCCCATTACTCATGACATCAAAAATAACAGAAAAGCTCAGGAATATGGCATTGAGGTATAAGGTAACCATGATCAAAAATGGCAATGCAGACTCAAAAGGTTGAGTGGCCCGGCTCCTGCTTATCCTAAGCAAAACTAAGCATCATTCTCTAACTTCTCTCATATCTTCCCCATGTCCTGTCCAAACCCAACCCAGCCTTCATCCTCTTCTCATTACATTCCCAAATATCAAACTTGCATTTACAACCCATATCATTTCAGCACAGTACCTACACTGATTTACGTTGGCTTCTAGTCTCCTCACCACTCTCTTAAGCCTAGGGAGTTTATAGTCCTGCAATGGCCTTGTTTGTTATGAAGCTCTGCAACATCAGGTCCTAACAGACTCTCAAAGGATTAGTTCTTTGAGCTCTGGTCCATCCAACATCATTTTTCTCATCATTCATCAAGAGTGTACAATCAAAACCATTTCATAAACAGTTCTGCTCTCCAACCTCTTTCTTTCAGATCCTCATGCACTCTTATTTAATAACCACTGTTCAACCTAGTTCTTTTAACCTGTTACCACACAGACAGCAAGCCAAACCAAACTAGGCTCTCCATCACTGGATTTGCAACATAGTGAAATTAAAATATTCATTGACCCCCAAAATTGCTCATTTGTTCTAACAAAACTTTACAAATTACAGATCTTGAACACAAAGTTTGAAACTTAAACAAAAATGAACTGATTAAGAATGTAACTTTAGCAGAACACATGCTAGCTACAAGGCAATTAATTAATCTCTACAGTCCAAGTCTAATCATCTTCGAATATAAACTCCAACTTGCGCATTGATACAAACAGTTAAGGGAAACATTAAGAAGAAAATAAGATGATTGTAATTTGCCAATTCGATAACCGTTTCAACGATGAATACCAGACCTCTATGAAATTCTGTGACCCCCAAGTTGTATGACAGACATAGGAAGGTAAATCTTGCTTAAATTCCAAAGTCACCAGTCAATGCAAACAGGTCTTACTGACCTTCTACTTATTTCTTATAACTGGGATTATTTTAGAATTGTCAACAAACTGATAACTAGAAAATAACTATAAGAGAACAAAACCAAAAATAAAATCAACGTGCCAGGCCACAGCTTTGAAAGCAAAACTGCCTCTTGGCCAAACTCCAACCAGAACCGCTCAGTGTGCTTTTCTCTGTTTGGCTGCCCACCAACAGTCCTCCATCGATTGACCAATTCACCCATGAACCAGCAGCCAGTCCCTGAACATACCATTTCGCTGCCAAATCATTTGCAGCGTTCTTAGACAAGCAATGAATCTGCATTATATTTCCAAGCAGCAAAGTGGTCCTTTTAAAAATAACTCTTTTTCTCTCTTGTTAGAAAAGACAAGGTATTGATTGAAGTTTAAAGCTCGATTCTCAACTGCAACTCCATTTATAAACCAAAATGAGAAAAAGAAAACAAAAATAATGCTGGTCTCAACAGTCCCGAAAACATTTTTATCTTTAGTCTGAAGTCGATTTGTGTTGGTGGTTAAATTCCATTTGTCTCAGCATGATTGGGAACAAACCAGAATGGATATTTACCTTGAGAATACAACTGGAATATTGTGTGCAATTCTGGTCTCCCTCCTATAGGACATTGTGAAACTTGAAAGGGCTGAGAAAAAGATTTTGAAGCATGTTGCCAGGGTTGGAACGTCTGAGCTAATGGGAGAGGCTGAATCAGCTGGGGCTGTCTTCCCTGGAGTGTCAAAGTCTGAGGGGTGACCTGATAGAGGTTTACAAAATTATGTGGGGCATGGATAGGGTAAATAGACAAAGTATTTTCCCTGGGGTGGGGGAGTCCACAACTGGAGGGCACAGGTTTAGGGTGAGAGGGGAAAGATAATAAAAGGGATCTAAGGAGCAACTTTTTCATGCAGAGGGTGATGTGTGTGTGGAATGACCTGCCAGACAAGTGGTGGAGGCTGATACAATTATAACATTTAAAATGATGGGTATAAGAATAGGAAGGGTTTAGAGGGATAGTGCTGGCAAATGGGACTAGATTCATTTAGGCTATCTGGTTGGCGTGGATGAGTTGGACCGAAGGGATTGTTATAGTGCTGTATATCTCTATGACTCTATGACTGCATGGAGTTAATTTATTCAGTACTACCAGCATCAAAACAGCTGTAAAAACGACTTTTGTACCTCTCTTCTGTCCAAAGCTGCATACTCTGCTTCCACTTCTTCAGCTTCTGGATCTCGTGAAAATACCATACGCGACTCAAGATTGAGAGCAAGATCCTTGTGATGCTGTTTCTCCGCACAGTCACAGGGAGTGTCTCGGTTTTCATTTTCTGCAAACAGGTCTGCATCATACTTAACTAAAAGCTGAAATCAAAGGAAAGTTACAAAGCTAAATCTTTTTGTCTACATTTCAACATTGTCATTAAGTTCAGACATTGTAAATGCAAGTCACAAAAAAAAGTGAAATTTTAAGTGAATCTCAATATAACAGTTGAACTATTAGACAAGAGCACTCTCGGCTGTCACTAAGAAAGAAGTTCTTTCTACTGATGATATTTAGATTAAGGAAAAATAACATGTCAATATATCTTTATAACATCTTGTATGGATTTGATTGTCTACATCATTACCATGAACAAACTTGGCCACTAATAAAACTCAAGGTTTCGATGGTAGTGCTAACAATGCTCATGTTGTTGAATGCAAAGAGAGACCGCTTCTTGTTAAGAGTGGTCATTGCTTTGCATTCCTGTCATATTTGTTACTTGCTATGAATTAGCTCATGCCTAAATGTTGCTTAGGACTTTAATAATTGTCTAATCACAGATTAGAACTCAACATTGTGGAATTATTTATGGTCATCATCTGATTTCTTAATGGAATGAAGATCATTGATGAAGTTGGTTGAGCCAAAATGTCCCCAAGAAACTCCAGCAACAATTAACTCCGGCTGTGGCTATCAACCAGCTTGTGAGCAACGTACAACCACAATTAGTGAAAAGCATACATTCCCACACTGACTTCAGTTTTATTTGGTCATCTTAGTGCCTAACTCAGTCAAACACTGCTTTGATTTCAAAGGCAACCACTGAAATAATTCTAAAGGATGTGTTTGAATTTTATAGCACGCAGCAAAAGTTTCAGCTATACTTCAATGTCTTACTGAATTTGCCTCAATCTCTTAGTTGGGTTCAGCAGACCACATAACTTTGATAGCAAATGGGAGTACTTAGGCAATCACTACAAGATCTCTGCTGCCCAGGAAAGTAACGCGATGTGACACAATTATCCTGTAAAACTGTGGTGATTCTAATTTTTGTTGTTTTTTTTAACATGCAAATATCTGCTACTTGTTTAATGTTTCCTCGAAGTAGTAAGAACAAAGACTGCAACACTAAAAATGGTGAGAATTCAGTCTGTTTCCCCAACTGTACTGAACCACCAATTTGTATTTAAATCATGTTTTTTCATGCTTCATATGTTCAAATTTGAGCAAAACAAACTGAGTCAAAATATTATATGTACAAAAAAAAATCAAAAAACACACACGTGATTGTTATGACTTTTCTACAAATTTACCTGGTATTGTTTTTTAAAAAAATGTCACATTTGAAAACTGAAATGTCTATTTAAGAGTTGATTTTACTGTTTCACTAAAGAAAGCAAAATAAAAATCAGCAATAGGTTCTGGAATAGCAATATATAATCTCTCAATTTATAAAATGCCTGTGTGCAAACTGGGAATTATTGAAACCATGCCCTGGAAATTACCTCTACACAAGTTTTCATCCCTGAGGCAGCAGCATAGTGCAAAGGTGTGAACTTTTTATTATCAGTGGCATTGCTTTCGGCCTTCTCGAACTCGCCTTGATCTAGCCTTGCACCCTTCCACTTAAGAATCAACTGAAGACATTCAGCTCTCTTGCCATCATCCTCATTGGGTCGTGTAAGGCGGGGTTGCAGGGCTGTTTCAGGTAGCATGATATGTGGTCCCATACACAACAAATGTAAAGCAGTCTCGTTATGTACATTCCGCTTGTTTGGATTCCCATCTTTATTATAAAGGAATATTCTGTTTGGCAGAAGAGAATTGACTTTTAAAGCCAAGTTAAATGATCATCCACAAACATAGATTTCTGCTCTTTAATCAATAGCTACAAGTATTAAACCCTGACTATTGCAATGCAGAGACCAAAAGTTTCATATTATAACTAGCTTGGGCAAAACAAAAATCACTTCAATAATCTTCAATTCTATGTCATGTTTTATCTGATCCTTTGGCAAAGTGTTGAAACAAATTACAACAAAGAAAAAGGGACTTGAAGATATCTTGGAACTCTAACTTAAGCTAAATTTTATTCTCGAATGTGAAACATTCTTTGCCAGTAAACATATGTTATGATATTAGCACATCAAACTTGTTAACGAAAGCCTAGATTCTTTAGCCGGCAATGAAGTGACAGCATTCAGTGCTGACCTCAAAGTAGTTCACAAATACCGAACAACTACAGAAGTGTGGATTTGTCTTTCCATTAGCTTGAATGCATTAAAGTGAATGGGATTGTCAAATATTCAGCAAAGTTCATTATAAGGAGGAGTACACAATTTAGCCACTCCAGCCTGCTCTGCCATTTGAAATCATCATGGCTGATCTCAGCTTAGTCTCAACTCCACTTTCCTACCTGCTCTCCATAGCTGTTCAATCCGTTACTAGTTCAAAATCCATCTCCCCCTCAAATTTATTCAATAAATTAACATTCACCATCCTTCGCAGTAGTGAATGCCATAGATTCATGACCCCTTGAGAGAAGTAATGTTTCCTCATCACTCAAAATTTACCACTGATCCTAAAATTATGATCTTTTATTCTAGATTGCCCAATGAGGAAACATCTTTTCTACATCTACTTTGTTAATCCCTTACAGCATTTCAATTAAATCTCCTCTCAATCTTCTCAACTAAAGAGAATTTAGGCCTCAACTGCATTCATAAGACAAACCCTTCATCTCTAAAATCAACCTAGTGAACCTCCTATGGACTGTCTCCAATACAACTGTATCCCTTCTCAAGTAAGGAGAACGAAACAGTGAATGAACTCTGGTTGACTGCAGTATGAAAAAGTTACAAACATTTTGCTACAGAATTACCACTGATGCAAGCTGTCTAATTAGTTTCCGAGTATTTAGTTTAATTAATTATTCAGCTTAATACTGCTAGTTTTCCAATCATCAAGTACAAGGCAGGAGCAATTGCTGGATTGGTGAAACAACCTTATTGACAAAATTAAATATGTTTTATATCTTGGGTGCATTTACTTTTAAAAGTAAAAGCAGGCTCAAGCTAGTTCCTCATTGATGTGATGTCAGCATTAAATTTCAGGTGAATTCAGCACTGACCAGTAATATTCTGTATGATTTGGGATGGCACAATAGAGGTGGTTCAGCCAGTGTCATTCCTGTGGTTGAAGAAATCAGTGAAAATGCTGCACAATGCTTCAGGGTGTGATATACTACTTGGGTTGCGTACAATAATGGAGGTTTTGTGCACAAAGCCAACTGCTCAGCAGTGGGTGGAAAAACAGTTCTACTCCTTAACTGTAACAATATATCGATCTTTTTGAGGCATTTTTCAAGCAAAAACAATTGACTGTTCAAAACTGATAACACATGTTTTCATCAACTCATACTTGCTCAACATCAGTTCCAAAGATATTTTTTTCCTGCCGTTTAGACAGCTGGTGGCAAGAGTTGAATTCAAAACACCAATGAGATCAGGTCACCAGCTGCTCCTTGCTGAAACAACAAGCTGGTAGGGGTTACGATTATAACAAATATTGGCAAGGAGATTTTAGTTACTGCACTAATGTAAATCATAAGTCATGCAAATCCTAATGATTAAATGATATGCAAATATTGAATTCAAGTTTCTAAATGTGGAAAAGTGCTGCACTCATTGTCAAGTTGAAAAAACTGAAAATTAAGTTCTTAATACCTTCAGAGGTTAAAAGGGGCAATTGGCTGAGATACAATAAGGTCAAAATCTGTATGGGCAAACAGGAACATTTTTCTCTTGTAAAAATAACCTTTTCTCTCCACATTTATAATGATGGCAGTGTTGCGAAATTATATCATGGAGGCAAAGGTTAAAAAGCCTTGTATCAGAGGAGCTCTTCACATGTATCATGGTTTTCCCAGTTGCAACCCAAAGGTGGATCTTCTTTAAAAAAAGAGCAAAACCATTCAAAATCAAAAGAAAATAAGGCTAAATAATATCACTGATGTTCGCTACATATTCCAGACTCTGTAGTACGTAAATAATTTTACATTATCCTTCAACATTGGCCTCTTATTTATTCCCAATTTCTAGAGCTCCACTTTGAAGTGCTTTCTCATTTTTAGTACGTGAGCAACACAAGCTGCTGCTGCTTCTTTACTAGCTAAAAACTGCAACCATTGTCATAGAGTCATAGAGATGTACAGCATGAAAACAGACCCTTCGGTCCAACTCGTCTAAGTCTCCAGATATCCAAACCCAATCTAGTCCCACCTGCCAGCAACCAGCCCATATCCCTCCAAACCCCTCCCATTCATATACCCATCCAAATGCCTCTTACATGTTGAAATTCTACCAGCCTCCACCACTTCCTCCGGCAGCTCATGCCATACACGTAACACCCTCTGCATGAAAAAATTGCCCCTTAGGTCTCTTTTATATCTTTCTCCTCTCACCCTAAACCTATGCCCTCTACTTCTGGACTCCCTGACCCCAGGGAAAAGACTTTGTCTATTTATCTTATCCATGTCCCTCGTAATTTTGTAAACCTCTATAAGGACACCCCTCAGCCTTCGACTTTAGATGAACTATTCCCAATTTTTCTGGTCATGTTAAAGTTACAGAAAATGTTTACTTCACAAATTTTCCTTCACAACTCCCCTTATCATATTTCTCAAAGAAAACTTTCATCCAACTTGATGTCTTTGGTAATTTACTGCTTTGTCTCCAGCCTTCTCTTCCTTTCCTGCAAAGTGCTTGATCACACTGCTTATTTGCAAACCTTGTGCTCAACTTTCCTGCAACTCCACGCTAGATCTTCTGCACTCAGGCTTTCATTCCTGCTGTACCAATGAGTGACCTTGACTCCAAGGAATTATATGCACAATGACAGTGCATGTGGCAGATGTAATATCCTTTCATCTTCTCAGCCTTTCTGGAGCCTTGGTAATCAAACTCCTCTATTCCAGCTCAGATGGACTCTCGTTTATTCCACGCAATGGGCTAAAGGGCCTTCTTCCATGCTGGAGAGCTCTGACTTTATTATCAATGTCACTATACACAAATAGGCAAATCTCTAGCAATGGCTTTGCTTCTCGTGCCCACAACATTTTTTGGAGATTTTCAAGAAACTGTACTCAGCCTTCACTTCTGTCTCAGTATGTTTTATAACTGAGAAGGTATGAAATAAAAGCCACCAGCTGTATTCTTACACAGACTTCATTTGCAAATAGTGATTCATTCAACTCAGCTCGAGTTGTATTCTTTAATGCTCTAATTGTACATTTGCAAGTTTTCATTACTATATGCTGAACTAGATAATTTAGCTAGATGTAAAACTGTTAATTTTCTTCCCTTCAACTATGATAAATCAATTGCATAAACAGAATTAATTTGATTACTATTACAAACACTAATTCTTGACACTAACAGAGTCATATAGCATGGAAACAGATCCTTTGTCCAACTAGTCCACACACAGGCAGGTCGGACTAGTTTAGTTTGGGAACATGATCGGCATGGCCTGGTTGGACCAAAGGGTCTGCTTCCATGTTGTATGATTCTGACTCGACTGCATTTGGCCCATATCCCTCCAAATCTTTCAAATTCGCGTATTTATCCAAATGTCTTTTCAATGTTGTAACTGTACCTGCATCCACTATTTCATTTGGCAGTTCATTCCACATAAGAGGCACTCCATGTAAAAAATCTTGTCCCTTCGGTCCCTTTTAAATCTTTCTCCTCTCACCTTAAAAATATGCCCATTGTTTTGAACTCCCCACCCTAGGGGAAAGACCTTTGCTATTCACCTTATCTATAACCCTCATGATTTTTATAAACCTCTAAGGTGACCCCTTGACCTCCTATGCTCCAGCGAAAGAAGTCACAGCCTATCTTTATAGCGCAAACTCTATTAATTCTTTACTGAACACTTTTCAATTTAATAACATCCTTCCTATAGCAGGGTAACAGAACTATATATGGTACTCCAGGGTAGGCCTCACCAAAATCCCGTTCAACCTCAACATCACGTTCCAAAGTCTAGATTCAAAGATCTGAGCAATGAAGGCAAGTCTACGAAACGCCATAGCTACCCTATCTACAGGTGATGCAAATTTCGAAGGATTATGTACCTTAACATCTGAGCACCTCTGTCTTCAAAACAGATGGTATCAGTTTGGTGATGAAGCATACCTGTCAGTTCTCCCCCCAAAATCATGAAATTTATTTTTCAATTATTTGTTCCTCACTCCCTCTGGCTTCTCTAGAAAGTATTTGTCATTGCAAATTCAAATTACAAGGATTCATGTGCTTAGTCATGATTCCAACCTACCTCAAGAGAAAATTTTAAAGCATAACAGCAACCAAAGGAAAGCCACAGTGTAATTGCTGGTCAGTAAATTAAGCCATAACAGAATTAGTTATTGTAGCATCAAAACCAAAGAAAAACTGGTATTTTACAGCAATCATTTGATGTATTAAATTCAACACTAGCTATGGCTCCTCAACAAAATAAACATTTTTGAAATTTATTCAATTAGCTTCACATTCTACCACCAAAACAAAAATCAGTTTAATTGGATTTGCTTGACCCTATGCCCATTACATTGCTAATGATCCAACTTCCCTTCCAGGCTTCCACAACAGTCAATATTGTTTTATGCCTCTCCAAAAGGCCTGTTTTGTTCCTCAGTAAATCTACCATTCATCATCACTCTGTCCAAAGAAAATCAAGCCCTTGAATTTTCACTTCTCAAATCTTTGCTCATCTTTCCCAAAACTCCAAGATTGAATCCCTTCAATCGGACTACTGCCTCTTCCGGTGCAACAAATCCCCTTATTTAATACTATAATTAACATCTTATGTGACCTTGACAAAGGTGAACCATTTCTCGAGTGAATCAAAAGCCTCTGTCATGATCAACTACACCATCCTCCTTTAACACTGATGCACTATTAAGCCAATCCTTATAACAATTCCTCAGTTTAACTGTCTCCCATTAATGGATGGGTTATGCCAAAGTTTGGATTATGACGAAATCAAAGTTTGGAAAGGACACAAAATCCCAATGCATCCAACAGACGTTGAGCATCTTCACTTACTAAATTGCTCCAAATCAAGTTGTACATAATCTAGTTTTCTTCATCAACTTCACCTTTAATTAAACAAATATTCTACACATTAACTATCCACAGCTATCTCTTAGATTGACATATTACAAATTTCACTGTATAACTTGACTTTTGGAAAAAAACTCTCTATGAACTCAAATATAAAACATTCATTCAGTTTGGACCATTTGGACAAAGCAATCTTTATCTTGCAGAACTTCAAACATGACAAATTAAAGTCTAAGCTTCTTATACTTTCAAACTTGAAATGAAGCAATTCACTACTAAGTACTCACCGCAGCAACTTGCTCATAGCGTGCTTGGCAGCATAATGAAGGGGGGTGTTATGCTGATAAGGCTCTCCATAAGAGGTATTTGGATCCAGAGACTCCTTGAACTGAGGATTGCTCTCATACACCTGATAGGCTAAGGACTCATCGCCATTTATGAGCGCCTTGCGGAATTTTGTAGTGGTATTCCCCATATTTTATTGACAGTAGTTGGCACTTGTTAGCTTCAGCCACTTGATTTTCTGAGCTTCAAATGCATGCTTCACATCCTGTGGAAAACAACAAATTTCAAGTTGATGCTCCTGCAAAAAGCAATTTTTTTTTACTTAATCACACAAATTATTTGTAAATGACAAATAATTCAGGAATCAATAACATTCGTAATCCAGTGCTAAAGTACTTACATCTTGCATTCCCAATTACCAGTTCAAGTCAATTCCTTGTTCTGTTAATAAAGGAACATTGACTTCACATAAATGCCAAGCAATGACCATTTCTCGCAATAGCAAATCCAACCACCCTTCAGCAATATTCAATGGCATTACCATCAGTGAACTGAAGCAGCTAAATAAATGCAATGGCTCCAATACAATGCCAGAGGGTGGGGATTCTGCACCAAGTAATTTACATTCCAACTCCTCCCAGCCTGTCCACCATCTATAAGGCACTGTCAGGAGTGCGATGGAATGTTTTTCACTTGCTTGGATGACCTTAGCTCCAAAAAGCACACAATAAATTTGATGCCATTCAGGACAAAATAGCATGGCTGACTGGCACCCTAACACCTTCAACATGCACTCCCTTCACATATGACATTCAGTGACAGCAGTGTGAACTATCTACAGGATCACCAAGATTCCTAAGATGGCATCATGCAAACCTGCCAGGTCTACCACTTAGAAAGAGAAGCACCGCAGATATGTGGGAATACCACCACCTGAAACACCCCTCCAAGCCATACACCATTTGGACTTATTGCTGCTCTTATAAAGTTGAAGATCGAAATCCTGAAACTCCTTGCCGAACAGCATTACTTCACATGGACCACACTAGTTCAAAAAGGCAGTTCATGACAAAACCTATCCTGGGTGATTCAAGATGGGCAGTAAATGCTGGTTAAGCCAGTAACTTCCACATTCTATGAATGACTTTAAAAAAAGACATAACACACATACCACAGTGTGGAATCTCAAGATCAAATTTGCACCCAACAAAATAGCTATTACTAATTGCTTTGAAGCAAATTAAAACAGTAGCCCAAAGTGAAAAACAAATTGGAGAGATTAGTCCAGAAACCTCTGTCTGCTACTTAGTTACTCAATCTTATTTTCCATCCCGCCATGATCCAAGGTCACAGATAATGGATTGATAACTGCTTCGAAGCAAAAGTAAAGTGAATCAATCGCCTAATAAACCCACAATACTGATTGAGTTTGCTGGCATTGTCATCGGTGCACCACATCCATATTTCAAAAGGCACAAATGCTAATTTTTGACTGTTTAAAAGGAAGTAAAGATAGCAACCCGACATAAGATTAAAGATGGTTTTAAAGTGCCTGATCATTGTCATGTTCGAAAAGATAAATAAAATAAAGGAAAATGGTCCACAGCTATTTCACAAAGGAAGAGACACAGCAAGCTCCAGAAACCAAGGAAGGATGGTGAAGCAAGGTTTAATCAGCAAGATGGATTTTTAACAGGTACTTTGAAAAGGATAAAAATACAGGAAAAGATCTAATGAGGAAATTCTAAAATCTGAAGAAAGACACCAATGCTGAGGCAAAATATGGAACAAGAGGTTGGAGATAAAGGATTGGAAAGCTTTTGGATGGGAATGAGGAAAATTAGAAAAATACAAACGATAATTTGGAAAGCTTGTAGGGGAAAATAACCCTGTTGGGGGCATTTTAAATCAAACAACATTGAAAGGAAGAAATGTTTCTGCTGAAAGGTTAACAAGAGTTGCAAATTAAAATGAAAAACAAACAGTCTTGGGTAATGATTTCTAAATCGATCAAGTGTGAAGCTGGAAAAGGCACAGTCAGGCAACAACTGAGGAGCAAGAGAATCGACGTTTAACCCTTCATCAGGACTGGGGAGGGGGAAGGGGGCTGAGAAATAAAAGATGGAGGCGCCGGGGCTAGGTAATTGGAATGGCAACAGGTGGGCGAAGGTAGGTGGTGACTGTGATAGTGATAGGTTGGTGGCAAGTGTGGAGGGGATAGGTGGAAGGAAGATGGACTGGTAGGTCAGGTCAAGAGGGCAGAGCCAAGTCAGAAGGTTAGATCTGGGATGGAGTGGAGGGGGAGGGGAGATTTGGAAGTTGGTGAATTCAATGTTGAGGCTGTGGGGTTGCTTGTGGATTTGGGGTAAGAGGTAGGACTGGGCAGTGCGGAGTTTGACCTAACATTTCCAACCCCACACCGCCTAGTTATCTCTCTTCCCAAATCCACAAGCAATGGCCTCAACATTGAATTCACCAGTTTCCAAATCTCCGCCCCCACCCCATCCCAGATCTAACCCCTCAGACTCGGCTCTGTCCTCTTGACCTGACCTGACCTATCAGCCCATCTTCCTTCCCTTTCGACATTTTCCACCGACCAATTACCTCCTACCTTCCTCTCACTTCGTCATCCTAACTACCTTTCCCCGAGCAACACCACCGCCCCCCTCCCCCCAAACTTCAGCCCTGTTCTTCCTCTCCAGTCCTGATGCAGGGTCAAGCTTGAAACCTTGAAACCTCTTGGCTGCTCAGATGCTGCATGACCTGCTGTGCCTTTTCAAGCACCACACTTTATTGACTCTGACTTCTCCACCATCTACAGTCCTCACTATCTCCTGGGTAATGATTTGAAGTTATTTAAGCTCTCTGCAAACTAGTGTTGGTGGTGGTCAAGAATTATTAGCCTTTCCAGCCAGAAGTGCCAAGTATAAAGGAACAGAAGTGACCTCATGATGACAACTTTCAGCAAATTTACTTCACATGACATCAATGGATAGGATCAAAAGACTTGGGTCCTGGTGAGGGCACTGAGGATGTATACACATCAACTAGCTATGTCTTTTGTTACGTTGTTCCTGTACAGCTACAACACCCTGTGTCTTATTCACAAAAATCCAATCATGTCAGGCACTGTCCAAGGAGCCTCTACTTAAGCATTAGCAAAGAGATTAATGGTGTTCTTCACAGAGGCAAGGCAACAGTGACTGATCTTCAGATCAAGACAGCATTTGTCTGAAGAAGACATCAAGAAGCCCAACACTGTACATGGGGAAAGTTGCCTAGTGCTGGTCTTAGTCATTGCTAGCATGAAAGAACATGGTTGCAGTTGTTAGGGGTCAATGATCTCAACTCCACAATGTCTCAGCAGTAGTTTCTCAGGCTAATGTCCTAGCTGCTACAAGGGCATTCATTGCATTAGATCAGAAATGGGATGTTCGCTGATGATTGTACAATGTTCGGTTCCATTCACAACACTTCAGATACCGAAGCAGTCTACATTTAAATGCAGCAAGACATGGACAACACCTAGGTTTGGACTGACAAATAACATCGGCCCACACAAGTACTAGACAATAACCATCTCCAAAGAATCAAACCATTTGCCCTTGACATTCAATACCATTATCATCACTGAATCCCCTTTCTCCTTAACATCAAACAGAAACCAGACCGGATCAGCCATTCAAATATGGTGACTTTAAAAGGCTACAAATTCTGCAGAGTATAACTCACCTCCTGTCTTCCCAATGCCTGCCCACCATTGAAAAGGCACAAGTGGGCGGCACGGTGGCACAGTGGTTAGCACTGCTGCCTCACAGCGCCTGAGACCCGGGTTCAATTCCTGCCTCAGGCGACTGACTGTGTGGAGTTTGCACGTTCTCCCACTGTGTGGGTTTGCTCCGGTTTCCTCCCACAGTCCAAAGATGTGCAGGTCAGGTGAATGGCCATGCTAAAATTGTCCGTAATTTTAGGTAAGGGGTAAATGTAGGGGTATGGGTGGGTTGCGCTTTGGCGGGTCGAAGTGGACTTGTTGGGCCGAAGGGCCTGTTTCCACACTGTAAGGTAATCTAATCTAAAGTCAACAGTGTGACGGAATACTTTCCACTTGTCTGGATGTGTGCAGCTCATGCAATGCTCAAGATGAACACTATCCAGGACAAACATCCAGTTGTATAGCACCCCAACTACAAAACTTCAAAATTCACTCCCTTCATCACCGCACTACTGTACACTGGCAGTAAATAAATGCTTAGCTGTACAGAAGTTAAACATTACTAAAAGACAAGAGGTTGAAGCAAAATTAAGAGATTCAACTTCTTCGCTCCTTGAGCAAGTGTCAGCAATGTTACCATCTACAAGTTGCACTCAAGCAACTCACCAATACTCTGTCAACAACACTTCCAAACCTGCAATCGTTACCTAAAAGCACAAAGGCAGCAAATGCACAGGCACACCAACACCTCCAGGTTCCCCCCAGAGCTGGTCAACTTAGATCCAGAGTATATTCTATTTGTTTCATTGTTACTGGATCAAGATTCAAGAACTCCACTTGAAATGGCACCACACAAGAGTATAGGCCTGATGGTCTGGTGCAGTTCAACAAAAAGGATAAGCACCATCTTCAAGAGCAATTGGGACTGGGAACAAATCCTTGCCAGCAACACTTGTTCTCTGAAGTGTTGTGAAAAAAAACATTGCTAGATACCTTAGATCTTTGTCTTATCCAGTGCCTATACAACCAGCTAAAGGAAAGGGCTTTCCTTCTCTACTTTAAGAAATCTGTCAGAGAATCAGAAACTGCTATCAAATCTGCTGTCAATCTCATCTGTTCTCAGGTCAACAAACTAACCACGCAGCCATGATCTCCATTCCCCAGAGCAATTTTGGTTCAGCTCCACTGTGCATTCTCAATGAATCAAATCTTTCCTGAAGTGTGGTGAACAGAATTAGATGCAATACTTTAGATGTAGGGGTAGGGGTATGGGTGGGTTGCGCTTCGGTGGGGCGGTGTGGACTTGTTGGGCCGAAGGGCCTGTTTCCACACTGTATGTAATCTAATCTAATCTAATCTTTAATTATGGCCTAAATCAAGCATTATCTAAGTTCAGAATAACTTCCCTGCTGTTGCACTCGATACCTCTATTTATGAAGATATGATTTGAGAACCAGTCTGGCAAATATAGCCTGGCACACATATTAGGCTTACCAACCCCTACTGTCCCTCCTCTTACTGTACACCTTTAGGAATTGTGCCAATGTCTATTTGGTCTCTGTGCATCCCTACTGCTGAAAGAAATCTCTCAATTTTCAGTTTTACATTCAATCTGCCACAATGTCATGAATTATTGAAGGTGGAATGGCAGATTGAGATAGTTGTTAGAAAGGCCATTCAGATCCCAGGCTTAGTAAATGGGACAGAGAATACAAAAGCAAACAAATTACGAAGAACATTTATAAAGAAACTGATTTGGTCTCAATTACGTTGGGCACGTTTTCGTTATTACGTTTTCGATAGATTATTAAAAGGATTTACAATAGTTCCAAGGACAAGAAACTCCAGATACATGAATAAGTAAGAACCATTCTATCTTCTTCAAAGACAAAGCCAGAAAAATAATTTGATAAAGATGAAAAAAATTGAGGAGGGATCTTGACAATGACAGAAGCATGATTCCCATTGATACAAGAGTACAGAAGCAGAAGACAAACATTTTAAAAATGTATTCTTAGGATGTCACCACCACACACAAGGTCAGCATTTAATGCAAGTCTGTAACAGCCCTGAGTACTGCAGTCCACATGGTGTAGAGAAACTTGCACTAACATTTTGCAGCAATTTGATACAAGTGAGTGGCTCATTAAACTGCCTTTTGAATTGGTGTACAATCAACTACAACACATGTAATGAACAGTTTTTGCCCAAAATGTCGACTCTCTTGCTCCTCAGATTATGCCTGACCTGCTATGCTTTTCCAACACCACACTTTCGACTGATCTCCAGCACCTGCAGTCCTCACTTTCTGCACTGTCGACCCAGAATTACACGCAGGCCAGGATGGCAGATTCTCTCTAGAGAAGGACACGAGTGAACAAATTGAATTTATTTGGATCATTTTGTAATTTCATGAACATGTGATGAGTATTATATTTCAGATTTATTAATTGATTTAGTATAGAGCCCTTGGCTGACAGGATTGGATATCAATTCATGCCTCTGAAGTTTTAGTCCACGCTTCTGGATAACTAAATTTGATAATTATCACAATGTTATGGTGTCGTAAACTGAGTCCCCTAATTTTGAGTCTCCACAACAACAGTAAGCATCTTCCTAGTAACAAACTGAACAAGACCTATTAGGATATTGTATATTTTCATAAGATCTTTTGAGCTCCCTTAACTTCCAAGCTCAACTGGGTATGGTCTCAACTTTTCTTCACAAGTCCTTCTACCAGGAATGAGTTGATTGATTGTTCTCTGAAATGCTTCTCGATGATATCTTTCTGCAAATAAGTGCAAACAGATGATGTTTCAAGTCCAAAATAATCGCTCTTCAGACCTCTTCATAATGCACTGGAGTATCATTCTAGATTGCTGTGCACGAGATGCGGCACACGATTTTAACCCACAATTTTCTGAGAGGTGACAGAACTACAAACTGAGCCACAGTTGACAGGAATTCAAAACAATAGTAATCTTTAATTATAGACAATAAGTGAAATGGACCTGATGGGATGCATCCTGGGATATTAAACGTAGCAGCATCAGCAATAGTGGACGCTTTGGTTGTAATTTCCCAAGAACACTTAAATTCCGGAAAAGTCACAGAAGACTTAATGTGAAAAGCAAAAGAGACAAGAAAATAGACAACTGCAGGCCAGTTAGCATAATGAATGTTATTGGGACAACGTTAAGAATTTATTATAAAGGACTTAATAGCACAGTATTCCAAACCGCACAATATTAAGCAGAATCTTCATGACTTCATGAAAGGGAAACCATGCACAACAAATCGACGAGAATTCTTTGTGGATGTAACAAGTAAGATAGCTAAAGGGGTCAAAGTGTGTGTAATGTGTTTGGTTTCTCAGGTGGTGTTTCATCACATATATGGAGGTAGTATAATAGCGTGGACGGAGGATTGGCTCACAAATAGAAGACAGAATTGGGAATAAGGGCAACCAGTAATTAGTGGAATGCCATTGGTGTCAGTACTGGGGCCATAAATGGATTGGGGAGGCCGCATGCATGAATCATAAAAACACTAGCATGCTTGTTCAATAGGTAATAAGGAAGGTAAATAGAATGTTGGCCTTTATTCCAAAGTACAGGTCATTCTACTATAACGCACCTTTCACGAATCAAAATTTGCTGTAACGCGATTGACAAATCGTGGACACCGTTTCTAAAGTGCAAACGTTTAAAACACATGCTGGCTGTAACGCAATTATGTCACCAACACTAAAGCGCGATTTTTCTATAACAAGAGGTTGTGCAAGAATGCAACCATCACATTCTAGAAGAACTACCTGTATAAAAGCAGGAAGATTTTGATGAAATTATAAGAGCACTAATCAGATTGCAACTGTTATACCATGACCAGTTTGGGCCCCTTATCTAAGGAAAGATATAATGGCATTGGAGGCAGCCCAGAAAAGTTTCATTAGGTTGATATCACGCATAGGGGGACAGCCTATGAAGGGAAGTTGAGTAGGTTGGACACGTACTCATTGTGATTTAGAAGAATGAGAGGTGACCGTACTGAAAAAAAAAATTCCAAGTTTCTTCGGGGACTTAGCAGAGTAGAGGTTATTTCCTGTGGACTAGTCCAAGAATAGAAGGCATAATCTCAGAGTAAGGGAACACCCATTTAAGATGGAAATGAGAAAGTATTTCCACTCTCAAAGTTAGTGAATCTGTGGAGCTCTTTACTGCACAGACTTGTCAAGGCTGAATTGTGAAGTATGTTCAAGGTTAAGATCAACATATTTTTAATAGTAAGGAATTGTAGGGTTTATAGAGAAAAGGGCAGGAAAGTGGAGTTGAGGATTATCAGATGAGCTGTGATCTCTTTAAATATCAAAGCAGACTCAATGGGCTGAACGGTCTACTACTACTTCTGAAGGTCTTTTAATTGAAAATTATACTCTAAGCAACTTAGTTGCACAGAGTAAGAGATTGTGGTCCCTGTTAACTTTATTAAGGTGCGATGTTTTCCTTTCAAGAATTGATTAGCCAATGAAGTTAAAAAAAGGACAATGTCTTGGAGCCATAAAAATTGTCTAGACAAAAGTGAGGACTGCAGATGCTGGAGATTACAGTCAAGATTAGAGTGGTGCTGGAAAAGCACAGAGGTCAGGCAGCATCCAAGCAGCAGGAAAATTAATGTTTCGGGCTAAAGCCCTTCATCAGGAATGAGGGTGGGAGCCTCTACTGTGCATCTTTCTACTGTAGATAATACTTACTGCTGCAATTGAATGTCTGTGGTGATGGGAATAGATGGTTTTGGAAATAATGCCAATCAAGCTGGCTGCTTTTTCCTGGATAGTGACAAGCTTCTTGAGCATTGTTGGAGCTGCACCCATCCAGGCAAGTAGGGAGAATTCCAGCACACCCCTGACTTGTAGATGATGCGACAGGCTTTGGGGAGTTACTCGCCACAGCATTCCTAGCCTTTGACCTACACTTGTAGCGACTGTGATTATGTGGCAAATCCAGTTGAATTTCTGGTCAATGGCAACCCCTAGGATGTAGATAGTCGTGGATTCAGTGATGGCAATAGCACTGAATGTCAAGGTGTGTTTTTCAGATGGTCTCTTATTGATGATGGTGATAGCCTGGCATTTGCGGCATGAATGTTACTTGCCACTTGTCAGCCCAAACCTCGATATTGTCCAGATTTTGTTGCATTTGAACAAGGACTGTTTCAGTATCTGATGAGTCGCAAATGGTGCTGAACACTATGCAAATCATCAGTGAACAACCGCACTTCTGAGCTTATGGTGGAAAGAAGGCTATTGATGAAACAGTGAAAGTGGTTGAGCCTAAGACTCAACCATGAGGAACTCCTGCAGAGATAAGAGTCACAGATGCACAGCATGGAAACAGACCCATCGGTCCAACTTGTCCATGCTGACCAAATATCCTAAATAAATCTAATCCCATTTGCCAGCATTTTGCCCATGTCCCTTTAAACTGTTCCTATTCATGTACCCATCCAGTCCTACAGCTCAGATGATTGACCTCCAACAACCACGACCATCTTCTTATGTGCTAGGTATGACTCCAACCAGCTCAGGGTTTGCCCCTAATACCCACTGATTCCAGTTTTGCTAGGTCTCCTCGATGCCACATTTCGTCCAATGTAGTTTTGATGTCAAGGGCTGTCATTCTCATTTCACCTCGAGAATTCAGGTCTAAGTCTGCTCCTGGCCAGGCTTGCAATAAACAGGTCCTGACATCAGACCGTGGAGGGGGTCATCTCTGCCAACTTCCAGCCCCTCTTCCATGGTTATGTTTGAGCCACATGGGAGTCACTGGAGAGGGAGGATGCAGTGTCCATCAATACTTTGATGCGTTCAGGGAGAATTTGGCACTGCAGGGGCTGAAATGCTTTATTTCCCCTTTCAACTGTTTTGATTTATTCTTTACCTTTCCCTTCACTTTCTTCACAAAAGCATTGCACTTATCGGCCATCATCTCCCCTTGCAAGATTGACACCTCATTTCAGGTATGCCTGGTGCTGCTTGTGGCTTGCCCTCCTGGACTCTCCATTGAACCAGGGTTGATGTTTGCTACAGTTTAAGCAATACTTTAACTTTACAATTTTTATCCTTGTTTTCAAGTCTCTCCGTAGCCTTGCCAGACTGAGACTCTGAGTCTCAAAACCGATGTCCTTCCAAAATATCTGTGTTCTTGAACAAATCAGCTTTTAATCACTCCGTCATCGACAACGATGGCCCTAAGCTGCACAATTCTCCCCTAAAACTCTGTCTTTGTACATTGCTTTCTTCCTAAAAATGCATCTCTCTTAGTCATCACCTCTAATAGCTCCTCATGTGGCTCATTGTCAAATTGCGCTTTCGAATCTTCTGTTAAGTGCCATAAGGCATTTTACTATGCTTAAGGCACTATATAAAGAAATTGTGGCAGCTTGAAAATCACTGCTATTATGCTTCCCATCTGGCCCAATTGTTAATTTGGTTGTCCATGTCAGTCGTTTGAGCCTTTCTCAATAGATACAGGAGCAAATATCTTCAGTTGACATTTTAGCATAATCTGAGTAAATGTTTTGTTGCTCTCTTTCAGATTATCTATGAAACCACATCATGTCTCTGGTCAGATGTCTTTTGTTTTAAAAGATGAGATTAAAACTGTTCAAATGGTGGTTAATTATGTCACAGCCAAATTTGTACAGTCTCAAATTGCAGTCATGAACATTTGTAGGAGAGCGTTTGAACTTCAAAATAATAAACAGTATAGTTTAAAACATTTCTGAATTACAGTTCAGCACTCAAAAATTGAGATTCAACATTATTGAGCTTACGATGCACAAAATGAATTTTCCATCAGCATTACCTGACTTAACTGTTCTCAGGGAAACACATAATTTAAGATAAAAGCTAGACTTAGATCACCGAAGCAACGCCCATTTCTGTATAATCCATGCATTCAGCATGGCAGTATGTTAAAAGTGATCCCAAGCATTTGAAGTTTTTAACAAAATCACAGCATTCATTTTCAAAATACCCCACCTTAATTAGACCCATTTTTAAACTGTGGTCAAGGAAACTGGATTCCAGGAAACCCTGTCGTAGCTTTGCAAACTGCCATCCCCTCAAAGTTCTTCTCTTCTGACGCACCCACTATACAGCATCTCTTTCTTCCGCCCAGCTGTGGTGATGTCATTTCAAACAAAGAGAATTATCATTTTACCACCCTTAACTGAAACAGTGGGCTAGACCATAAGTTTGCATCAGTGCAACTGGTTTTTATTTTTTAAAGAGATCCAACATTACTCTTATGGTAAATGGTCCAAGATGAGGAGCTACTTGCAAAGGAGTTTGCATCCATGTTAATTAAGAGATAAACAACGTAATATTTTGAACAATTTATGACTATCAGGAGAACTTAGATCAGATGTTCTTCTGCAACCCTCAAAGACTGAATAGTCTGGACCAAGCAACAGCTCATTTTCACTGTTCTGCTTGCTATTTTGTACAATTAACTTAAAAGTACTTCTGCACCGGTACATTAAACATTAAAGTGCATCCACACACCAAAATATAATCAATGCATCAGGGTGGCTGCGTTGTCCAAAATGTTATTCCTCAGACATTTAAACAAATTTTAACCTTATACACAAACAACATTCACAACACAATCTGAAAACCAACTCATCTGTAGAAATTTAAAAATTCCAGCAGCTGTGTCAAGACAAAGCTTCTTCTCTCAGAGTTTTACTTACTACAACTCTTTTTGCAGTCACTACAGGCTGTTGGAGCAGCATATAAAAGTAAAAATTGATTTGAAAAAGGTTTGAGCTTAATTTCTTGATATATCATAACTGGTCATATCCAGAAGCTGAGAATGAAATAGCAACCCGGAAGAAATAGCAACAGGTCAGCCATTTGGCCACTCAAGTCTGCTCTGCCATTTCAATGGGATCATGGCTGATCCAACATTACTTACATTCCTTTCCTACCCTTTCCATGTCACCCTTGATTCCCCTCTGGTCAAGGGTCTATTCATTCTAGCCTGTGGTTTGAAAAAAAAAACCTTATTTGTATTTTACTCAAGTCTGCAACACTGCTAAATACCCCAGCTTGCTTGGGCACTCAATATTGATACGTCCAAAAGTTCTATAAAAAGAAATTAAGGTAAAAGGAAGTTGTTCATTCATGGAGGCAAGTCCCTTTTCTTCCAATATTGACAACATTCAGTGTGAATGAGTGACACAGCTATCCAAGACAATTAAGTTTGCCCCAGACCAGACAGGTAATCAGAATTTTCTTGGGAGAGGGAACAGAATACAAATGCTCAGCTTAGGACAAAATCATGAGGGGCATAGATAGGATAAATCGACAAAGACTTTCCCCTGGGGTGGGGGAGTCCAGAACTAGAGGGCATAGGTTTAGTGGGCGGCACAGTGGTTAGCACTGCTGCCTCACAGCATCAGAGACCTGGGTTCAACTCCCGCCTCAGGTGACTGACTGTGTGGAGTTTGCACATTCTCCCCGTGTCTGCGTGGGTTTCCTCCGGGTGCTCCGGTTTCCTCCCACAGTCCAAAAATGTGCAGGTTAGGTGAATTAACCGTGCTAAATTGCCCGTAGTGTTAGGCAAAGGGGTAAATGTAGGGGAATAGGTGTGGGTGGGTTGCGTTTCAGTGGGTCGGTGTGGACTTGTTGGGCCAAAGGGCCTGTTTCCACACTGTAGGGAATCTAATCTAATCTTGTAACCTGGTGACCAAGGGATCATAAAGCGACCTTACTGAAATCTGAAGACTTCTTTATTTAAAAATGCTTTTCCTTCCTGAAAGCCTTTACTAGATTTGTTAAACTGGCTGTTGAAAGGCAAACACTCAATTTCGTTCCTGTAAAGAAGCACATCAGTATTCTGCTCGGGGAAACAAATAAACTATTCACCAGAACAGACACATCCAATAATCTATTGTGCTATCTGTATAAATCATCCAGCTGCAGGGCAACTAACACCAGTATATTTCAATTCTATCAAAGTACAAGATTGAGTTGCAATCCAGTCACACAGCTTCATGGCATTCATTCAAATACAAAATTTTGGCCTAAGTATGTTAAATATGAATATACTGGGAAGAAATACAAGCTATTCAGAGGGAAACTGTTCCAGTATGAAACAAAAGAGTCACATATAGTTCCAAATAATCAACCAATGATATTTTGAGCCATATACTCTTCTGAAGACTACTCTAAGTCTTCACTACTCAGTATAATCAATAATTGACACTCCAAAGTTTTTATTAACCAATTTGAGTGTATGTTTTCCTTTGCTACATTGAGCTTAACATGCAAAATTTAAATTTGTTTCAGACAATTAGGTTAGAGGAATAATATTCCAACTGTTTGATCAAAGCTCAGTCCTTCAAAGATTGCCCTCAACCTAATGGTTGCAATCCCTGTATAGTAGTTCAAGGTTGTATAATTTAAAGCAGCAGGCAGACAGGGTTTTGGGAGGGAGGGGCACTTTAACAGGACAAGAGAAATTTCTGATATTTTCCAGTTTTCAGTGCTGAATCTTAAGTCAATGGTTCTCAGAACACTTGATTTCTCCACAAAGACATCTTGCTGAGCAAAAAAACATCCTAACATGGATCATAACATAAATAAACCTCTTTCAGATTCACCCATTGCTGCACGGACATCCAGATTAGGGTATCACCCACTTACTTTCAACGCACTAACTACATGTTGTTTGCCATGCCATTAATGTTAGATTTTCACGTTGCCTATTTTCAGTCATTAGTTACATTACAATTTATGCAGCTTCATTACCCTATCCCCATGTTAAATCGGCAAAAGTAAAGATCTAATATCAAATCCCAAATCTCAGTTATTCCACTGAACATTTCACACATTTTTAGAAATGACAACATTAAAACTATCATTTGTTTTAAAATTCATCTCTCAATTTGGACAGAGGATGAAAGTTTGAGTTCCTGAATTACAGCATAAGTGAAGACACCTTTGTTGATATTAATTCTTATGCTAAATTTTGTTTAAAATAAAATTAAAAGCATGAATATCCTTTTGATTCTACACAGTTGGAGAAAGTGAAATAACTTGCACTTGATCCTCCAAGATTATAATATTAACAGTCACTCCCGATTTAAACCTTACTCGTGCGTAGAGTCACAGTAATGACAGGGTTAACCTCCGTAATCAATAAACATGACTGCGTAACCAAAATAACAAATATGTCAGGTCCGGCACCTTGTCCACTTCATTCTGCTTTCAAACAATAACAAAGATTAATCTGCTCCACAATTCTTTCAGACGGCAAAACAATCCAATGCAATATAATAACATCGTCACTAAATGGGAATTTCCTCCCAGTTAACATTCAGCTTGAATATATTCTATAGAATAGTTATTAAACACTGGAGGTTAAAGTGTGCTTGCCGGTTACACTCTGGCATTGCTCTCTTTTTGGAGCTGGAATCAGCTGTCGCCGATCAGCGGCACTGCCGGCCTGACAAACAGAGGATCACAGAGGTGGGCCGACAGCGAGCATCACCGAACCGGCACTCGGCCCTGACTTGAGAGGCCCCGACCAAAGTGCCAACATTACCCCAACAACCGGCATCCGACCACAGGACCCTCGACGGGAAATACACCGCTCAGCCTCCCGCCCACCCCGGCGTGATTCGCGCCCCGACCTCCTTCCTTCTTTTCCCTCCCAGGAAGGGGCAGCAGGATCCGGGGGTGGGGGGGTGGGAGGGTAAAGGCGGCAGGTGAGTCAACGTTACCCTGCAGACATCGCCAGACGATCTTCCCCCGCTCCTACCCGACTGCGTGAAAACAAAAGCCCAGACCTCCAACCCGGAAGTATTCATCAGCCCCTTCCACCGGTGTGGGGTGGAGTTGGGGGATGGGTGGGAGGATGCTCTTTGACCCGGAAGGGCAGCTGTTATCTTCCCCACACTCTTCGCTGCGGTGACCGGAGGTGAGAAGCTGCCGGTGTTACTATGTTGGGGTTGCCCGGGGAGCAAGGAGGGTAAAGTCGATGAGTTCTCGGTGTCTGTATTACCGAAAGTTTACGACGTTCCTCCCTCTTCTCTCCCTCCCCACCTTATCTCGCGTTACTCAGACGGAATTTAATATTTGGAACAACCAGTGTCCTGTCAGTCGGGGGCTGCAGCTCCACCAGCGGAACTGCGGGGAGTTCAGTTTCAGGCCTCGGCGGGCAACAACAATTCTCCACTTTGATCCCGTTCAATGACTTGAGCAGTTAGGGGTTGAGGGGGATTGGGGCTTTTAATACCTGCACAAATCAGTAAAGCGAGCAAGAGAAATAACAAAAGCAAAACCGAAGAAACAGAATCTCGAGTTCTGAAGAAGAGTCTGCTGCACTCGAAACGTTAACTATTTCTCTCTCCACGAATGCTGCCAGATCTGCAGAGTTTCTCCAGTATTTCATGTTTTTGTTTCACATTTCCAGCGTCTGCAGTATTTTATTTAAGCGAGTGAAGGAATTCGTCTGCTAATTGTGGACTTTTTTTGAAAATGTTTTCTGCTGTGAAACAGAGCTGGAAGCGGTACCATTCCCACAGGCCTTGTGATATGTAAACTGATCAGAATATGACCATGCAATAAGAGGGGGCTGTCTTTAGACTTCAAAACAATCTAATTCTACAAGAGAGCAGTTGGATATTGGACACACTTCGCATTACTGAAGGAACTGGGATTGGATTTGCAATCTAGTTGTAAGATTTGGGCCTTTTTAAACTTGATTGCATACGTTGTTTTGGAGATTACGGTCCATTACAGGTCAGGAATTTTGGAACCACTTTGCCATTTTGACAAAAATAATTATGAAATAATGATTTCTGCCATTCTGAATCTAAAGGACCTTGCACTTCTATTTGCATGTTTTTGCTTTCTATAAATAGATAACCATTTCAGAAATGACCTGAATCCAATACTCTCAATACAATAGCACATTGAAGAAAACAATCACTAGAATTCTAAGCAATCATAACTTTGTATCAATGTATGAGGTAAACTGCAATTGCCTTCATTTAGACAACCAGTGTTGGTCAATTTGGTGAAGCTCTTTATTGGGAGGAGGTGGGAGGAAGTGCATCTTTTACTTTCAAGTTACCGATATTTAAGCACATAATCTGTTCACTGCAGTACTAAGGGAGTGCTGAGTTGCTGGACACATGCACATCATCTCATTTGCGTGAGTTAAGCAGCCCCATCTGTCTTCTCTGCTGCCAGAGATATGAGATATACTGTTATGGTATGCTAGTATGCTATGTGTGTCTGTTTACACTATAGGGACACCTCCACCACAGCCTGTCTTCAACTGCTCTGTGATGTTCATCGTCAGTTACACCTGGTTCAACCTCTTTTGATTGCCACAGCTTTTTTTTTGCCTTCAGAAAATATTTTTGTGGCTTTCCAGCTGAAATACTGACACTTTGCTTTTCTGTCATTTTTTTGTTATTTTGCTCTTGCAATTTCAAGTACCACTTAAATTTGTCTCGTATGTGGAATTTTCAAATACATTTTAGTGTTCACATTTTAAAGGCTTGTATCCCCCCCCCAGACACACACACACACACACACCTTTCATTTATTCTTCAGGTTGCTAAGTAATTCAGGAAATTGTACAGAAGTTGCATCTTATGAGTTTTTTCCTAATTCCGAATTTGGGTTATCTTTGCTTGGATATTTCCATCCTCCTTCTGACTTTGGTATTGCATCTGCCATCCTCTATCGTTATTTGTCCAAAATAGACAAATCTACTTATTCCAGTATGGCACCATCCACTTCACGTTTCTGGCCAGTTTCTTCTAAGTTTCTTCTACCATAGTTTTTGTCTTGTTGATGTTCATACTCAATCCATGTTCTGAATTTAGGCAGAGATAGAAGATCCCTGGCTCTTTTCAAAGAGCAGGGAATTTTCAGTATCCTGGCTAAATTGTACCTCTTCAACAGAAAAGCAGAATCCCAAAGTCTTGGGACTTTGTTCTACAATTAGGTGCAACGTTTCCCTGCATTACCACAGATCATTTCAAAGCAGATATTTGTTCATAAAGCACTTTGGGATATCCTGAAATCATGAAGATTACTACATAGTCATAGAGACGTACAGCACAGAAACAGACCTTTTGGTCCAACTTATCCGTGCCGACCAGATATCCCAACCAATCTAGTCCCACCTGCCAGCCCCCGGCCCTATATACCTCCAAACCTTTCCTATTCATATACCCATCTGGATGCCTCAAATGTTGCAATTATACTAGCTACCACTACTTCCTCTGGCAGCTCATTCCATACGCGTACCACCCTCTACGTGAAAAAGTTGCCCCTTAAGTCTCCTTTATATCTTTCCCCTCTCACCCTAAAGCTATGCCTTCTAGTTCTGGACTCCCTCACTCCAAGGAAGAGACTTTGTATATTTATCCTATACATGCCCCTCATGATTTTATAAACCTGTTGAGGTCACCCCTCAGTCTCCAACGCTCCAGGGAAAACAGCCCTAGTATATTCAAGTTCTCCCGATAACTCAAATCCTCCAAACCTGGCAACATCCTTGTAAATCTTTTCGGAACCCTCTCGAGTTTCACAACATCCTTCTGATAGGAAGGAGACCAGAATTGCACGCAATATTCCAAAAGTAGCCGAATCAATGTCCTGTACAGCTGCAACTTGACTCCCAACTCTGACCATTAAATGCCTTCTTCACTAGCCCATCTACCTGCGAGTCTACTTTCAACGAGCTCTGAACCTGTAGTCCAAGGTCTCTTTGTTCAGCAACACTCCCTAGGACCTTACCGTTCAGTGTACAAGTCCTGCTAAGATTTGCTTTCCCAAAATGCAGCACCTTGCATTTATCTAAATTAAATTCCATCTCCCACTTCTCAGCCCAATGGCCCATCGGATCAAGATCCTGTTGTAATCTGAAGTAACCCTCTTCGCTGTCCACTACCCCTCCAATTTTGATGTCATCAGCAAACTTACTAACTATACCTCTTAAGCTCATATCCAAATCATTAATATAAATGATAAAAATAGTGGACCCAGCACCGATCCTTGTGGCACTCCACTGGTCACAGGCCTCCAGTCTGAAAAACAACACACCAGCACCAGCCTCTGTCTTCTCCCTTTGAGACAGTTCTGTGTCTAAATGGCCAGTTCTCCCTGTATTCTTTGAGGTCTAACCTTGCTAACCAGTCTCCCATGGGGAACCTTGTTGAATGCTTGCTGAGGTCCATATTGATCACATCCACTGCTCTGTCCTCATCAATCTTCTTTGTTACTTCTTCAATATATAAGTTCAAGTCATTTTTGCATGGGGAAAATAGGGATTATTTGAAATAACTCCAGAGAGGCCAGTATCCTGTCGCCAAATCATCCTTTATTTACAAGTGGAATGTTCTTAACACTGGTCCAGCTCCCTCAGAGCCAACTCTGTGTCACAATATCTGACTCATCCTTTTATTTGTCAGTGAGGACTCCCTTTTTGGGGCTGTTAATCTGGTCCAAAAATGAACCTGTTACAATCACTACATCCCTCCCCCTCTGAATCCAAGGACAAAGACCAGTTTTTATTTTAATTCATCCTGGAGCATTTTAGCACTGGGTTAGGTTCTCTTTCGGTTATGGATGGCGTGTAGCACACAGGAGCTTGCCGTTTATGCCTGGAGCAACTTGTGAGAAATTCACCCTTCGTCTGCAGCAAAGACGAGATCCACCATATTCATCTCAGATTAGGGATCTCTTCAATGTTTGAACAGAGGGGGAGAAGCCACTTGTTCCAATTGCCTTTCTGACTGTTCCCTGAAGCACAACAGGTTTTGCTCCTGCACAGTTTGCAAGTTAATGGCTTTCATATGGTCCATGTGCTTGTTCAGGACTGTCACCTCTATCCAAATTTTTTATGTCACTGGTCCTAATGTTGCATCAACTAAGCCTTTTACCCATATAGGACCATTTTTTATGGTTCCTACGCCAAACTTTGTCCCCTGTCGTAAACTGTTTCTCTTGCTTGGTGGAGTCTAGTAACTGGCACTGACATTCCTGATGCTATTTCACCCTCCTCCAGGTCCCAGAAGATCAGATTTAACTTGGTGTAGACTCTTCTTTCCGTAATCAACTTTGTTAGAGCTATCCTTGTAGTTGCATGAGAGGTAGTCCGATATTCAAATAGGAACCGGGACAGTTTGATATTTAGTGAATATGTAGGCTGTTTGTTCAAGCCTGCCTTCAAAGTTTGGACTGCTGTTTCTGCCAGGCCATTGGATGTTGGTTGGTATGGAGCTGTCTTTCTATGTCTAATACTATTCAATTTTAAGAACTGAAGTTCCGTGCTGGTAAACGATGCCTCATTATCTGTGAGCAACACTTCTGCGATTCTGTGTATTACAAAAGATGTGCACAGTTTTTCTATTTTTGTTCCCGTTTTTGATGGATGAGCTATAAGCATGTCCAACCACTTTGGGCGCCTACAATGACTAAGGAGATTGAGCCCATGAAAGGACCTGCATAGTCAACATGTAACCAAGTCCGGGGTGTTTATGCAGCCTTTCCCACGAATGTGGAGGAGCTGCTGGTCGTAAGTTTTGTCCTTGTTAGCACTCTGGACACTGCTCCACCAACTTGGTTATGTCTGCATCCAAGCCTGACCACCAGACATAACATCTCATCAACGTATTCATTTTGGAGACCCTAAATGACCCATTGGAGTTCAGCCAGTATCTGGTTGCAGGCTTTGCTTGGGATATTGACTCTTGCTCCCCATAATGGTATGCCATCCTGTACTGTGAGCTGGTCTCTCCAGATCCAAAAAGGTTTCAGTTCTGGTTATGACAGCTCTTTGGTTTTCCCCAATGCTACCATCTGTTATAGTTTTGCCAGGACCAGATCTTTGTCCAAAGTCTGACATTGTCAGTTGTGACTGGAAGCTTGGCCAGAAAATTTAAAACCATTGCGGACTCTTCCAGTGGCAGTATCAGTGGTGGTATATCAGCCAGCGGTAGGTCACTTAATGCATCTGCATTTGTTGCTTCACTTCTGTGAAAGCTATGGCTTGACTACACAATGCCTTCCAAGGCTGACCCGTTTTAGGATTTGATGAAAATGTGCCAGGATGGAGGCCAGTTTATGTATGAACTTGCTATATTAATTCACCATCCCATGGAAAGACCTATGCTCTGGTGTAGATGTGGGCACCTGGGCATTTTTTGAGCACCCTCACTTTCTCTTCCAGTGGTATATCCTGGTCTTGTTGGCTCTGTAACCCTAGTAAATCACTTGCGGTGTCTGGACAGAATTTTGCCTTGTAAGGCATGTGCCTCAATATTTGTTCTCCCTGTTATTGAGTCATTGCGATAAATGGCGACCTGGGGGAGACTTTGCAAAATGTTTTGCATCATTGGCTGGAAAATTGCACAGGCTGCAAATTGCCCAAAAGACAGTTTTGTATATTGGTATAAATCCCTATGGATATTAATTGTAGCATACTTCTAGGAATCCTCATCAAACTGCAATTGCAAGTATGCATGACTCATGTCCAGCTTCGGGAAGGATAGCCCACTAGCCTCCACCCCCCCCCCCCCCCCCCCCCTGCCCACTAGCATTGTGTCTAAATCTACTATGCAAGGAATTGGGAATTAATCCAGTTGCAAAAAGTAGTTTACAATATGTCTAAAATCCCCACTAAAGCAAACTACACAATTGTGCTTCAAAATAGGTATGGCCGTTGCTGCGTATTCCGCAAACTGGATTGATTTGATGATTCCTTTGCCTTCCACCTTCCTGATTTCTCCTATTCTTTTGCCACTAAGGCATATGGCACCGGCTGGGCCTTCCCGAAATGTGGAATTGCGTCCTAGTCAACATGGCTCCATTGATAGTTACTAGAACTTCCTGCAAGATATTTGGGTTTTTAATGAGGCCTTCACTCACGTAGCCACTTTCTAATTGAAAAATGTTGAATCAATCTAAGTGAATCTCTCTCAACCAATTTCACCCCGTCAAGCCAAGGCCACTACAATCAGTGGCAACTGAACCAGCTGCTTTTTATAAGAGACCAGAACTGAAGTTGTACCCTGAAAGATTCCCTGGTACAGGTTCCCAGTCTAGCTGAGGTCTTGCACAAAGTTGAGGGTTGCAAGCCAGAGTTTTGTTAAAGATTGATTCTGTGAGCACCAAAACTGCCAGTGTTGGCCTCTATCACATAACCAGTTGTTTATTTTGGTTGGTTCTGATTTGGATGTTGCTAAGGAATTTAATTATTCCAAGCCAGATGTAGGTGGACTGTTCAGTATGTGCAATCTCCTGGATATGGGCTTATGAATTCTATTATTCAGTTTAGGTCTAGGAGGGCTCCTTTGCTTTCACATATCCACATACCAGCAACAACTACAATGGCTTGCCATGCTGGATCCTGGACACTATGGGCATTTTAGCATTGCCAATGCATCAGTGGTGGACTCTCCCTCTTTATGGGCATTTAAGCGGGCATTGGATAGGTATATGGAGGATAGTGGGTTAGTATAGGTTAGGTGGGCTTGGATTGGCGCAACATCGAAGGCCAAAGGGCCTGTACTGCGCTGTATTCTTCTATGTTCTATAACCTGTACATCTTTGAACTGTGGGTGGAAACTGGAGCACAGAGGAAACCGTGCAGACACAGGGGAATATGCAAACTCCACACAGACAGTTGCATGAGGGTGGAATTGAACTGGAGTCTCTGGCGCTGTGAGGCAGCAGTGCCAACCACAGAGTCAATGTGATTTTGATTGAGCAACAGTAAAAGAATGGCAATAGAGTTCCAAGTTAGGATTGTCTGAATTATGGGAAACTTGAAGATGGTTGTGTTCCTGTGTGTCAGTTGCCTTTGTCTTGTGGTAGAATTTATGCGTTTTGTAGTTGCTATTGAAAAAAATCTTGATAAGTTGCTACAATGCGCCATGTAAATAGTAAATTCTGGAACCTCTTGTACCAATGGTGGAGAGATGCTGGGTCAGTGTCAATCAAATGCTTTGCTTTCTCCTGAATGGTGTAGAGCTTCGTGAGAGTTGTTGGAGCTGTACTTGGTTGGTCATGGGAGGAATATTCTGTCACTCCTGAATTTTGCTGTGTAGTTATGCAAAGTTTCAGGTAAAGTAGCTCCATGAAACTGGAATCAATGGGAATCAGGAAAAACTCTCGGTTAGAGCCATATCAGTTACACAGACAGGTGATTGTGTTGTTGAAGGTCAGTCTCTCAACTCCAGGACATCTCTGCAATACTTCAAGTTAGTGCTGAGGCCCAACCATTGTCAACTACTTCATCAAAGCCTTTCCCTCCATCGTCCAATCAGAAGCGGGGTTGTTCGCTGATGATGGCACAATGTTCAGCATCATTCCTGACTCCTTGTACTGAAGTAGTCCATGTCCATATGCAGCAAGGCCTGGACAATATCCATGCTTAGACTGAAAACTTTCAAGTGATATTGACATCACACATGCCAGGCGATGATCGACTTTCGCCAAGAAGACACAATCTAACCATCGCCTGTTGACATTTGATGGCATTACCATCACTGAATTCCCTCATGAACAACATCCCATGGGCTACTGAAGTGAACTGTACTTTCCATATAAATACTGACTACAAAAGCAAATAAGAAGTTAGGAGTCCTGCAGAGAATAATTCACCAAAGCTTGTCCACGATCTACAAGATGCAAGTTAGAATTGTTCTGGAAGACTTCACCACCCCCCCCCTTTCCTAGATGGGTGCAGCTTCAACAACGTACAAGAAGCTTGACACCATCCAAGGCAAGGCAGCCTGGTTGATTAGTGTCACATCCACAAGCATTCACGCTTCCCACCACCAAAGCTCAGCAGTGGGGTGTACTATCTACAAGATGCACTGCAGAAATTCCCCAAGGATCCTGAGACAGCATATTCTGAACCGATGATCACTACAATCCACAACAACAAAGGCAACAGATACATAGAAATGATGTCATCTGCAAATTCCTCTCCAAGCCTCTCACTATCCAGACTTGGAAATATATTGACATTTGTTCAGTGTTGTTGGGTCAAAACCATGGAATCCCCTCCCAAGTGGTATTTTGGGTCTACCTACAGCACATATACTGTGGCAGGTCAGGAAGGCAGCTCACCGTCAGCTTCTGAAGGGCACTTGGGAACAGGCAATAAATGCTGTATGAAATTCATATATTTGCATACCATCTGAGTAAACAAACTGATTTGATTTATTGGATATACTTAATTAAATGCTATCATTTAATAGGTGTAGTATACTTTGCACTCATTTCCCATGAGTAAATATATAAAATATTGACAGGTTTTGGGGATCAGAATTTGAGTTGTATGCTTATAATTCCCAACCTCTGATTCAGTTTCTGATCAATGGTAACCCTATGATGGTGGTAGTGAGGAATTCAGTAATGGTACTGCTTTTGAATGTAAAGAGGAGATGATGAGATTCTCTTGTTTTCAATGGTTTTTTCACTTAAACTTATACAAAGTGAATATCTTTTGCTACTGATTGGTCTAAACCTGATAGGACCAGGTCTTGCTGTTTGCAGACAGAGACTGCTTCAGAATCAGAATGGTTGAAAATAATTTTAAACACTGTCCAATCATCAACTATTTCCATTTCTGTCTTTTATGTTGGTGGTATTTATAAATGAATAATTCATGCATTAGTCAAGTGAGAATTTGAATGCCCATCTTCATTCATAAGTACCTTGTATTTATGCATTTCTTAAATTGGAAGCCTGTTTCCTTTGAATTTGTTTGAAACATAATTTGGTAAAATGCAATTGCAAAAGTTACTTTAATAGATACTGGTTAAGCTTTTTAGATTTTCATACAAACAAATAATTTTCCAGACCAATGTTCTGGGGAATAGGTTCAAATCCTACCATATGGATTTTAAGTTTGATTATTAAATCTGGAATATAAACCTAGGCTCTGTAATGATGACTGTTGTAAAAACTCATGTGGTTCACAAATATCCTTTAGGGAAGAAAATCTGCCACCCTTACCTGAACTTGTTGACATGTGATTTAGATTTAAAATAATATAGTTATTTCTCAGTTGAAAGGCAATGTTGATAGGGATCAAGGGGAATGCCCGCATCTCATGAAAGACTTTTTTTTAAAAAAGCCTTTTCCCATGGCTGATAATTGAAATAAATTTCAAGCAATTCTGTGACTGTGGAGATAGTAATTACAAAAATAGTGAAGATTTACTTCAAAGAGACCTTAAGGATTAAGCAGACTACATCAAAAGACACTGGATTATACACAATGTTAAGACCCAAGACTAATTTCTGGACTGTATTGAGTTATTTTTCTACATTTGAGGAAGAGTAAGTGCGTAATCTGCTTTTGTTGTCCTTGAACTGAGAAGAGGCAAATTCAGCCAAAGTTCTTGTTGTTTTCTAATGTTTGACCCTATTGGATAATGGATATTTGTGGGTTTTGCCTTCAGATAGGATCTGACTGGAATATAAAGTGTGTTAATTCGCCTGTGAAGAATCCTATATGAGCAGGGAAACAATGATTTTTAGTGGAGAAGTGAATAAAAGCTTGGTCATATGTTTTGAGGAGGACCTTAAACAGAGAAAAAAGGATATTCATAGAAGATTCTGCAGTGTGGAGTTGGAAGAGCTTGAAGGCATCACCAGTGGTTGGATGAAGGGAATGATGAAGTGTGAGATTTGAGCATATAAGGCTGTAATCATTGTGGTACAGAATTATTGAAGGCAAGGCTGTAAGTGGAGTGTAAATATGAAATCAAATGTTTGAAATATTGGGTATTGAGAGCCAACAAGAGTGATAAGTAACTTACGTTGAATGTCAGCTGGATGCAGGCACCATTTTCGCTCAAGCTGAAGTTTGTAAAGAACAGAACCCATGTAGACCCATTGGAAGTCTCCACTCTGAAAGTTGTAAAGGTATGAAAGGTTTCATCAGCAGATGGGCTGAGGAACAGGCAGAGTAGTTACAGACGGTGAAAATAAATATTTTTTATGATGGAGAGTTAGTGGAGTTTTAACTTCAACTTGCTGTCAAATTGGTTACCAAGATATCCAAGTCAGGTTAAACCCGTATCTATTAAAGTAACTTCGAGTCATAGAGATGTACAGCATGGAAACAGACCCTTCGGTCCAACCCGTCCGTGCCAACCAGATATCCCAACCCAATCTAATCCCACCTGCCAGCGCCCGGCCCATATCCCTCCAAACCCTTCTTATTCATATACCCATCCAGATGCCTTCTAAATGTTGCAATTGTACCAACCTCCACCAATCCTCTGGCAGCTCATTCCATACAAGTACCATCCTCTGCATGAAAAAGTTGTCCCTTAGGTCTCTTATCTTTCCCCTCTCACCCTAAACCTATGCTCTCTAGTTCTGGACTCCCTGACCCCAGGGAAAAGACTTTGTCTATTTATCCTATCCATGCCCCTCATAATTTTGTAAACCTCTATAAGGTCACCCCTCAGCCTCCGACGCTCAAGGGAAAACAGCCCCAGCCTGTTCAGCCTCTCCCTGTAGCTCAGATCCTCCAACCCTGGCAACATCCTTGTAAATCTTTTCTGAACCCTTTCAAGTTTCACAACATCTTTCCAATAGGAAGGAGACCAGAATTGCACACAATATTCCAACAGTGGCCTAACCAATGTCCTGTACAGCCGCAACATGACCTCCCAACTCCTATACTCAGTACACGGACCAATAAAGGAAAGCATACCAAACGCTTTCTTCACTATCCTATCTACCTGCGACGCCACTTTCAAGGAGCTATGAACCTGCACTCCAAGGTCTCTTTGTTCAGCAACACTCCCTAGGACCTTACCATTAAGTGTATAAGTCTTGCTAAGATTTGCTTTCCCAAAATGTTTTCCAATTGCATTTTACCAAATCTGTTTCGAACGAGTTAAAAAGGGGAGTTTGTGTAGAATCAATTGTGAGTATGCAACTTGTAGTGGTGACTTATGAGAATGTCATTGTTTGTTTCATTGTTTCAGTGACAGAATTGCAGGTTAAAGTCTGGATGTTGGATAATTATAGGCAACAAGATAGTTGGCAGGCTGTTGACAGGAGTAAAGGGATGTGCTGTTTGGCAATCTGGTTGTCCTTTCTCTTACATTTCTAAATCTCAACAGAAATTATCTTTAGAAATGGACATTTTTCTTACATGTATGCTTTTACTTTCTACGTTGCACATCTTACTTGCACAAGTGCGACTGATTTTCCAACATGGTCCCGTTAGTGTCATTTAGGGCAAGTTCCCTTTCGAAGAAAAATTCTGACATATGATCTGGATGTAACCAGCTGATATATTCTGACTTATTGTGCTTTAAAAAGCAACTAAATGTGGTTTGTTAATATGTTAGTCATAACCTAATGAACAATGCTAATCTTAACAAAACAGGATTAATTGTATTTGATGTCTTGTGCTGCACCATTTATTTTCATTTGAATCCATAAATCAAAAGATACTGCAGACTTCGTCATCTAATTGCTGCTGTGGGGAAAATGTGGCCTTCAGCTATTGGCAGTTAACTTGTATTTGCTCGTGCTTCTCCATCCATCCCCATTGTATTTTGTACCCCTTTGCTTTCCTACCAGCAACTTAATACCATTGTTTTCCTTCTCCTCTTAAGAAATAGTCACTCAATGCCTACATTGAACAGCCTATTGTGGTTTTCTCCTATCTGCCATAACTGTCTATCTATCTTCACTCATCTTGTTTGTCACTATTGTCCCCAATGTTGGGCAGCCAGTGGTCACCATCACATGTAATTCCTGGCATGTAAAAGCTAATTCCTCATCTTCTATATTTTCCGACGCTTCTCTGTTCCCCGATATAGAAGACGAGGAATTAGCTTTTATATGCCAAGAATTACAAGAGGTGATGACCACTGACTGCCCAACATTCGGGGATGGCGCACCAACTTTCCACTCATAAAATCAAAGAATCTCTACAGTGCGCAAGCAGGCCTTTCGGCTCATTGAGTCCACACTGACCCACTGAAGAGAATCTGACCCAGACCCACCTTCCTACCCTGTCCCTCTAACCCTGCATTTCCCATAGCTAATCCCACCTAGCTTGCACATCTCTGGTCACTATGGGCGATGGGAGGAAACTGGAGCACCCGGAGGAACCCCATACAGAAACAGGGAGAATGTGCAAACTCTACACAGGCAGTCACATGAGGGTGGAATAGAACCTGGGTTCTTAGCGCTCTGAGGCAGCTCTACTAACCCACTGAGCCGCCGTGCTGTCCTATGGCATGGGTTTGCATGGATAAACTTACAAATAGCACAGCTATTCTAATGGCAATATCAGGATCAGTGTGGTTTCCAAATTAAACAAATACAGCTCTTGCATGCTACTTGCTTTGCAATGTTGTTGTCAACAGCGTAAAGTTCAGGAGTGGTATGGGAAGTAAATTAGATGACGTTTCTCCCTTTCCAGCACCTGAGGCCAACCAATTAGTGATTATCTCACTGGTAATAAAAAGATACTCTGAGCTGGAGGCAGTTTTACTTCCAGTCATGCAGGCGAGCTGAATACCTCAGCTAACCTATATAACACACAAATAAGTCTACACTCAGTCATGTAAAATTTACTCCTTAGCTATACATTTTTTTTGTGCTTTTGTAGTATAAGGATTCTTTGCAAAAGCTGCCAAAGTAGTTTTTCTTGACTTTGGAAGGCAAAAATAAGATCCCTATGGCTTAAGGTAAAGTATGGATTTGTTTTAAATAAAAATTAAATGGATAAACTAGCAATATTAAATACAAGTAGGAACAATGAAGAATTTCCTTTCTTCTACAGAATATTTGATTAGATTAGTTACAGTGTGGAAACAGGCCCTTTGGCCCAACAAGTCCATTCCGACCTACCGAAGCGCAATCCACCCAGACCCATTCTCCTACATTTACCCCTTCACCTAACACGACGGGCAATTTAGCTTGGCCAATTCACCAAACCTGCACATTTTTGGACTGTGGGAGGAAACCCACGCAGACACTGGGAGAATGTGCATACTCCACACAGTCAGTCGTCTGAGGATATTAAAAACATCAAAGATGTATGTCTTGCACTGACAATCACAATCAGCAGTAGTTCGCTGTCGATCTAAATTTGTGTGGTTCGCCCAAAATAAAACAAGCTCAAGATTTTGAGACACACACTTTAATTTTTAAAATAAAAACTAAAAATGTTCAAAATACTTAGCAGGGTAGGCAGTAACTTTGGAAAGAGAAAGAGTCAACGTTTCAATTTGCCTCTCAAAAGTTCCCTCAAACTGAAATGTTAACTTCTATCACAATATTTCTATCACAAATGCTGTTTTATCTGCCAAATATATCAATATTTTCTGTTTTTATTTCAGATTTTCAGCATCCACAGTATTTTGCCTCAGTTAACACATCTGGTTGATGACTTTTCATAAGAACTGGGAAAAGTTGGAAATGTAATATCATCATCTTAAATGTAAATAATTGCATCTAAACTTTACTTTAACACTTACTGTTTCGAAAAGGATATGTAAGAATGCTTGGAAACTAAATATAAATGCCTAACATTTTAATCTGCTGATACAATCATATTTCAGTGTTATAATTGAGGATTTATCTACCACTGTTAAGTAGCAGTGTTTCAAGGAGCCCAGTTCAAATTCACAGGTTCACAAAATTTGTTCCATCAGGGAACAAATAAAAGTGCAGATTGATTCTAATGATTGTCTTCATGAACTGAATTGCCAAGGTTCAGGTTACATATAACTACAGGGACATGGTGGTATGCTGTTCAGAGGGTCGATGCAGACTTGATGGGCAGAATGACCCCTTACTGCACTGCAGGGATTCTATAATTCTATGAATCTAACTGTTGATTTACGGCTGCATTTTGAACAAAATAAAATGGACGTTTCTGGGATCTGTATCCAATAATTCATCAGACACTGTGCTTGGAGGAATACTTGTGCTATCTTTCTTGGCAAATTCTCATTTTTGTTATAAACTATTGTAATTTACAAGTTCATATGAAAAGACCTTGTCAGTCAATTCTTTTTTAATTTATGGGAATTATTTTCTGTTCTTTCAGGATTTGTGTGTTGTTGGCTTCCAGTCCAGCGGGCAGTTAAGTCAGCTACATTGCTATGGGCCCGGAGTCACAGACAAGGTAAGGATGGGAGATTTTCTTCCTGGCAGAGCATGGCCGGAACAGATGGTTTGTTTTTCTGACAATTGATAATTCATGGTGATTTTTATTGAATTCAAATTTCACTGTCTGGGATTCAAACTCAGGTCTCTCGAACATTACCTGGCTTTCAGGATTAATAGTCTAACAATAATATCACTAGGTAAAATCACAAGGCCATGGCTTCCCCCCAAGCATTGCTGGCTATGGGTATTGATGTTGGTACACATTTGCTGTCCTTGGAATGTAGAGATCACCACAGTGCCATAAGGAAGGGAGTTCAAGAATGTTGATGTAGTTCCAAGTCAGGATCATGTGTGCCTTGGAGGGGAGCTTGCAGATGGTGGCATTCCCACGCATCTGCTTCCCTTGTTTTTCATGGTGATTTAAGTTACAGATTTGGAGAGTTGTGTTGAAAGAGCCTGGATGCATAACTACAATGTATCTTGGATATCATCCAAGTGAAAGTAATGAACGTTGAAGGTGATGACATAATGTTCAAGTCAAGTGGGTTGCTTTCTTGACTTTCTACAGAAAATATAGGATTCCTAATAATGCTTGAGCTTTTTCAAGTTTCCACAGCCCCAATAAATGATCACCTTATTTGTTGATGTTAACAGTTGCAAATTTCATTAAATAGGAAATGATTCTCTTCAAGAGTAAGTTAAACAATTCATCATGTTTTGTATTCACAGGAGAAATTTCGATGGTTTCTGACTCCAAATAAACAAGTGGAGTGAAACAACCATGGGCAGTCTCAATGACCCAGAGGATATATATATTGCAGTGATTCGTCCTAAGAATGCTGCTAGTTTAAATTCTCGTGACTATCGAACTAAATCATATGAAGTAAGCCAGAAAATACTTTAAAACTATTTACTTAAGATATGTAAATGGTCAAATGTAAATTTGTTAAATAATTTGTTACTTCTCATGATGAGTGACAATTAGGTTGAATTGAAGCATTAATTTTAGCGACACAAATCTCATGTGTTTTTCTGCTTATGGAGAGTTTTCTTGTTGGCTCCTGAATATAAAGTTGGTGGACAAAGCACAGGCTAGATTGGCCACCATTGATCATAATTTTTAAATGGAAAGTGTCTTGGCAAAACATTCAACCACTTACAACACTGTTTTTAAGAAGAGTGCAAAGTATACTACACTGTCAAGAGGATAATAGCATATAATTTAAGTTTACCCAGTAAAATAGAGTTCCTTAAGTGAAGAAGGTTACCTCAGAATACAACGGGATCTTGATCAGATGGGCAAAGGGCTGAGGAATAGCAGATGGAGATAAATACGAGGTGCTGCATTTTGTGAAAGCAAATCTTAGCAGGGCTTATACACTTAATGGTAAGGTCCTGGGCAGTGTTGCTGAACAAAGAGCCCTTGGAATGCAGGTTCATAGCTCCTTGAAAGTGGAGTCGCAGTTAGATAGGATAGTGAAGAAGGCATTTGGTATGCTTTCCTTTATTGTTCAGAGCATTGAGTACAGGAGTTGGGAATCATAGAATCCCTACAGTGTGGAAACAGGCCCTTCGGCACAATGAGTCCACACTGACCCTCTGAAGAATAACCCATCCAGACTCATTCTCCTACCATATTATTCATCCCTGACCAATGCACCGAACCCACATATCCCTGAATGCTATGGGCAGTTGAGGATGGCCAATTCACCTAACCTGCACATCTTTGAATTGTGGGTGGAAACCGCAGCACCCAGAGGGGACTCACGCCGACACCAGGAGAATGTGCAAACTCCACACATACAGTCACCCGAGGCTGGAAATGAAACTAGGTTCCTGGCGCTGTGAGGTAGCAGTGCTAAGCACTGAGCCACCATGCCGTCCCTCAGAGGTCATGTTGTGTTTGTACAGGACATTGGTTTGGCCACTTTTGGAATATTGCTTGCAGTTCTGGTCTCCTTCCTCTCGGAAGGATGTTGTGAAGGATTCAGAAAAGATTTACAAGTGTGTTGCCAAGTTTGGAGGACTTTAACTATAGGGAGAAGTTGAATTGGCTGGGGCTGTTTTCCCTGGAGCGTCAGAGGCTGAGGGATGACCTGATAGTTTACAAAATCATGTGATGCATAACACGGAAACAGACCCTTTGGTCCAACTCATCCATGCTGACCAGATATCCCAATCTAATCTAGTCACCTTTGCCAGAACTTGACCCATATCCCTTGAAACCCTTCCTATTCATATACCCATTCAGATGCCTTTTAAATGTTGCAATTGTACCAGCTTCCACCACTTCCTCTGGCAGCTCATTCCATACACGCACCACCATCTGTGTGAAAAAGTTGCCCCTTAGGACCCTTTTATACCTTTCCTCTCCTTACCCTAAACTTATGCCCTCTCATTCTGGACTCCCCAACCCCAGATAAAAGACTGCTTCCATTTATCCTATCCATGCCCCTCGTGATTTTATAAACCTCTGTAAGGTCACCCCTCAGCCTCTGACAGTCCAGGGAAAACAGCCCCACCTATTCAGCCTCTCTCTATAGCTCAAATCCTCCAACCCTGGCAACATCGGGGACTATGGTGGAGTGGAGGAGAGTCTGGGTGGGAAACTGAGAGGGGAGGGCAGAGGGACTGAATGGGGGGTGGTCTGAGGAGAGAGTGGAGGAGACGACGAGGGGATTGAGGGGGTAGGGGCGGAGAAAACTGGGAAGGGAGAGGTGCTGAGGGGGGAGGGGAGGAAGGATCTGAGTAATTGGACAAAACTGGCAGATGGAGTTCAATAGCCAGGGAATTCCTAGAAGCATGGCACTCATCCACAAACTCCATCAACAAACACATCGACCTGGACCCAATATACCGGCCACTACAGCAGACAGCTGAAACTGACAACCGGAAGCGGCAGGGACAGGCCATTATAAATGCCGGAGGAAACACCACAGAAGCGCTTCGCAGGAGGCTCCCAAGCACTGAGGATGTCACCTAGACAGGGGACGAAACGTTTGCAACAAAAATTTCCAGCTCGGCGAACAGAACCACAACAACGAGCACCCGAGCTACAAATCTTCACCCAAACTTTGAAGATGGAGTTCAAAGTAAGCAAATGTGCTTCGAAGCGATAAAGGACTGATCTTCTAGACAGCAAAATGCAGCGGTATGTCAGTCCTGGTGCTTCAGGTGCACGGATCTTTAACATGTCACAAACCAGAAAATAATCAAGACAGGTAATGGAATGCTGGCTGTTATATCAAGAGGACTTGATGAGGAGGTTATGCTGCAGTTATACCAAACACTGGTTAGACCCCACTTGGAGCACTTCTGAGAGCCACTCCTTCTGACGGATAGTTTGGTCTTGCAGGGAGTACAGTGTGGCCTTGCAAGAATGATAGCTGGGCTTCAGGCTTTAAGGTCATTTCTGTAGAACTGAGAAGGTTCGGGGTGATCTGATCGAAGTCTCCAAGATATCAACAGGAAACGACGGACGTAGTAAACTGTTTCCACCGAGCACAATGGCGGAGTGTTCAGGAGAGATGTTGGAAAGCACTTCCACACACCGGGTGGGAGAGGTTCGGAACAGTCCTCCGTGAACCGTGGATATGGGATCAGTTGTCAGCTTTAAATTGGAGAGTTTAAGCAAACATATGAAGGGTTATAGGCCAAGAGTGAGTGTTTGGAGTTAGGCCACAGATCAGCTACAGTCTCCTTGAATGGTGGGACAAGCAGGAGGTGCTCCTGCTTTGCTCCTGTTGTCTGGGGAATGGGAAAAGGGATCCGAATTGGAAGGCGGTATCTGTGGCGAAGGGAGGAGGTGGGATCCGGAGTGAGAGGAGGGATCTGGGGGACGGAAGCAGCGTCCAGAATGGGAGGAAGGATCTGGGGAGGGTCAGAAGGAACCAGGGTGGGGAGTGAGAGGAGAGATCTGGGGAGGGAAGCAGGAATCCTGGGGAAGGGGGTGTGGGGCAAAGTTGAAAACAACATACTCGTGTTGCTGGTGGTTCATGCACTGGTTTTCTTGGTACCTCCTGGGCCCTGGTTCCCTGGAGAGGTGTCCATGATGGAGCCAGACACTGAACTCTGCACACTTCCATCATCACCTCTGACAGGCTCTGAACTTCTTTGGCATTGTAGACTGGTGGATAAGTATGACTGAAATAATCATATGTTCGGTACAGTGCAGGGAAGAGCCCATAGTTTTACTTCATTATTCTTTCATTGGATCTGGATATCACTGGAAGGATTAGCATTTGTTGACCATCTCTAATTGCCCACAAATGTTCACTAAGCCATTTCTGAGAGCAGTTAAAAATCGATCCATTGCTCGGCATCTGGAATCATGTAGGCCAGACCAGGTAACACTTTCCCTGAAGGATACAAGTGATCCTCAGGTTTTTACAACAAATGATACTTTTATGGACATCATAACTGAGACTACATTTACATTCCATGTTTTATTATTGTATTTAATTCATTGCATTTCCAGACCAATTAGCCTGGACATGTAAATTACCACTACCCCACCATTTCCCCATAAAATATCGAAATTTTTTAGGTTTAAGAAAAACTGGAGAATCTTGGATTTTTCACCAGGAAATAATGAAAGTCACTTCCGAAAGTGACTTTTCAGGGTATATTTAAGATAGTGAAGACCCGGGTTCAGTTCCCAACTCAGGCGACTGACTGTGTGGAGTTTGCACATTCTCCCCGTGTCTGCGTGGGTTTCCTCTGGGTGCTCTGGTTCCCTCCCACAGTCCAAAGATGTGCAGGTCAGGTGAATTGGCCATGCTAAATTGTCCGTAGTGTTAGGTAAAGGGGTAAATGTAGGAGTATGGGTGGGTTGCACTTCGGCAGGTCGGTGTGGACTTGTTGGGCCGAAGGGCCTGTTTTCACACTAAGTAATCTAATCTAATCTAATCTAAGAGCATGGATATGGTAAATAGACAAAGTCCTTTCCCTGGGATGGGGGAGTCCAGAACTAGAGAGCAGAGGTTTAGGGTGAGAGGGGGAAGATATAAAAGAGACCCAAGGGGCAACTTTTTCCACGCAATGTGTGGTGCGCTTGTGACATGGGCTGCCAAAGGAAGTGGTGGAGGCTAGTACAATTGCAACATTTAAAAGGCATCTGGATTGGTATATGAATTGGAAGGGTTTGGAGAGATATGGACCGGGTGCTGGCAGGTGGAAGTAGATTGGGTTGAGATATGTGGTCGAAATGGGTGAGTTGGACCGAAGGGTCTGTCTCTGTGCTGTACATCTCCATGACTCTATGACTCAAATTAAATGCAACTTGTTGCTGCTCTAATCCTGTTTGGTTAGTTGGAGGAAAGGTTAAAACAGGGAACTCATTGCAACTCTTTTTTTGCAAACAAATCAGGATTAGACCAGAGATATGCTGGCATACATAGCAGCTTTTGTTAAGCAGCTTGCATGTCTTCCAAGGATTTATAGATTCTCATTGGAATTGTCAACTGCAAAATGTTGAAGCAAGACAAAGGCAAGTTTTAATTTATTCATTCATGGGATGAGAGCATTGCTGACTAGGCAGCGATTATTGCCCATCCCAAATTGCCCAGAGGGCAGCTGAGAGTTGACCACATCTGTGGGTCTGGAGTTACAAGTCGTCTAGACCAGGTAAGGATGTCAGCTTTCTTCCATAAAGGACATTTGTGAACCTGGTGGATGTTTCCTGGCAATCGGCAATGGATTCATGGTCATCATTAGACTCTTAATCCCAGATTTTTAAATTGAATTCAAATTCCACGATCTGCCATGGCACAATGTGAACCCAGGTCCCCAGAACATAAGCTGAGTCTTTGGATTAACAGTCCAACAATGATACTACTGGTCACAGCCTCAAGAAGTTCCTTTATCAAATGTTGTACCCCGTAAGAATATTATCACTGGTGCAGTTGCTTATTGGGTGGTGTTGAAGTATTTTTAGGATTCAACATCTCATACTCTTCTGTAGTGCTAATTATGTCCATAGCACTACATGTCATTCTGCATCTTATGATGATGAAGGATGCTATCCAGGTCAGTACCAGATGGATGCCTCTGAAGTTGAAGATGGCTTTTGTCACTTGTACCTTTGGAATTTTGTATCTAATATTGTTAATTGTGTGCTTTACAAATATCCCCCACCCTGATTCTGAACAAAGAACAATTCAGCGCCCTTTGGCCCTCGTTGTTGCACTGACGAGTGAACTAATCTAAATCCATCACCCTACATAATCCCATCATCATCCATGTGTTTATCCAAGGATTGTTTAAATCTTCCTAATGTGGCTGAGTTAACTACATTGGCAGGCAGAGCATTCCACGGTTCATATTACTTCGATGTTTTGAAATTACCATTCTTATGAGAATTCTGACAAACTTTTGACATGCGTTTGGGATTCTATGTGATCCAGACTTTTGCCAGATCTCATGTAAAATCTCAGCGCAAATACCTTTTTGATTCAAGGAGCTTTGTCGAACTTTTAGTAGCCAATAATTAAGCAATCCTGAGGGAACATGTTTCATGCAAGGATTATGCCCCTCTTGCTCTTCAAATTGGAGTTGTTGCTTGATTTTTTTCTGCTATGGTAGTGAGCAGCTGTCACCACATTCCTGTACTTGAGTGACATACAAGCATACCAGAAAACTTCCACCAGTCATATCCACATTCTCCTGATTCCATTAGACACTTTTAATTAAATGCTCATATCTGTCTTGAAGCCAGCTCTATAAATATTCAGGCAGAATACATTTTGGTGGTCTGTACACTATGATGAATTGTTGAAAAATGTCTTCCCGAGCAGTATTGTTTTCTCACTTCTCAACAAGTCAGAATTCCAGGGAAGTACATGGAAAAGCTATCAAGACACTGCAACTCTTCTTGAGGTCTGGCAGAACTAATACTAATGACTGGGAGGGCTTGTTATCGGTTGTTCAAATTAGCAACAACATGTCCATCAGGCTGCATCATGTTGAGTACAAATGCCTCCCTGATGAGGATTAGCAACAGCAGTGAAAGAAAGAAAGCAAGTGAGTCCTGTACTCAGAATGAATAAACTGCTGGTAGCGCTTCACCTATGCACACCAAAATCTATGGGTTGACATCTGGTTTTTTCAGTTTCATGAAAACCCAAGGCAGAAACATGTAACCCTGAAAAGACAACATTTTTAAGTTGAAACATAGTTAAAGTGTGATTCACATTTTTGCAAGGCTAGCACGAAGGTATCAAGTCCTGTTGCTGGAGCCTTCTTTGCATTAGGCTTCTGTCCTTATTTTTTGTTTAGATTTATTGTTTTAAGATCAGTCCATAAAGGAAACATGTTCTTTTATCCACTCAATATTTTGGTGAAGGTTACAAAGACCTTGAATTTCAGTTGTATTTCATCTCATCCGAGCACCTCAATGCAAAATAATCTTTGATACACAAATGTATTCACTGTTGCATCATGGCTCATTAAGCAAGCAAATGAACAGTACCCAGTACAAATGTAATATTTAGAGTTCACAAACTTTGCTGTCCTCATTATTAAAACAAGATGCAGTACATTATCCCACATCAATTATCCTTAGAGCATGGATGCTAATTTCTTTACTGGTAAAATGCTGCCATGGAGTCACTGGTGTCCGTCTCTGCTTACTTCATACTGGCTAAAATAAGAGTAGCCATGCTTAACCTTTCCTTTACAGATTGGAGCAAGTCTATTTTTTATGTTTTGAAACTAAACATTTTGGTGTCAGTTTTATTTAGAGGAAGCAACTCTAACTTGAGTCAGATCATGGATTCAAGTACCATAAAAATGTTCAAGTGACACTTCAGTATGGGACCAGGACCATGCTGCAGTATCAAAGGTGCTGTCTTCTGGATGAAATGTTAAACTATAGTTCTGTCTAGCAATTTAGGTATAGTTAAAAATCCCAAGATAGCTTTTGAAGGAAAACTTGAGGTTTTTTCTTCCCTGGATTATTGGCTGATATTAATGCGCTGGAAATAAAGCCCCACTATTTCCAGAGTTGTCACAAGTATGAAAATTTGACAAAATCAACAAAGTACTCAACTTTCCCAGATTGTCTAATTTACATTAAAAAAATATGCATGCCAGTTTTTTCTATGAGCAAGAAAATAACCATTTACTCTAAACAGTTTTTAGCCAATGGCAATAAAGAAGCATGAATTACTAACTTTTAAAGTCTATAACTTAAACTCTATTCCTTTTTAATATTAGTCTCTCAACCATTAAAGTAGGTGGTCAGTCAACACTTTGCGTTCAGTAGGATTAGGCACGCCATAAAATTGCTGATGTATTTCATATAATTGTAGAACCCTACAGTGTGGAAACAGACCATTCGGCCCATAGAATCCGCACCTGCCCTCTGAAGACCATTCCACCCAGATCAGCCACACTTGTTGTTCTGTTTGTTTTTGTGACATTTAATGACAAAGATATTTTAGATAAGCAACATCTCATTTGCCATGTTTATTATGCTAGTATATCATATTTTGCTGTGTTCAGTATCACATTTGGTTGTATACTTGTCTTTGTGAAGATTCTGCTGCTGGAATTGCAAAATGAAGGCAAGGAGAAAAAGAGAAAGAAAGTTTTATTACAAACAAAACTGAAGAGGGATGAAAATAAAGGGCAAGACATTCTTGACTTTGTAGTTGAAGCCACCAAACTGATGTCACCTAACAACCAAGGAGTCAAAGGTACAAATAATGCACATTTTATTGCACTTATTCATGAGAGATTTCTTTTGTTCATTTGTAGTTTAGCATTGCTAATCGTCAAGATTCAGTAATTGCTTTATGGGATGAATAAATATAAAAGTTCTGTTTTAATTACCTCTTGTCAATCATGCCAAGGATTATTGGTGCAAATGATTTATTTGTTTATATTGGTGTTGGGACTTTTGTACTTTCAAGTTGTGGAAAGGAATTCAACTTTGTTTTATTGCTGCATTATGAAAAGATTCTGCCAAAAAAATTTAAACATGCAGCATTTAATTTTGTTGCCGGTGACGTATTTTTGATGTCCTCAAGTCAAGAATGGCATGCCATAAATCCCAACTTGTGTCCTTTCTGTCTTTCCTTTCAAACATTTTGTAGAAACTGCAAGTTGCAGTTGCTTAGAATAAACTGTGTAACATCGAAGAGGGCAGGAACAGAGATCAGCAGGATATGAAGAGACAGTGCATTTAACAAATGAATGACGTTTGTTGCAGAAAAGTGTAAAGTATACAATTTAATAGTAAGAATGAGGAGAAGCAATATGAGCTAAAAAGTAATGTTAAATGGACTGTGGAAATCTGTAAAGCACACAAAATCCTTGACTTCATGTGTTAGGCTCAGAGCACAAAAGTGAGCTTTTCATTATAAATCTTTATAAAACACTCGTTGAGCTTCAGTTCCAGTATTATGTTCAGTTCCAGGCACCAGATCATAGAAAGACTATCGAGGCCTTTCAAAATGTGTGGAAGATTTTATTTCTTAGTCACAGGATGTGTGTTCCTGGCAAGGCAAGCATTTAATTGTTTCTAATTGTCCTTGAGAAGAAGGTGGTGAGCCGCTTCTTCAAACTATTGTAGTCTTTTGATGTTACAAAGGAAATTCCTGAATTTAACCTGGAGACCATGAAGGAATGGAAATGCAGTCCCAAATCAGGATGGTGTATGGGTTGGAGGCAAACTTACATTTAGTGATGCTGCCATGTATCTGCTGCCTTTGTCCTACTAATTGGTAGACATCTGTGGTTTCGAAGGTGCTCTTGAAGAAGCCTGTGTAAATATTTGTAGTGCCAAAGGAAGTGGTAGTATAATTGCAGCATTTAAAAGGCATCTGGATGGGTATATGAGTAGGAAGGGTTGAATGAGATATGGGCCAAATGCTGGCAAATGGGACAAGATTAATTTAGAATATCTGGTCGGCATGGACGAGTTGGACCAAAGGGTCTGTTTCCATGCTGTACAGCTGTGTCTCTATCTTGTAGATGGTACATACTGCTGCCACTGAGAGTCTGTCATGAAGAGAATGAATGTTCATGGTGAATAGGGTACCATTTGAGTGGTTTACTTTGTCTTGAATGGTGTCAAGCATCTTGTGTTGTGAGAACTGCACTACTTCAGGGAGGTAGAGAGTATTCTTTCGCAATCCTGACTTGTGCCTTGTATGTTGGAGAGGTTTTGAGGTTAATTTCCTTCCATGTATAATTCTTAGTCTCTGCCCTACACTTGTAATTTCAGTGTTTATATTCTGCTTCTCAGTGGTAATCAGGATTTGATGGTGGGAGATTTAGCAGTGATAATATAATTGAAGGTCAAGGGTTAGATTCTGTCTTGTTGGAGATGATGATTGTCTGGCTTTTTTATGGCATCTATGTTGCATGCCACTTATCAGCCCAAGCTTGTCCAGGTCTTCCTGAATATGGACACAGATTGCTTTTGTATCTGAAGAATCGCAAATGGTGTTGAACATTATGCGAATGTCAGTGAACATTCCCACTTCTGCCCTTATGACTTAGGGAAGGTAGTTGGAGAAACAGTTGAAGCTGGTTTGGCTCAGTACACGCCAAACTGCAGGGGAGCTCCTGCAGAAATGTCCAGGATGGTAAAAATGGGGGAGATACTAAATGAGTATTTTGCATCAGTATTTACTGTGGAAAAGGATATGGAAGATATAAACTTTAGGGAAATAGATGGTGACATCTTGCAAAATATCCAGATTACAGAGGTGGAAGTGCTGGATATCTTGAAATGGGTAAAGGTGGATAAATCCCCAGAACCTGATCAGGTGTACCCGAGAACTCTGTGGGAAGCTAGAGAAGTGATTGCTGGGTCTCTTGCTGAGATATTTGCATCATCGATAGTGATAGGTGAGGTACCAGAAGACTAGAGATTGGCAAACATGGTACCACTGTTTAAGAAGGATGGTAAAGACAAGCCAGGGAACTATAGACCAGTGAGTCTGACATCGGTGATGGGCAAGTTGTTGGAAGCAATCCTGAGGGACAGGATGTACATGTATTTGGAAAGGCAAGGAATGATTAGAGATAGTCAACATGGCTTTGTACATGGGAAATCATGTCTCACAAACTTGATTGAGTTTTTTTAAGAAGTAACAAAGAGGATTGATGACGGTAAAGCAGTAGATGTGATCTACATGGACTTCAGTAAGGCGTTCGATAAGGTTCCCCATGGGAGATTGATTAGCAAGGTTAGATCTCATGGAATAGAGGGAGAATTAGCCATTTGGATACAGAACTGGCTCAAAGGTAGAAGACAGAGGGTGATGGTGGAGGGTTGTTTTTCAGGTTGGAGGCCTGTGACCAGTGGAGTGCCACAAGGATTGGTGCTGGGTCCTCTACTTTTTGTCATTTACTTAAATGATTTGGATGCGAGCATAAGAGGTATAGTTGGTAAGTTTGCAGATCACACCAAAATTGGAGGTGTAGTGGACAGGCAAGAGGGTTACCTCAGATTACAATAGGATCTTGACCAGATGGGCCAATGGGCTGAGAAGTGGCAGATAAATGCGAGATGCTGAATTTTGTGAAAGCAAATCTTCGTAGAACTTGTACACTTAATGGTAAGGTGCTAGGGAGTGTTGCTGAACAAAGAGACCTTGGAGTGCAGGTTCATAGCTCCTTGAAAGTGGAGTCACAGGTAGATAGGATAGTGAAGAAGGCGTTTGGTATGCTTTCCTTTATTGATCAGAGTATTGAGTACAGGAGTTAGGAGGTCATGTTGCGGCTGTACAGGACATTGGTTAGGCCCCTGTTGGAATATTGCGTGCAATTCTGGTCTCCTTCCTATCGGAAAGATGTTGTGAAACTTGAAAGGGTTCAGAAAAGATTTACAAGCATGTTGCCAGGGTTGGAGGATTTGAGCTATAGGGAGAGGCTGAACAGATTGGGGCTGTTTTCCCTGGAGCGTCGGAGGCTGAGGGGTGACCTTATAGAGGTTTACAAAATTATGAGGGGCATGGATAGGATAAATAGACAAAGTCTTTTCCCTGCGGTGGGGGAGTCCAGAACTAGAGGGCATAGGTTTAGGGTGAGAGGGGAAAGATGTAAAAGAGATCTAAGGGGCAACTTTTTCACGCAGAGCGTGGTACGTTATGGAATGAACTGCCAGAGGAAGTGGTGGAGGCTGGTACAATTGCAACATTTAGGAGGCATTTGGATGGGTATATGAAGAGGAAGGGTTTGGAGGAATAAGGGCCGGGTGCTGGCAGGTGGGACTGGATTGGGTTGGGATATCTGGTCGGCATGGACGGGTTGGACCGAAGGGTCTGTTTCCATGCTGCGCATCTCTATGACTCTATGATTGAGATGATTGACCTCAAAAATAAAACCAAAGCCTCCTTCATGTGTACTAAGTATTACTTGAACCAGCAGATAGTTTTCCCTCTGATCTTCATTGATTGTGGATTAGTTGGAACTCCTTGATAGCACACATGGTCAAATGTTACTTTGATGTCAAGCGCAGGCATTCTTCCCTCACTTTTGGAGTTCTGCTTTTCTGCCCATGTTTGTTCCAAAGTGACAGGAATATTGACCAGCGATGAGATACGTCAGTTATGTGGAGAGATGAAGCTGAGGATTTTCTTTTTGAAACAGGAATGTTTAAGAAGATAGTTTTATCTTCTATGTGTTGAAAGTAAAAGAAGGTTTTAAAGTAAATAAACCAAAGTTGTGGGGTTAAAGATTTGATACGAGAGGTTGCATGCTTCAGCAGATTGTGAAAGGAACAGAAGGCAACATGGGGATATTTTATTTGAATGTAACAAGTTGTTGTTGAATGTGTTGCTTTAAAAGGTGGTGCAAGCAGAGTAAAGTTGTAAAGTACAAATGTCCACAGGACTATAGGAAAAGGACAGCAGAGTGGGACAAATTGAATCACTTTCAAAGAGATGTCATGGGCACAATGAACTGAACAGCTCTTTAATACTGCATCATTCAAAGTTTATAAAATATTACTAAGTAATTTAAGTGGGAATTGTTGGCAGTATTTGTGTTTTCTTCCTTGTAATTGTGCGGATTAGACAACAAAGTATCTGCTTCTGTCCTCCTCCTCGTGCTGCAGAATAATTGAACACGAGCATGTGCACAAAAAAAGCTTGTGATCCCTGACATTGAAATTTATTTTCCATTTTTGTATTGAAATTTAACAGTTCTATTGAATTGCTAAAATTCTATTCTCTCATTTGACCTTCATCTTTTTATTTTTGCTTGTCTTGCTTTTCCTCAATTGAAACAGTTAACTTGATTCAGTGCATAGGCCCACAAGCAGTTTCCAGTAATCTTCCACTCCTTTTCTGGTGGACTTGTAACAATGTAAGATATAGGCCAATCACCCTGTAAAGCTTGTCCTGCAATTCTATAAGATCGTGGCTGATCTGCCCCAGATCTGAATTCCTCTTCCATGGCAACTCCTCAAAGCCCTCGCTCTTCAATATTTCAATAAACAGCCTAATCAAATAAATAATTAATTTGGATATTAAGTACTTTAGAAATATCTCATTACTGGACCTTTCAGCTGTAATATTTACTCCCATTTAAACTTAGCAAATCAAACATGAGACAGAAGAGCTCCCTGCAAGTTGCATACCCATTTTTCTCTGTCTCTCACACTCCATGACTGGTAGAAGAGGCTCCCTGCTACCACTTTTGTCTCCTTCACTTGCTGCACTTTCCTCCCAGTCTGCTGCTTATTGATGATTTACTGCACATTCAGTCATAGAGTTATACAGTATGAAAACAGACCCTTTGGTCTAACTCATCCATGCCAACCAGACATCCCAATCTGACCTAGTCCCATTTGCCTGCATTTGGCCCATATCCCCCTCAGCCTTTCCTATTCATATACCCATCCATACGCCTTTTAAATGTTGTATCTGCTTCCACCACTTCCTCTGGCAGTTCATTTCATGTACCCACCACCCTCTGTGTGAGAATGTTTCCCCTCGGGTCCTTTTTAAATCTTTACCCTCTTTGTTAAACTTATGCCCTCTAGTTTTGGACTCTCCCACTCGAGGAAAAAGGCCTTAGCTATTCACCCTATCTGTGCCTCTGATGATTTGATAAACCTCTATAAGGTCACCCCCTCAGCCTCCAATGCTCCAAAAAGGCCCCAGCCTGATCAACTGCTCCCTATAACTCAAACCCCCCCCGTCCCAGCAACATCTTTTAAGTCTTTTCTGCACTCACTCAAGTTTAACAACATCCTTCCTGTAGAAGGGTGACCACCATTGTGCACAGCATCCTAAAAGTGGCCTAACCAATGTCCTGTGCAGGCTCAATATAACCTCCCAACTCCTATACTCAGTGCTCTGACCAATGAAGGCATTAGTTCCAAGCACTTTCACTACCCTGTCTAACTGTGACTTCACTTTTAATGAACTATGCATCTGAATCTCTAGGTCTTTTTGTTCAGCAACAATCCCCAGGACCTTACCACTAACTGCATAAATCTTGCCCTGATTTGTTTTTCCAAAATGCTAAACGTCTCATTTATCTAAATTAAACTCCATCTGTTACTGCTATACCACCTAGTTTGGTGTCATCTGCAAGGTTGCTAACTATGCCTCCTAGATTCACATCCAAATCATTTATAAAAATGAAGAAAACAGCAGACCCAGCACTAATCGTTGTGGCACACTACTGTTCACAGGCCTCCAGTCTGAAAAGCAACCCTCTACAACCACCCTCTTTCTCATGCCTTCAAGCCAATTTTGGATCCAATTGCTAGCTCCCCAGGATCCCATGTGATCTAACCTTAACTAACCAATCTACCATTTAGAACCTTGTCAAAAAAGGCAATGCACTGCCCCTCAGCATGCTCTAGCTTTTTTCCAAACTGTCTATATCCTTTAGTTCCCAGCTATTTAAACAAAGCATTTCTCCTTATTTACCCTTAACTTTTACAAATAAAAGAATTGATTTGGATACATTGATGCAAAAATCAATTAATGTAATAAGTGTTACTCTTATTTGATCACAATGTTAAGAGTGTAATTCAGACTAAATTATAATTTGTGTTACTCAGATTTGAAGCTTTTCTGGAACCCAGTAGGATTTTAAAACAAACCAAAATGGAGCTAAGACTTTGGAAACCTTGCCTCACAATTTAACAGTGGAGGCAAACATTTTCCGTAAGACACTTAATCGTGTTTGCAGATTGGGAATGAGCTGAAACTTTATTGCTGGAACAGCACAGCAGGTCAGGCAGCATCTAGGGAACAGAAGATTCGACGTTTCGGGCACATGCCCTTCTTCAGGAATGAAGAAGATTGGGAATGATGCCACTGAGTGTCCAAAATGTGGTGTTACACCATTACGTGTGTGCACAAGAAGCAAAAATTGACACCGGGAAAGACAGAAATGAAAAAACAGAAAATGATAGCAAAAACATTTTTAACAAGCTATAAGCAAATGTGCATGCAACTTGTTATTTCATGATTATCTTTTTTTTTTCCATAGGTAAACGAGTGGTGTTGATAAAAGAATTCCCTGTCCACAGGGAGAATTCTTGCAAGGCAGCTGCACTCTATGTTGTACCAGCAGCAGTTAAAGGTAAAAAAAATTGCAATGCTGTAATGCCTCAGTCCGTTTTATAATAAGCCTCACGTTGTGCTTGTGACTTGCCACATCAATTTAGTGATTTCTGTTTTGAGAAGCAATTTGTAAAGAGTTGCCATTAAGAAACTGTTTGAGCTCAACTTCCAGAATGTAATTATTGAAGGACAAGGGTGGGAGATCAAATAGGTGATGTACATTTCATTTTAAACTTTTAAATTTGCAAGCAAAAGTAAGGATATTTAATATTATTCAGTTTATGCTGTATTAGAGAGCAAGAAAACTTACTGTATGAATGTTCTGCCCCATTCTGGCTTTGTTACTTAAGAAGAGGGAATAAGTAACTGATTGGAATAGCTGCTCTGTAAATAAGCTATTTTATTCATTTTTTTGTTTGATTTTACTAATATGCACAATAATTTAGGAAAACTTGATAGGGATTCTTTGCTGCGTAACCTCAGTAGGAATGGTTTGCAATGTCCCCATATTTGTTTCCACTTGTGTACAGAAACTTCATTGCACCACTATTAAGTTGATGAAAGGTATGTGCTATTTGCACAATGTGTATCAATCCAGACTTTTCTTTGTTTGGAGAAAGTTTAGAGAAAACAGAGTTAGTGCACCGAATCCATGATGTGATCTCCTCAGCAGTGGTGGCATTTTGAGAGAGGTGACTGCCAAGATATGTCAAGTACACAACATATTCCAGAGACTGCCTTTCCAGATATATAGCACATTAAATATCTGGTTGAACAGTTGTCTTAGTGCACAGAACAGTTGTTGTCACCATACTATTGTATTACACTGAGGCTGGACTGTGTATTAACAAGACTTGAGAGCACTGGAGAAATTCCAGCATTATTACTTCAGATGGATCCTCTGACTTCGCTGAGAAGACCATGAAACAAATGCTAGTATCTCTACAAGCATTCAGTGAGAACACCAGCAAATTAAACTTCGATGCACAGCATTATATCCAGATGTCTGAAAAGCATTTTTCCGACATGGTCCCATTTTCTGAAACAGGTCATTTGTCGGGGTCTAAAAAATACTTGCAAGATACTCTGAAGTTCTCCTTGAAATCTGGGAACATAAGCATTAATGAAGAGAGCAGTTTGTAACCAATTGTTCAGAATGGTGACAAGTTGCCCATCAAGGAGCATCATGCTTTGAATCAGTGTCTTAATGATGAGGCAGAATAGCAGCAGAGAAAGAAAATAAAGGAAGCAAATCCTGCACTCCAGATCCTAGTACCTTGTGAGGCATCCTATGCCATGTGTTCACAAATCTCTGGCACGGGACTGTCTCTCTGTTCAGCTACCTGAAGACCCACGGTAGGAACGCAACTTTGAATAAATGTCAGCCTTGAGTTGAGGGACAGGTGGTAACGAGTGTATATAAAAGATGCTGTTGTGGGTTAATCATCACAAGTTACCTTTAATTCGTCTACTTGTTAAGAAATTTCACAGTGAATTACTGAAACAATAACTTAAACTTCATTGCATGTTGCATCCAAAATAAGACCCCACAAGCAAGTTAAGCCTCACAACTCAAGTTGGCTATTACTCGATTTATGGTTGAATTTAGCTACAATTCCAACCAACAGTGTCTATCTCTGCTGTCCAGGTTTGATCCTTGTGCAGTGTTGTTCTTTGAAGTTTTGCTGAAGGAGAGTTCTAGTATTGGATCCTTAGACAGTTTTATTGTCTGTCAGATCTATGATGTGATATTATTGATGATTCTTCATATTCTTTCATCTACATTATTGACTACTGCTCTGAAACTTGTCTGTAGCTTGCTTTCTTATCAGAAATAACTCCTGTGCTGTTTGTTACATTTAGTGTTAGCAATCTGTGGAAGACACAGCTTTTCTGTGATGAACTCCTTAAATTCTTCTGCAGGGCAATCAGTGTTCTTGTGGCATAAAGAAGCCATATATCCAAGCAAGTATCAAAATAGTTTTGTTTATATATCTTTGGTTCCTTCTCCCAGACTTGGCTAATTGTTTTCAATTCTTGTGTAAGTTTTTCCTTGTCCCTTAATAGTTCAGACAGAGTTATTGATGCTTCTTTTGCATGTAGCAGTTTATCTTTGATTCTTTTTCAGTCCATGAACAGGTATTAAAATTCTGACGTTTACACTAGCACATTACTTGTGGTTCAAAATTTAGTTCCAGGTTCTTGGATAATCCCTTGAAGCCCATGTTAATGTGCCCATGACTTTTCTTTTATAGATGGATTGAACACTTTTTTTTTTATATAACCATTGAATGTGATGTGCATGAAGAGATTGCGAAAAATGCAAATTGTTGTGCTATTAACTTTACGAGTGATTTTTACCCTTTGCAGACAACAGCAAGACATCCTATTGCCTTGGAGCACCAAGCTTTTACTGCTTCCAGGATATTATGCGTGTGTGCAGTGAATCTAGCACTCATTTTTCTACACTCAGTGCAAAAATGCTGATTGTCTTGGACAAGTAAGGAAATTTACAATTATTCAGTCTTCGCTGTATTGTAGTATAAAAAATAATGAAAATAGTAATGGTTTGTGATTCCCAGTGAGTAGATCTTCATTGGTACTATGCTTAAACTATAAATAAGAATGGAGTAAGAAATGGATAACTCGACTTCTAACATTTAATGGTCTTCTTTCCCCTACTATGTCTTCACTCCTGATCAAATCTGAAATCAGAAGGTCAGTATGAAGAAGATAATAAGTGTTAATACAGACTTTTTGAATTGGATTTGCATGACTTAAATATGACTAAGAAAGGTAGAACAGTTGCAAACTTACTCAGTACCTCTAATGTCCCAGATTTGGTTGAAAATATCACAGTATTGCAACAATGCATGCTTTTATTAATGCACATTTGAACAACACTTGGCAGAATGGAAGAGTAACCTTCCAAATTCTGAATTATCACAAACCGTTGGGCAATTTGTGCCACTTTACAATTAGTTTTGTGAAACTAGAACTTGCAGTTGCACTCAAAAATTTAGTTTGGTAATTAGTAACTTAAACACCCTATACCAAAGTGACAACTTGATTCTGGCTGAAAAGGTGCATATTCTGTCAAAGCTTTAATGTATTGCATTCCTCAGACAATTTGCAAGAAATGCCAAAGGAAAGCAACAATTGTGACCATTCATTATTACTACCAGTTAATGACGTTTTTGCCAAAAGTAAGAAATTGTGAAGTGTGAATTCTCAGTTCTTCAGATTGTGATGCCTTGAGAGATTTTTAAAATGAGAAGTTCTATTTTTTCCTTATTCTGTCTTTTATGTTTCTCCGAATGCAGTCTGTCTTTTCCTCTGTATTTCTCTTCTGCTCTAGATTTTACAATGGTGTAAAATCATCCCCTGTAATCCTTCCTCTGCTTATTTGCCAGTCTTTAATTTTGTTGATTATTGACATGACTATCATACCTGTTGCTCACTAAGATCTGAGAAGCCAATGCTGTTCCATTATCAGCTTGTGCTTCAAGCAATTCTGTAGCCAGTTTTTTTAAACCTGTCAAAATAGGCATGCCATGAGATGTCCTGCTCCAATAAAATCTGGTCTATGCTCATTTTTGTCAGCTGCCATCCATTTTCTTCTGAGCTTGTTCATAATATTTAAGGTCAAGTATAGAAGGCAGGTATTGACAGCATGTTCACCTGTTCCTCATGAAGCTACTGCAGGAGTCTACCCGTATGCTATATGCCTTAATCACCAGGCTATATAAAAGTCTATCATATCTTTCTGAGGTACTGCTAGATCAGTGTACAACTAACTGCATGAAGCTTGAAGATAAGATTATGCGATGAAGAAATAGACCATTCAGGCAAACCAACCCAGACCTGGAGCATCTTGAATGTTCTATGCAATCATTCATCACTGACAATATCAGCATTTATCAACTGTGTTAATTGCCTTGTCTTCTTGAACTTGCTGTAATACATCTTCTATAGATAAGCCCTCAGTACAATTTGAAAGGGATTTTGAGGTTTTTGACCAGGTCAGCAAAGGGATAGTGTTATGGTCCCAAGTTGTCATGGTGTGTGGTTTGGAGAAAAACCTGCAGATCTTCATGCTCTTGACTATTGCCTTTGATTATATAGGTGGTAGATGCCCTGCCCAGATCTGTTTTGCAGAATCCAACATATTAGTGCAAAAGACTCTGCTGAATTATCTTACACAAATCTTCAGTGTAAGGTGCTGGCTGGATACTCTTTTTAGCTTTGTCCTTTGGGCTCAATTATCATTCCAATGTCCAGCCAATTCCATTCACTTGTGATTCTGAAAAAGAGCTAACTCCCCTGTACACAGCAAAAGCTGTTTGTCATGACAGTTTCCTGAGTGTAGTGCTGAACATTTGTTCACACTGATCTAAACTCCGTGCTCAGCTGCTTTCTCAGCAAAGCTGTGGAATTTTAGTTACAACGCAGCCATCTAACAAATGATGTGAATGATGTAAAAAGGCCTATCCGCTCTATTTTAAAAAATCTTTTTCATGGGGCATCTCCATGACTCAATAGTTAGCACTGTCGCCTGACAGCATCAGGAGCCCAGGTTTGCTTCCACCCTCGAGGGCGACAGTTTGTGTGGAGTGTGCACATTCTCCCTGTGTCTGCGTGGGTTTTCTCCAGATACTCTGGAGTCCAAAGATGTGCAGGTTGGTTGGATTGGCCATGCTAAATTGCCCACGGTGCCCAGGGATTACCCATGGGAAATGCAGGGTTACATGGTAGGTTATTATTGTAATGAGATGCTCTTCAGGGGGTGAGTGTGGACTTGACGGGCTAAATGGCTTGAATCCATAATCTAGGGATTCTATGAAATCTAATTCGGTCACTTATCAGTAATGATGGGAATGTTTTTTTAATTTTGGTCAGTTTAAGAAAAAGCACATTTGGACACAAGATGTATTGTGATCTGTACAACTGATTCATTTAGATTTTGTAGCATGAGTAATTTACTCTAAACCAGATTTAAATTTAAGATTAATCTGGTGCATTTCATGAACAAATTTAATCCAGACTGTCTTTTTAAACTGTTGGACTTCAGATTCTTTTATTTGTTGTTTGGGATTCTCTTGGCAGTAATATGAAGTGGGATGGTATTCAGTTTTGCATCACTTTGATTTTGTTATTGGCGTAATATTAATTCAAGATGTGCTGTGTTTTTGTGTGCATTTTCATAATTAAAATAAATCAATCTTTATACATTTCATCAATGCCACTAGTTTGCTCTTAACTGTAATATTGCACCGTGGACTTTAGAGGATTTATGGTATTAAACCTCAGCTATGTATTGTAGATTGGAGAAAAGGTTGAGGAGATTTGATTAAGGTATTCAAAATCATGATCTGAACCGAGCAGATGAGAAAAAAATGAGTGACAAGATTGAGAAGACTTGTACACAAAATAACAGTAATTGGCAAAATAAGCAGTGGTGACATGAGGGAAACCTTATGTAGCAAGTCTTTAGATCTGGAATATGTTGTGTCAAGGAAGAAGTCCTGGGGTAAGAAATGGTTTTCTGGATCAATACATTGAGATGTCAATGAGAGAATAAGCTGTCTGAGACAAAGTATTGTATAATGGGAGAGGAATAATTGACAACCTGGATGTACAAGGCCTCTTGATGACCACAATATGATGATTTTTCATTAAGATGAAGAGTGTCAAATAAATTCAGGACCCTAGTTTCAGCATCAACTAAAAGAAGCCACAGTGGAATGAGGTGTGATATGACTGTAGTAAGCTAGGGAGTGTTAATTAAAAATGAATAGAAAATAGCAAGCACTTGACCTGCAACAATTGCTCTTTTCTGTCGAGGCAAAACTAAATTGGGAAAGGACATCTGACCAGGGCTAACATAGGGAATTCTGCAGGAATCAGTGCTTAGACCCCAACTATTCAGAATATATGTTATGATTTAGATGTAGGGACTAAATATAATAGCTAACACTTTACAGACAACCCAAAACTGGATGGTAGAGTGAATTGTGAGGTGGCGACGGAGATGTTTCACTGGGATTTGGACAAGTTTGAGTGAGTGGCCAAATGTGAGGCAGATCAAGTATAATATGGAAATATGTGAAGTTATCCACATTGTTATCAAAAGCAGGTAGATTATTATCTGAATGGCAATGGATTTGGAAAGTTGGAGGTGCAAGATGTCTGTGTGCCCTTGTATATCAGTTGCTGAAAATATGCAGATTCAGCAGGCAGTGAAGAACGCAAATGGTGTTTTGGCCTTTGTAGTGAAAAGAGTCAGGTGCAGTAGAAGGGATGTCTTGCTGCAATTGTACAGAGCCTTAATTAGACTATTGTTTGCAGTTTTTAGTTTCCTTATTTGAGAAGGGATGTTCAAGCTGTTGGGGGAGTTCCATGAAGGTTTCCCAGCGTGATTCCTTGGATAACAGGTCCGATGTATGAAGAGAGACTGGATTGGTTAGGACTACATTCACTTGAGTTCAGAAAAGTAAGGGAGTATCTCATCAAAACTCAAATTGTAACTGTAATAAACAGAGTAAACACAAGTAAGATGTTACAGACGGTGGGGGAGTACAGAATTTTGGTCACGGTCTCAGGATATGGGCTATGTGATTTTGGACTGTGATGAGTATTTCCTTCTTCCAGAAAATTATGAGCCTGTGGAATTCTCTCGTCACAGAAAACTGTGGAGGGTAAAACATTGAATGTTTTCAAAAAGGAGCTAGATATAGTTCTTGGGGCCAAATGGATCAAAGGGCCTGAGTAGAAAACAGGATCAGGATCAAGCTACTGAGTTAGATGATCAGTCGTGACCATATTGAATGGTGGAGTGGTCTCGAGGGGCTAAGTGGGCTATGTTTGAGAGTATGGTGAAGGCAATTTCAATCATAGTATTCAAAGGGGAATTTGATTATGATCTGAAAACATAAAATATGCAGGGATGATGAACAAGCAAGGGAATGACATTCAGTGAATTTATCTTGTCAAGAGCCAACATGGACATCTGTCAAATAGCTGCCTTCTTTGCTGTAATGATGTTTGTTAAGAATCAGTGACTCCACCCATTAAAAAAGATACATTTTGAATGAGGAAAACATTGTGTAACTTGAATGGTCTTTTGCCACCCTAATCCAGTTCAGGGAGATTAAGGTTAATCAGTTTCCTTGTGTTGATTGCCCTGCCCCAAAATGATCTTATAATTCCACATTCTTATGATTCTCCCAAATTGAGAGCTAGCTGATTCTAATTGAAAAACTGGCTTCAGCCCCATGATAAAATTGGGAAAACTAACTAGTATTTCCATTTGCAACATGTTGTTTGGCTGAAAAGCTTAATTATGAGGAAATGCAGAACTAGATGATTTTTGACACCCACACTAGCATACATTGTCAAATAATGCACATTTAGGTCAGCATATATATATTACCACAACAGGAGTGCAAGCTCTTGGGATTGGGAGAAACAGGTGAAAAAAATCTCATTGAAAATCATAAGCTTAAAAGATTTTTGAAAATGTCTTCCTGATTTCTTTGCAGGTGGTTGGCAGAACAGCACACAATCTCCCATGCCATTCCAGGTCTTTTTAGACCATCACCTCTTGACAGACTCAAATCTTGCGTAGCAAACCCTGCTTACATCAAAGAAATGGATCAGCATGAAAATACCATGCATGTGGGCTATACTGCTTTGGAGATAAAAAGTAAAATGTTGACACTGGAGAAAGCTGACCTCTGTATCTACAATCCACTTTTTGGATCAGACTTACAGTACACAAATAGGGTAGGAAGCAAAACACTATCATATAAATATACTGTGTTTTTTTTAAACAATGACTGTTGTGTTTGTCATTCTAATGTAAGCTTGATATTATGCTTGTATTGATTTCTGATGTAAGCTGCTGTATCACCATGAGCAGTCTTATTTGTTTCTTGGTTAACTGAAGTACAGTAAAGAATATTTGGTATTTTCACTGGCTATTAATGTGATTAAACTTGGGAGTGTTTGTTGGTTGCCTAAAAGATGTAAATAATGATTAATAATATCTACTGCATTCTAAATGTATTTGGGTAGTAATCCTGAAAAATGTGTTTTTGTGTTGTGCGTAATAATTTTCCAAAAAAAGTAACCAATGGCATCTGCCGGTAAATTCTGACTTCTCTTGTGAACACGGTGCAGTGACAGTGTACAAACTATTGGAAAACTACAGAGGGCTGCCACAGTTAGCAGTTTCCTTGCAGATCACAAGCCTGATTTTTGTATTGCTGTTTTTCCTCATCTTCTGTGGCTGAGTCACCTTTTGCTATAGTTATATCTCATCTCTTTTGCGATCTTGTATTTACTGTTATTTTTCCCTATTACTTAATGAAGATGAACATTTATATTACTTAAGTAGCCTGTTTTAAGCAGGTTGAAAACCTGTCAAAAGACTCAGCCTTTGTTATATTTACAGTATCTATTCTTCCCTTCTTTTAAATTTTTAAAAATCTATTTACTCTTTTCCCATCTTTTAGTTCTGAAGAAGGGCCTTGTTTAAAATTTTGACTTTCTCTTGTCTCCATAGACAGATGTTTTCCAGAATTTACTCTTTGCTTGAACACATTTTATGATCTTTTCAAATATAATTTCATTCAAAATTAGAGTCACTCCAATATTTTAATCAAGTAGAATAATAAATAGGAGCACAAATGGATCAGGGAGAAAGTGAGGACTGCAGATGCTGGAGATCAGAGCTGAAAATGTGTTGCTGGAAAAGCGCAGCAGGTCAGGCAGCATCCAAGGAACAGGAGAATCGACGTTTTGGGCATGAGCCCTTCTTCAGGAATTCAGGATTCCTGAAGAAGGGCTCATGCCCGAAACGTCGATTCTCCTGCTCCTTGGATGCTGCCTGACCTGCTGTGCTTTTCCAGCAACACATTTTCAGCACAAATGGATCAGCCATGATCTTTCTTGTTGGAGGAACAAGGTGTCATATGGCCTACTTCTCGTACTCATTCGTATATTTGAATGCAGTGAGTGTTATTGTGTTAAGCAAATCAAGATTTGTAACAAATCCTTCAATCATTCAGCAACCATTTCATTGGTCAGGCTTGTAAGTGCTAAGAAGCAGATGAATGTGCTTTAAGATATTTTTGTGACTTTTACTTCGTTGTGTGAAATGATAACTGGAGAAATACCATGTTTGTGAAACTGCATTTAGTTATTTTTTGAAATTGCAAACTCTTTGCAGTCACCCAGAGTGGGAGATGGCTAATATGTGAATTACCTTTTTCTTTAAATGATTTTACTCATAGGTGGATAAAGTGGTGATAAATCCATACTTTGGTTTGGGAGCACCTGATTATTCCAAGATACAGATTCCAAAACGTGAGAAATGGCAACGCAGTATGAGTAGCATAATGGAGGACAAGTAAGTATATAAACAGTTCTAAATTACAAATGAACATTTATCATCCAAGCAGGTGTACTCCAGCAATATTAATTTGTTTGCACTGATGATAGAAACCAACATGGTACAGATCTGAGCGTTGACTGAACGAGCACTGCACAATATAAAGAATCTGGTATCTAGAGCTATTTGGTGTGCTTTGGTAAACTCGGAAGCTTTGGGAAAATGAGATATATCGATAAAAGTTTGTTATTGTGATGGCATAGTGATAATATCACTAGAATCCAGAGCCCCAGACTAATGTTCGAGGGACGTGAGTTGGAATCCCAGATGGTGAAACTTGAGTGTTGTTAGAGCTGTACCTATCCAGGTAAGTGGGGAGTATGCCATCATACACCTGACTTGTGCCTTGCAGATGGTGGATAGGCTTTAGGGAATTGAGAGGTGAGTTACTTGTAAGATTCCTAGCTGCTGACCTGCTCTTGTAACCACTGTGTTTGTATGGCTGGTCCAGTTCGATTTCTGCTGAATGATCGTGGATGATTCAGTGGTGGTAATGGCATTGAATGTCAAGGCGCAATGGTTAGATTGTCTCTTACTGCCTGCCATTTGCACAGTGCACATGTAACCTTTTGGCCTGAGCCTGCCATATTGTCCAGGTCTTGTTGCATTTGGATGTGGACTTGTCAGATGCTGAAGTAGTCCGCGAATGGTGGTGAGCACTTTCATATCGTATCAAACAACCCCACTTCTGGGAGAAAGTGAGGACTGCAGATGCTGGAGATCAGGGCTGAAAAATGTGTTGCTGGAAAAGCGCAGCAGGTCAGGCAGCATCCAAGGAGCAGGAGAATCGACGTTTCGGGCATAAGCCTGAAGAAGGGCTTATGCCCGAAACGTCGATTTTCCTGCTCCTTGGACGCTGTTTGACCTGCTGCGCTTTTCCAGCAACACATTTTTCAACCCCACTTCTGACCTTATGATAGAGGATTGGCTGTTAATGAAGCAGTGGAAAATGGTTTGGCCAAAGATGTTACCCTGAAGAGCTCCTGAAGAGATGTCTTGGAGCTGAGATGATTTACCTTCAACAGTCACAATCAAGTATGACTCAAACCTGAAGAGAGCTTTTTCCCTAATTCCCATTAACTTCAGTTTTCCTGTGGCTATTTGATGTCACACTCCCTGGTAAATTTGATCTTCATGTCAAGAGTAGTCAGTTTTACCTCTGAAACTAAGCTGTTTAGTCCAAATTTGAACCAAGGCTGAATAAATCAGATTCCAGTGTGAAACCAAGTTTGATAATCACAAGTTTCAGTTTTGCAGTTTATTTTGTTGATTTGTTATTGAAGATATTCACAAATTTATTGCATAAAAGGAAAAGCAATAAGTTGCACATGACAAGTTGAAAAAATTTTAACATAAGCACGAAAACAAAGATTGAATCCTTTTGCCAAAATTATGCTTTACAAATCCTTAGTTCCACTATCACTTCAGTTCTTAAGGTTTATTACCCAACTGAGTCTTTCCAGTCTTGATGACCTAGAGATCTAGACCTGCCTTTCTGACACAACTTTGATTCTTGCCTCTGATCATCTCTTTGTGTAGCCATAAGAATCAACTTTGCAAACATACAATAACCAAATACCTAGGTTGCTGAATAAGATAGTCAATTCACATGATTTATTGAAAATAATGTCTTTAGTTCGCTCTTCCAAATTGCATCTGACTTCTTGTCATAAACCACCCTCCCACCAAACATAATAAAGACAGGGTCCCCCTTGTCCTCACCTTCCGCCCGACTAGTCTGCATATCCGACGTATCGCCCTCAAATACTTCCGCCGACTCCTACTGGACTCCACCACTAAGAACATCTTCACCTCCTCACCCCTTCCTGCCTTCTGCAAGTACCATTCCCTTCGTCACTCCTTCGTTAGCTCCACTCTCCCCACCAACCCCCCGAACCCTCTGGTACCTTAACCTGCAACCATAAAAGATGCACAACCTGCTGGCACACCACCTCGTCACCTCCATCCAGAGCCTCAAATAGTCCTTCCAGATGAAACAGAAGTTCACTTGCTTCTCCTCCAACCTAGTTTACTGCATCCAGTGCCATGGTCTTCTCTACATCACACAGCATCTCAGCTGGGCCCTTAAGGGCCAGCCTGACCTCCCAATCACTACCATTTCAGTTCCCTTTCCCACTCTCCCTCTGACATGTCCATCCTTGGTCTACTCCATTGCCATAGTGAATCAGACCACAAAGTGGAGGAACAACACCTTATCTTCTGCCTGTGCAGCCCACAGGACTCAACACCTGAGTTCTCCAATTTCAAGTAACCTCACACCAATCCCTGACTCCCTCTCCAGCCCTATCACCTACCTTCCATTCTTCTGATCGACTCTTCCTTCCAGCTACCAACCAGATTCATTCCTCCCATCGACCAACCAGATCATATCCACCATCTGTATTCACTTATCACAATGTCACTATTCTGACCCTCTCCCCACCCATAACTCTGCACCACCGGCTCACCAATCTGCAGCTCCCCTTACCTCTAGCTCCATTCCTGAAGAAGGGTTATACCCGAAATGTCGACTTCTCCACCTCCTGGCTTGCTGTGTTCCTCCAGCCTCCTGCTTGTCTACTTTCCTAACCTGTCTAAATCCTTTTGCAACCCCCCCCTGCCGCCTCAATACTACCTGTCACTCCACATATCTTTAGATTAGATTAGATTCCCTACAGTGTGGAAACTGGCCCTTCAGCCCCACAAGTCCACACTGACCCTCCGAAAAGCAACCCACCCAGACCCATTCCCCTACATTCACCCCTGACTAATGCACCTAATACTACAGGCAATTTAGCATGGGCAATTCACCTAACCCGCACATCTTTGGACATCTTTATCATCTGCAAACTTAGCCCGAATGACCTCCGTTCCTCCTCCTAGATCGTTAATGTATAAAATGAAAAGTTGTGGTCCCAACACTGACCCTTGCAGGACACTACTAGTCACCGGTTGCCATCCTGAGAAAGTCCCTTTTATCCCCTTTCTAGGCTTTCTGCCAGACAGCCAAGCTTCTATCCATGCTAGTATTTTGCCTGTAATACTATGGGCTCTTATGTTACCAAGCAGTCCCCCGTGTGGCACCGATCAAAGGCCTTTTGGAGGTCCAAGTAGATAACATACATGGGCTCTCTTGTTTAACCTGCACATTACAGTTGCTGACTAAGTGCTCTGCTGATGGAAATGATACCCCTCATATGTAAATCTGAATGTATGAGATCCCATGATACTATTTGAAAAGAAGTAGGCCAATTTCTTATAATGCAATAGGTAGCATTTATCCTAATACCATTGAAACCAATTAACTGTTCAATTATCTAATTGGTATTTTTGTGACCTTGCTACGTATTTATTAAATGTTGAATTTGCCTTCGTTACAACTGATGACTGAAGAATTTCCTTGTGAAGTATTTTAGGAATCCTGAGGACCATATATATTTGGAATGTGTACACAATATATATGTGGTAGTTATTTTTAAAAGCTAAGCATTGACAATTTATGAAGAAACGTTTTGCTGATGTATTAATTATCAGAAGAGAATCATATGTTTCAGAGATGGACCTTTCTTGTGACTGTTCAATTTGAAAAGTTTTTTTTAATGAATTTCATTTCTCCTTCAGGGAACGACAGTGGGTGGATGATTTTCCCCTGCATCGCAGTGCCTGTGAAGGTGTTACAGAGTTGCTGAGCAAACTTCTAGATAGTGGCTTTTCAGTTAATCAGTTGGACAGTGATCATTGGGCACCTATTCATTATGCTTGTTGGTATGTAATTTAGCTTCAACTTTAATCTTTTTATTATTTTCCATAATGAAAATATTCCATGAAAATCAAGTTGTTCGTGTTAAGCAAAGCCAAGAATGAAGTCTGCCACGGATTTTTATTCCTCTGACTTAGGCAGTGCATGGTTACTCTATGGCAGTGCTACACTTTGAGATTCATCATCATTTCTCAGCAGTATGTGTCACAATTTCTGTTTTTGCACTTTGGTCTTCTTGTATGTTGCATTCAATCTTGCTTGTATCACAAACATTGTGTGTGATTTTTTTCCATTCCAGAGGTGACAAGTACAATCGTGAATGTGATGACATAATTGGAAATCAGGTTCTCGCCATTCCAATAGATTTTGGAAACTCTTCATTCCTCCCATAGGTGCTGAGATAACTTTCTTGCCATCAAATTGCAAAAAAGAATCTATCTGCATGCATTTGCATCTCATTAGTTACCATCTCCCTTGAATTAAGTCGATCATCCCAACTAACCTTTGACATGTGAGAAATTTGACTACAAATTGGTTTCCTCTATGGGCTGCTACGGCACACCCTCCATATCCACACCTTTGTTAACTATCCGGATGCTGTGGCATTTCATCCTGCTATCCCGAGATTGTGGGGCCACTGGTCAGCTCAGTCACTATGATTTTTGGCATGTGCTAGTTTTTATGGTTCAGAGTGCAATTGGAGCCGATTTGTCATGAACCAGCATCTTCATCAAAAAATCTTCAATGTGACCATTACAGTCAGTAGTGTACCACTAATGAAACTCTGTTAGGTTTCCAGATAGCAACCATGACTCTTGGATCCTGGACCATTCACAGACCATCCTTTGAAAGACAGTCAGCCCATACAAGGATAGTTGCTGGACCACAGATGATACTTGCTGCACATTGGCTGATGATATGTCTAAGAAATCCTCAGCCTGCTGAGCAGAGGTACAGGCATTGTCCATGCCCTCAACCATAGCCATAGAGACGAGGTTCCAATGTCTGGATTGTTCAGGCACTAACAATACAGTGTACTTCAGACAGGGTGGCCCATATCACTCTGGTCTGCTGCACCCACCACAGTCTGTCACCAACGGTGGGAGGGGAAATCTGTTCACTGGGGAGATGATGCAGGAAATGGAGAGGAGAGTATGGATATTGCAAGAGACCAAAATAATCATTGAAGACATGAAGAGGGCAATTATGTGCTGAGCCAGAGAGACTAGAGACAACCTTTTAAAGTCACCAGCTTTCAGGGTGACTGAGCTGTCCAGAAACATTTTGTGTTCATGTTTTCATTTGTGCAGTTGGCTGTTACTCTTCTGATTGCTATATGTTTCTCGAGGGCTGAGATGGTTTTCCATTTGATTTACGGTAACACTTCTCTCACTTGTGGCTGTGGTTTTTTTATTCTGTAAAAGCACAAGTGTGGGCACAAACCTTGTCTTGGATCAAGATGACATTCAAGAACTGTGATGGCAAGCCCTTCTACTACTGTTAGCTCCAGAATGCTTGTGTTAAAATGGTCCTTGCATCAAACATGTGCAAGACCCATCAAGGCGCACATTCCCTTGTGAATACCACTTTGTTGCCTATGAGCTTTACAATCTGTTTCCCTGCAGTGCTTCAGAGTGCCGTGTGCCTTTGCTGTATCCTTGTAATCCTTGAACATCTTCACTGAGAGCTCTTCCATTACTATGCACAGTGAAGTTTGAATCTGTTTTTTTTTAGATTAGATTACTTAGTGTGGAAACAGGCCCTTCGGCCCAACAAGTCCACACCGACCCGCCGAAGCGCAACCCACCCATTCCCCTACATTTACCCCTTTACCTAACACTACGGGCAATTTAGCATGGCCAATTCACCTGACCTGCACATCTTTGGACTGTGGGAGGAAACCGGAGCACCCGGAGGAAACCCACGCAGACACGGGGAGAACGTGCAAACTCCACACAGTCAGTCGTCTGAGGCAGGAATTGAACCTGGGTCTCTGGCGCTGTGAGGCAGCAGTGCTGACCACTGTGCCACCGTGCCGCCCACGAAAATACTTTTGACAGCGCTGTTGCTGAAATGAGACGTCTCAGTTGCAGCTCTCACCCTTAAATTGTCTAGTATTGCTTGGATAACCACAGACAGGTGACAGACGTTTTCCCTCTGGAGTCTGTAGATATATAATAGGTTTGCTATCGTTTCCATATTGAGTGTATGCACCATATTGAGGATTCACCATTTGAACATCCAAAAGCACTTGCAAAGGAGTGTCACTGAAATTGAGAGGCTAGCTTCTGTGTTCTCTGATGCATTTCTTTGATGTTGGGAACAGACACCATTGGATCCAGGGATGCTCCTGGCATGCAGTGATGAAATGGCATCCAGCTGTTCTGCCAGGATTGAGAACATCCTGCTTGCTCATGATGTGTGTTTTGCCGAGTCATTTGTGTACACGACACTGGAATAGATAATGTGAGAAGTGTACGATCATCACCCAAATTAACACATTGGCTGTGATGCCATTTAAGACATATGATGCCATACTTGAAGTCAAAAATGGAAAATCTCTGTCATTGCATTTCATGTTCTGAAAATACATACAGCTTTATGATTTTTGCCTCAATCATGACACACCTCCAATATTCAGCGGAGGAGATGGCAACATGTATTTTGATTACTTTCTGTATAACCAGCTGTCTGTATTAGATTTTTATTTCTATTTTATGGTTCCTAAGGCTCAGAATCATATGACTTAGTTAAATGAACCTTTGCATTGTCTATTGTCTAACTGGATTTGAATTAGTTGGTTTAGCTGGCTAATAATTAGCACTATAGTTTTCTTGGTGAAATTCTACTTGTACCAATTCATTTTATTTATCACTTTAAAATGGCGTTTCATTGTCCTTTTGATTTTGTGCTTGTAATCATTGAATATCATCAGAAGAATAAGACAGTTGACTCATTTATTCAATGTTGATCTTCAATATGCTCACATATTGGCAGTTGACTTTAACCCTTTCCACTACCAATCTAATCTAGTATTACAAGTAATGCATATTTAAACCATTCATGAAAATATTTTTCTCAAATGAAGATTTTAGTATAATCTGTGAAATTATATTCAAGGCTGAGAGGTTAAAGTAATAAACGTAAAGTTTCAATTTCATTTTTCTTCCCACTGACCATTTGCTTTTTTAGGTATGGAAAGGTCGAAGCTACCCGCATCCTAATACAAAAGGGAAAGTGTAATCCCAACCTTCTAAATGGACAGCTTAGTTCACCACTTCATTTTGCAGCTGGTGGAGGACGTGCAGAAATTGTGCAACTTTTACTACAGCATCCTGAGATTGATCGGGTACAGTTCAGACAATTTCTTAGCACATTCTGTTCAAATCTTCATATAAACTAGACTTTTTGCTACATTGATCCTTGATTGTCTTTATTTTGGAGCAGATTTAATGTGTTAGTATTGAAAGTTATGCCAGTTTAGAAATGGTAGCTGATTGCATTGCATTGATAGTTTCAAAATTACTGGTCAATCTAGCAGCCTTCCAAGATTGTACCATTACTCAAAAATTGAGTGCAGTCAGACTTACCTCTCCACTAAGGCACCATTGCAGATATAAATTAGCATTGCAACATCAAGCTGCATATTTATTTCAGTTTATCCTTATTTCCCTTTTCAAGCAGTTTGAGACACTGCTTTACATAGAGATAATAAATAAATATTTCCACAATCTTGCTGTTCACTACTTTGTAGATATTTTCTAATTGGTCTGTTCAGAAATGCAATTACATACTTGCTGTCCTGATGGGACTTGAAGCCGTGCTTTCTCCACTACTTATAGAACATAGAAGAATACAGCGCAGTACAGGCCCTTTGGCCCTCGATGTTGCGCCGATCAAGCCCACCTAACCAACACTAGCCCACTATCCTCCATATGCCTATCCGATGCCCGCTTAAATTCCAATAAAGAGGGAGAGTCCACCACTGCTACTGACAGGGCATTCCATGAACTCACGACTCGCTGAGTAAAGAACCTACCCCTAACATCTGTCCTATACCTACCACCCCTTAATTTAAAGCTATGCCCCCTCGTAATAGCTGACTCCATACGTGGAAAAAGGTTCTCACGGTCAACCCTATCTAAACCCCTACTTGATTTATTGTTTAATCGATATGTTCAGAGATGTTATTATATGCCTTTGGAGCACATGGCACTATACCTGCACCACAAGAGCCCTTCAAACATTTGTGAGTAGTTGTGTGTAAAGGAAATGTGATGACCAACACATATCAATAAAGGGTCCTTTCTTTGCTTTGTTCCCCACTAACCTGATGTTACACATGTGGTGATAATTTTCCTCCCTCAGTCTTGCTGTGGGACAAGTCAAGAAGTCTTTTATTTAAAGTATGCATGGACAGGCTTTTGATAATATCTGCTAAAAGTCAATTATAGGGGCATTTTTTTAAAAATACATGATCCAGGGGAGAATCAACACAGAAGACTTTTTTTATTCGTTGATGGAATGTGGCCATTGCTACCTTGGCCAGCATTTCTATGCCATTCTAAATGCATGGCCGACAGTTAAGTGTCAACCACATTGTTCAGAATCTGAAGTCACATGTGGCCAGATTAGGGAAGGATGGCAGATTTCCTTCCCTAACTACATGGTAAACCAGATTGGTTTTTACAATTATCAAAGGTTATATAATTGCCATTTTTAAAATTTCAGACTTTTAGTGAAATGTGAATTCAATTCCTGCCATGATTGAATTGAAATCCAATTGTCCAGAACATTTTAAAGTAGAGTTATAGATTAGTAGTCCAGTGAGATTACCACTTTGATACTGTCTCCCCTAGCTTCCCTCTGTCACTTCATGATCTTCTGAAGCTAATTGTTATCATAGTCACACAACCAGATCATGAGAAAGTCCAGTCATGTTTAAAACACACCAAAATTAAACAACTTTAAGTTGTGTTGTCCAGTATAGTACTTCATTTCCATGAGAGAAATGTATCCTATTGCAGCTATTGATGAGGAGAAATTTCTTTCCTCAGAATAATCTTTTAATAATTAGAAATCTTATTAAAATCATACTTTGCATATTGTAGTGAAATTGTTTTATGCTTGTTGATTATTCCAGCATATTGTGGATCAACAAGGAAGGACAGCATTGCAGGTCTGCGAAGAGAATAAACAGAATGATTGGGAAAAAACAGTACAACTCCTAAATGATGCAATGAATAAGCCAGTAAGTTTATTTACTGACGCTTTTCTAAAATTAAAATGCAGAAACCTCTAGATCGTTGTCAATGTTCTGCATGTATTTAAAGAACTTGAACTTGAACATGTTTTAGAATTACCAAAACATGCATTTTTAGTTAACTGTACACATGTACATTTAGGAGAAAGTAAGGACTGCAGATGCTGGAGATCAGAGTTGAAAAGTGTGGCTCTGATGTGTGTTTCAGGTATGAGCCCATCATCAAGAATTTTCAGGGCTTATAGCTAAAACGTCAACTCTCCTGCTCTGCGGATGCTGCCTGACCTGCTGTGCTTTTCCAGCACCACACTTTTAGATGTGTATTAAGCACTTTGTGTATAGTTTTATTTTGTTAATTAACCATGATCTCTTTGTATAAGTGGCTGAAATTTCATAATTATGAAACAGCAGGAGATCATAGCCAACAAATGAATTTTAAAAAGTGGTGGGTGGATGTCCGATAAGAATAGATTAATGTAATCAGGTTTGTCCCACTGAGGCGCGGAAGGGATGGTAGGGTGAAGGAACCTTGTGTGACAAGGGGTGTGGAACATCTAGTCAAGAGGAAGAAGGAGGCTTGCTTAAGGTTGAGGAGGCAAGGATCGGACAGGGCTTTAGATGGTTACGAGGTAGCCAGGAAGAAACTGAAGAGTGAACTTGAGAGCTAGAAGCGAGCACGAAAAATCTCTAGTGGGTAGGATTAAGGAAGACCCTAAGTTATCCTAAACTTGTGAGGAACAAGAGAATGGCCAGAGTGAGGTTAGGGTTGATCAGAGATAGTGGAGGGAACTTGCGTCTGGAGTTAGAGGAAGTAGGGGAAGTACTTAATGAATACTTTGCTTTAGTGTTCATTACTGAGAGGGACCTTGATGTTTGTGTGGACAGCATGAAACAGACTGATATGCGCAAACAGGTTGATGTTAGGAAGGAGCATGTGCTGAACATTTTGAAAAACATAAGGATAGATAAATTCCCTGGGCCAGATGGAATATACCCTGGGTTACTACAGGACGTGAGGGAAGAGATTGCTGCACCTGTGGCAATGATCTTTCTGTCCTCACTGTCCACTGGAGTAGTACCAGATGATTGGAAGGTGGCAAATGTTATTCCCTTGTTCAAGAAAGGGAATAGGGATAACCCTGGGAATTACAGGTCAGTCAGTCTTACGTCAGTGGTGGGCAGAAGAGAGACTTGATTTGTGAATACTTGGAAAACTATGCTTTGATTAGAGATAGTCAGCATGGCTTTGAGAGGGGCAGGTCGTGTTTCACAAACCTTATTGAATTCTTTGAGGATGTGTCAAAGCACATAGATAAAGGTAGAGCAGTGGATGTGGTGTACATGGATTTTAGCAAGACATTTGATAAGGTTCCCCATGGTAGGCTTATTCAGAAAGTAAGGAGGCATGCGATACAAGGAAATCTGGCTGTCTGGATACAGAATTGGCTGGCCCATTGAAGATAGAAGGTGGTGGTGGATTGATAGTATTCAGCCTGGAGCTCACGCAGGGATCTGTTCTGGGACCTTGCTCTTTGTGATTTTTATAAATGACTTGAATGAGGAAGTGGAAGGGTGTGTTAGTAAGTTTGCCGATGACACGAAGGTTGGTGGAGTGGCAGATAGTGTGCAAGGCTGTTGTAGGTCGCAACAGGGCAATGACAGGATGCAGAACTGGGCTGATAAGTGGCAGATGGAGTTCAGCCTGGAAAAGTGTGAAGTGATTCACTTTGGAAAGTCGAATTTGAATGCAGAATGCAGGGTTAGGGGCAAGATTCTTGGCAGTGTGGAGGAACAGAGGTCCTCCATGTCTGTAGATCCCTCAAAGTTGCCACCCAAGTTGAAAGGGTTGTTAAGAAGCCAGGCGGTGTGTTGGCTTTCATTAGCGGGGGATTGAGTTTAAGAGCCGCGAGGTTATGCTGCAGTTCTGTGGAGCCCTGGTTAGACCACACTTGCAATATTGTGCTCAGTTCTGGATGCCTCATTACAAGAAGGATGTGGAAGCTTTTGAAAAGGTGCAGAGGAGATTTTCCAGGATGCTGCCTAGACTGGAGGGCATATCTTATGAAGAAAGGTTTTTTTCATTGGAGTGAAAAAGGATGAGAGATGACTTGGTGGAGGTGTATAATGAGATGAGAGGCATAGATAGAGTGGATAGCCAAAGACATTTTCTCATGGCAGAATTGTCTATCACTAGGGGGCATAATTTTAAGGTGATTGGAGGAAGGTTTAGGGGTAATGTCAGAGGTAAGTTCTTTACACAGAGTGGTAGGTGCATGGAATGCACTGCCAGCAGTGGTGGTAGAGTCAGATACATTAGGGGCATTTAAGCAACTCTTGCATAGTTACGTAGAAGATAGTACAATGAAGGGAATGTGGGTTAGTCTGATGTTAGAGTAGAATAAACGATCAGCACAACATCAAGGGCCTGTACTGTACTGTGCTGTACTGTTCTGTGTTTTATGTTAATCACTAAGAATGAACAGTCAGAAAAGACCATACTTGAGATCTCAGAAGTTGTAATGTCTGGAGATGAAGAGTGAAACCAATTCGAATTGACTTGATAATCTTTCACTTTAACCAGGCAGGTCTGCAATGATCAGTAGTATAGATTGACAAAATGGTTTGGTTCATTGGATGGAATCTGGAGGGACAGTTCTTGCCACTTAAATACCAGAAGTTATATTTTGTAATGTTTGACAGGATGGCCGTGGTTGGCCAACAGTCGCTTGTAATCTTCTCTGGAAAGCTGTGTGGTTTTGAGTGGTCAAACTATCAGTATCTCCAGTATTTTTGTAAGTTGTTCACCACCTTTTTTACCCTGCGCCAAGAATATATGTATTTGGGTCATTTGAATGTATATGGCATGATCATTGTGTGTCCATTGGCAAAGAGACGCTCTTAACTTGACATAGATTTTTCAGAAACAAGAACCAGAAATTGCAGGAGAAATTCAGCAGGTCTAGCTTTATTTGTTGAGGGAAAGCACAGTTAACATTTGAGTCCAGTGACCCTCCTTCAGAACACTTTCTCTACATGGATTTATCCAGACCTGAATTTGGAACAATTTAAACATCGTAATGTGTTTCCACTTGTGTGTTAGACATTCAAATAGAAATAGCTAATGTAATGCAATATTTGATCTTAGGTAAACTTTGTTATTGCTGTAATGAAATATGCAGAACTGTAATACATTTGATTCAACTTTACTTGACAAATGACGTACAGATTTTTAATTTCCAAAAATTTATGGAGATATTTAGTAAACAATATATTAGATTAAAATAAATCTTAACATGCTTGAGCTATTTATTAAACATTAAATACTGGTACCTTGCTAAAATAATTATGCTTATATCAGAAATGATTATTGATTACCTTAAAGATTGTTAAAACACTGATCTATTTGACAAATTATTAAGTGATCATCTGAAACAATTTGATAGCCATTGATCTTGTAATTAATATTATAGTAATATAATTCAAATAAATTTAAATATTTTGTGAACTATTATTTAAAGTATAATTTGAACTTTTTTGTTGAATCAACAGTATGAGAAAGTTAAAATTTATCGTACCGATGGATCTTATCGTGCTGTTGAGCTGAAGCATGGTAACAATACCACGGTGCAGCAGATAATGGAAGGCATGCGGCTGTCACAAGAAACACAACAATATTTTACAATCTGGATCTGCTCTGAGAACCTCAGTAAGAAATATGATAAATTGCTTTTATATTTAAATGGTTTAACTAAAAATGGTAAAATGTTGCAGACAATATAATTTTCGATTATTTTGTCAAAATAAGAGGATGAATGCATATTGGGGGAGGAGTCCTTGCAAATGTTATCAATTAAAAATCATAAGTTCAAATATGGTTTCCCATTTTGAATTCATCAGCCCCTTGCTATTTACAACGCTGATGCTAATTCACATCACAAATTTTCAATATAAGGGAGAAGAGCAATTTGTTTAGCTTTGTAAGTAGTCTCTTTTTGTGCTGGCAGCTTCTTCTTTTGTGCTGTTGCCAGGAAATATGGCCCATTGTTAGCTTGAAGCATTTGTACATGTAAACACTGCACCAGCCATCTTGCAGTCAGTGGGTCAGGTTAGAGACCGTTTGCGTTGAAGACCACATTTTTCATGATAGGATTATGCATATTTTATATTGGGCACTTAAAGCTAACAAGTAAAGCTGACTTTTGTCCTCACAATCTGGGCTAAATTTGAATACCGTTCCCAGAAATGAAATACTATTGTTAAGCCATTGAACTATCCTCCCTCATTTCTGTCTCTTTTTTTGAAGAAATAATGATAAGTAAATTTAATGGCAAAGACACTGCCACATCATTTTTCAAGTTTCTTTTTATCTAGGTTTGCAGCTCAAACCATACCATAAATCACTACAGCACCTGCGAGACTGGCCAGAGATTGTTGCAGAATTAACTAGCCTTGATCCACATTCGGAAAAACCACAACTCTTTCTGCGAAGGGATGTGCGACTTCCACTGGAAACTGAAAAGAAGGTTAGTACTAAAATGCAGCATTGATAACAGCTATCTCTTTTTTTTTTAAAAGGGGAGCAACGCATATTTATAAGGCCTTGCCCTCCTTGCACTGCTGAAAATGGTTTTCTGTAATTATATGTACATGATGCATTTGTGAAGACCAATGGATTTTGATTGGTTTAAGAGAATGCTTTTCAACTTACAAGCGATGCTTAATCAATGTTCAATTCAAACAGTGAAAATGTGAACTATTCAATTCGGCTTTTAAGTCTTTGATCACATTTGTCATACTTGTATGGATGATTAGTTAATAAACAAAATAAAATTTGACTGTTTTGTCACTGATAAAATGGTACTCTCAAAGCAATTTCACACAGCTTTTTTTCAGCAGGAAACACTAATGAAAATGGCCAGGAAGTTCCAATGCCAGATAACCATTGAAGCAGCACCAACTGTAATTGTGCATCAGGATTATATGAAATCCTAGATGCGGCGCACATTTTGGGAATTGACCAGGAATTTTATGTCCATTTCCCTGTCTCTAGGACACTTTGGTAGAATCCATTAACGTTGAAGAGTTTGGAGGGTTCAGCTTTAATGAAGTCAGTTTATGCCCAGGAAAATTGAGGATTAAAGCCTACTATTCTCACCCACCTCGCTCTTCCCACCGTATGCTGATCACAACACTGCCCCAACCCTCCAAACTACATGCTGATTGTGAGGCATTTACTGCAACTTGATTGACTTTGACTTTAACTTTACTTCACAGATCAACGGACTGCTTGATTTGTATTGAGGAGAAAGTGAGGTCTGCAGATGCTGGAGATCAGAGATGGAAATGTGTTGCTGGAAAAGCGCAGCAGGTCAGGCAGCATCTAGGGAACAGGAGAATCGACGTTTCGGGCATTAGCCTGAAGAAGGGCTAATGCCCGAAACGTCGATTCTCCTGTTCCCTAGATGCTGCCTGACCTGCTGCGCTTTTCCAGCAACACATTTCCATGCTTGATTTGTATTGCTTACCTGTATATTGGTGCTCATTTAGCTGCAGTTTTCCAGTTCACTGGGATATCAACAAACATTAGTATTTCCAAAGTGTGATACATTTATGTCTAACAATGTTATGTAAATACAACTAAGCAGTGTTGTATCAAAGGTTGTGTAGCTAAATCTTTTGTCCTTGCTGGCTTATTACTTTGTTCAACAATGATGTTCTTGGCTTTTCATTGGCTCATTGCTGGTGCGTTAACTAGTCAGTCAATGTTAATCACAGACTTTGTTCTTGCTTCAAATATAAATAACTTTTTATCAAGTTATATCTAGACTTAGCATCCTGTAGTTTTCAAGTCTGTTTAATTAAATTGCTCAGTTGCATTCAGTGAGAAATTTGTTAGTTGTAATTTTAATTGCACCTAAGCATAAACATCATATTTGTTGTATGTGGGCAAGAACAAGGCAGAAGAATTCATGTGAATGTGAGAGATTATCCAGTTTGAAAACATAACTAAGAATTAGCAGCAGGAGTTGTCTGTTCTGTCCTTTAGCCCGCCCCACCATTCATTAAGATCCCAATTGATCTGCCCAAGGTCTCAACATCTCTTTCGTGGCTGCCGCTTAAAGTTCTGAACTTCATGATATTTCAAAAATCTATCTACCTCCTCTTTGAATTCTTCCAGTGATTTAGCCTTCACAACTGTTTGGGGGTAGAGAATTCTAGATATTGCTAACCTCTGAGAGACGGAAGTCCTTCTCATCTCAGTTTTAGATGTGTTCCCGTATTCCCGTATCCTGTAACTTTGCCCACTAGTTTGGGATTTCCCCATTCATAAGCACTGCCCCCCCCCCCCCCTCCCCACCTCAGGCCAATATCTACCCTGCCAGACCGCCTCAGAACCTTGTATGTTTCATGAGGACCTCCTCTCATTCTTATAATCCTAATGAATAAAGGTCTAAGATGCTTAACTGTTCTTGAAAAGTGAAGGTCTGTGTTCAAGGAATCAGCCTAGTGAATCACACTCGAACTGCCTCCAATGCAGAGAATCCTTTTTAAAATAGTGTCCAAAAATGTACACAGTACTCCAGGTGCAGCCTCATCAACACTCTGTGCAGTTATAATAAGACATCTCTATTTTTAAACTCTAACCCCTGAGCAGCCAAGCCCAGAATTCTGTTTGTCTTCATGATTACTTGCTGCATTGGCATGTTAATGTTTTGTGTTTCATGCACAAGAATACCCAGATCCCCCTATGCCTTTGGTATCTCCCTTCATTAGTTAATATTTATTTTGATTCCTCCTATCAAGGTGCCTGACCTCAAACATGTCTGCATTAAACTCCTTCTGCTACATTTTTGCCCTGTCACTGAACGTTTTCTTATTTTCATGCAGATTCTTTTTGACTTCATTATAATGACCACACCGAACCTATTTTTGTATCAGCAGCAACTTTGGGCACTTTATATATTGCTAATATAGATGGTAATAATTAAGGCCCCAAGACTGATTCTTGTGGTATTTAATAGTTACGTCTTTGTAGCCTCCAAAAAGACTAATTAATCCTTATTAACCAGTATTAGCCAGTTTTCAATCCATGCTAATATATTACCTCTGATAGAATGAACTCCTGTCTTGTGCAATAATGTATTTTGTGACACCTTACCGAATGTCTTCTGCAAATTCAAAATACACCACATCTACTAAATCCCCTTAATCAACTCTGCTTGTTATATCCTTAAAAAACTCAAGCAAATTTGTCAGTCGTGATTTCCTTTCACAAAACCATGTCGGTTCTATTTGATGCTGTTCAGATTTCCTAAATATGCTGCTATTTCTTCCTTTTATAATGACCTCCAGCACTTTTTGACTGACAGATGTTAGACTGACTAACCTATAATTTCCTGCTTTCTGTCTCTGTCACATCTTGTACAGGGGCCTCACGTAAGCAGTCTTCCAGTCCTCTGGAGCCCTCCAAGAATCCAGTGAGTTCTGGAATATTTAAGTTAATGCCTCCAATATTTCTGCTCCCACTTCTTTTAGCCTTTCAATGCAGCCCAACAGGTACTGGCATCTTGTCTACCTTCAGTACTGTTAGTTTGTGAAATACGCAGGGCTATAAAGAGGGTTTTAAACTAATTACAGAGTAGAGGATTTGAGAGAGGGCAAATGTAGGCCTACATAGTAAGAGGATACCCAGCATTATAGGGCAGCAATTTGGATACCAACACCGAGGGTGGGACAGGAAGAGATGGTTGTGGGGGGGGAGGGAGTTGGTGTTAAGACAAGATTAATGGCTATTCACTTCAATATGCTTGGTATTCAAAAAATAAATTGACAGTTCAAATACATGTAAATGGGTATAATCTTGTAGCCTTTATAAAGACGTGATTACAAAGAGATCAAAGCAAGGAACTAAACATCCCAGTAAATTTTTGAAAGAACAGGCAGCAAGGAAAGGGTAATAGGGTAGCAGTGTTAGAACAGGAGGAATAAGTATTATAGTAAGAAATGATCTTGGGACAAGAAGTATAGTATCCATACAGTGGAAGTGAGAAATAAGAAGAGAAAGAAGATACTGGCAGTCTACAGGCCCTCTAACTGTTTGATAGAACAGAGGATAAATCAGAAGGTAATGAGGGCATATAATAAAGGCAGTATATTAATCATGAGCAATTTTCAACTTCACAGATTGAGAGAACCAGATTTGCAAAGGTAGCCACAAAGAAGAACTCAGTGTGTTTTCAGGACAGTTTCCTAGAACGAAATATTGTGGATCCAGTCAGGGATCAGGCTGTTTTGGGTATGGTGATAGCCTTAATGAATCATGTCATGGTAAAAGATCGGCTTGGAAAGAGTGAACATGATGGCAGTATTTAGCATTTGATTTGACAGTGAGGATCTTGGAATGCAAACAACTATGCTAAGCATAAATCTAGGTAATTACAAAGGAATGAGTACAGAGCTGGCTGGAGTGATTTGGGAAAGGTGTTTAAAGCCAAGAAAGTTGAGGAACAATGGCAGGTGCTTAAAGTGTTTCATAGCTGGAAGCTGAATCAAAATCCTGGAATTTCCTCCCTGAGGGCATTGTGTAGCATATGGACTATAGTGGTTCAAGAAGGTGGTTCACCACGACCACCTGAAGGGCAAGTAGTTGTGGGTGATTAATGCTGGCCAGCCAGCAATGCCTCTATGCTATGAGTGAATAATTCAAATATTAGTGAAAAAGGAAGATTCTAGGAACGGAATAAATCAACCTTCGGTAACCAAGAATGTTAAGGATAACATCAAATTACAGAAGTGTGGCGAAGATTAATGATAAGGCAGTGGATTGGGAAAGTTTCAAAACTAACAAAAGGCAACCAAAAAAAAGAGAGAAAGTTTGAGAGTAAACTTGCTTGTCATTTCAAAATGGAGACCTTCCTTAAATAAATCGAAGGAAGAGAAGCCAGAGTGAACATTAGTCCCTTAGAAAATGAGGTTGGGGAAATAATAATGGGGAACCAGGAAATGGCAGAGGACGCATTGAGATCTGAAGTGTTCACTCTGTTTTCTTTTCATTGATGCTGCCAGACCGGCTGAGTTTCTCCAGCATTGTATTGGGTCAAAAAATGGGTAAAAGACAAAAGTATAATGGCTATTTAAAGTTTGTTTCAGATCACTTATTAATCTTTCTTGATTACACATTCCTGGGGTGCAGTTTTGCTCAATTGATTGACTGGCTGGTTTGCAATGCAGAGTGAAACCAGCAGCTTGAGTTCACTTCCCACAGTGGCTGAAGTTACCATGAAATACCCTTCTTCTTACCCTCTCCCCTTGCCTGAGGTATGGTGACCCTGAGTATCTCTAATGCGAGAGCAGTCCTGTGGTCCAGACTAACTATGGTAACTTTACCCTTACATATTACTAGATGTAAAATTACCTATTCCTGGGTAAGTTTAGCCAGATACTGCTCTAAGAATCCCTGATGCACTCTGTAGATTTGTCTTCCATGTTACCCTTGCGCATCTGATTTATTCAGTCAATATGCAGATTAAAATAGGCAATTAGAACTTTAGTGCCCTTCTTGCATGCCTCATGCCCACCCATGATTTCCTTACCTTACAATTCCTTATTTTCATCCAAACAGATCCACATCACTTGTCACTACTCAGCACCACACTGATAACTTGCATTATTACCAGCATCCTTTTCCTCCTCCCCATGCTTCCAAAATATCAAATACTCTTAAGTGTTGTGTTCCCAGTCTTACTCATTTTGCAACTGTATTCGCATAATAGTTATCAAGTTACATTCATTTATTTCTATTTGTGTAGTTAACTCATCTATCTCGTTACAAATACCGCATGATTTCAAAAAGAGAGATTTAAGCTTTGACTTTTTACCTTTATTATTACTGTGGTTTTAATTTTTGCTGCACTTTTCTACCAAGGTTTTGCCTCTTCCTGTCACATTTTGATTAATGTTCACCTCTTCACTTTCATTACTTTTGCACTCTCATCTCCTTCTTTGATTTTTCAAACTTCCTTTCAGTTGAACGAGTTTAGAATGACTGGTGATTTCACTCGAACTTGCAAAATTTCTGGAATGCTAGATGGAGTAAATGCAGAAAGGATATATGCTTTGGGCATTGTCTCAAGCCAAAGACAATTTCCGAATAAGGAACAAAACATTAGAAGAGAGATTAGGAAGAACGTTTCTTTCTCCAGAGTGTAGTGGATCATTAGAATCCTCTACCACAGAAGGTTGTGGATGCTCAGTCATTGCCCATATTCAAAACACAGATTGATAATTTCAAATTACTAATAACATCAGGTGATAGTGTGAGAAAATGGTGTTGAGGTAGATGGTTAGTCATGATGTAGAATAGTGGAGCAGACTTGGGGGATCAATGGCCTACTCTTGCTTTTATATTTCTATGTTGTGCACATTGATTTTGTTTAATAAGCATAACGCACTATATAAACAATGGGCATATATATATTATATGTATAGAATACATATTTTAATTTGTTTGTTCAAGGTGGATGATCCGTTGGCTATCCTTATTCTATTTGATGAGGCACGCAGTAGCCTGCTGAAAGGATTATATCCATGTCCTGACAGTCAGTTGATAACATTGGCTGGTCTTCTCCTTCAAATCATCTATGGAAATTATGAGAGTAAAAAACATAAGCAGGGATTCCTCAAGTGAGTACATATTTTAAGTGATATATCAATTCCAGCCTTGGGTGACTGCTTGTGCGGAGTTTGCATGTTCTCCCTGTGTCTGCGTGGGTTTCCTCCGGGTGCTCCGGTTTCCTCCCACAATCCAAAGATGTGCACGTCAGGTGAATTAGCCATGCTAAAATTGCCCATAGCGTAGGGTAGGGAAATGGGTCTGGTGGTTTACTCTTTGGAGGGTCAGTTGGGCTGAAGGGCATGTTTCCATACTGTAGGGAATCTAATCTAGTCTAAAAAATGTAGAGTTTGATGAGATGCTTACAGACTTCAGTTTCAAGACATTAACAGATATTGCTACTCTACCTTCCAGATTTTTTTTGAAGTCTGGACTAAAATCCTTGCATTATTTAGCATTATAAGTAATCCCGTGTCAGTCAAATAATTATACTTGAGAGCTCCATTATTGCTTACCTTAATTGTTAGACCCGGGTATCATTCATATGATGGTCAGTACTTCCCAACCTTGTATTTAGGGGTTTAGAAAACACCATGTGCTTTTTCTTTTGAAGCATGTTGTCTTTATATTGCAGTTCTGGCCTTGTAGAGAGATGCTGTTTCTGATCGCTCATGCCTTATGTGCACAGCTATACTAGAAAATAGTTCATGTAACAGATTATGATCATGCCAGTTGGCTGCTGAAAATGTGTTGCTGGAAAAGCGCAGCAGGTCAGGCAGCATCCAAGGAACAGGAGAATCGACGTTTCGGGCATAAGCCTGTCTTCATGCCAGTTGGCTGGCTAACTGAAACCACTTGTCACGATATGAGCTGAAGGGATTCAATTTCTCTTGGTTGAGATAGAACCTAACCTGACTCCTGACATGCAAGAAGGACCAGTATCCATTAAATTTGAAAATGAATATTTCCTAAGATTAACAAAATGTATGCTATTTGGAAAGGGAATATAATGATATTGTGTGCAGCACATTTTCCACAGTATTTCTTTCCCTATCACTGGACAATTAAGGAATTTAAATACGTGCAGTTTATAGTACCACGATTTCAATTATCTCAACAACTGCAGTAAAGGCAAAGTTCCACAAACATGTAAATAATGGATTAAGGAAGATATTTCGCTCTTCTGTGCATGGCTGTGCGATTGTATTTTGCTCTTTAAAAGGATGCCACCAACAGTCTAAAAAAGACAGTGTGTGCCATATATTTGAGCAACATTGCATATCAATTTCAATACAGGTTCAATGCAGATACTTAGCTGTTTGTCCCACTAATTGCATTTATTTCAGACGTTCATAATGGGCAAAGTACAGACTGTAGTCAAAGTGTGGCGCTGGAAAATCAGCAGGTCAGTCAGCATCTCAGAAGTAGGAGAGTCGACGTTTCAGGCATAAGCCCTTCAGTACAGACTATATCAACCAGCCATGTAAAAACCCGCCAAGCAAGAGTCAGTACCATCCCACCTTGCTGATGCAAGCAGGTCTCATACTGGGCCCAGATTTGCCTCTACCACCACTGCCTCCGAGAGGTGTTGGATGCAGAAGCCATGGGGAACCCAAACTCTCCTCTGCCACAGCAGTCATGCGATGCTGCTGGGCTCAACTTGTCAATGCAGAATCCACCAGGAACCCAAACCGTCTTCCGCCATGAGTCTGTGCAGGACTCGCCTCTCCACTGCTGATGCCATCATTGCCAATGCGGTCACCACAACAGAGTTCTTCACAAGTAAACAAAGTCAACAAGAAAAGAGAAAAAATAAGAAAGAAAAGTGGATGGAGTGGTCGAACCTCTGGATCAGTATCCATACTCCGCTGCCATCTTGAATTAGCTACATTTTGACTATGCTGCATATTAAAGCTAACTGAATTCTCTCTTTCACCTGATGTGCATGTACTGTCTGTCACAGAAGAAGTGTGCCCAATTAATTCTTTAAACCAGGATTGCTGAAGTTGTATTTCAGAATTTTCTTGACTAGAATCAGGTAAATTCAATATAGTGCAAGAATTGAATATGTCAGTTTTTGACACATGGCTGAGTATCATATTAAAATGCATTCGCCGCTATTAAGGAAATTATTTTGTTATTTCAGAAAATGTTTATCTCCAGCATGTTTCACTATTCAGCTGCTGAAGTGAACGCTGGTTATTTATTTTACTATCTACAGTATTAGTTATCTTTAACTGAATAAAATTCTATGCATTTCAGTGAAGAAAATCTTAAGTGTGTCTTACCATGTACCAAACTGAAAAGCAAGGCTCCACACTGGATCAGTAGGATTTTACATGAATACAAGGTCAGTTTAAATAATTCTTTAAAATTTTGTTATACTCATTAAATCTTTCCTTTCTCACTTGACATTTTCTTTAAAAAAAATACTTGATTGAACGTGTTGCTTACTCAACATGGATATATTGTTGTGACTGAAATAATTTGACATAGCTTTAATGTGGAATTCCGAATGAGTGAGATGATGCACTTGGGCTGGACAAATAAGGCAAGGGAATATATAATAAATAGTCGGACTGTGGGAAGCGCCAAGGATCAAAGGATTGTTGGTCCCTTAAGGTATTAAGACAGGTGGATAAAATGATTATGAAGGCATCTGGTATACTTACCTTTATTAGACAAAGCCTAGAGGTTAAAATTAGGTTATGCTGGAAATTGGTTCGGCCACAGCTCGAGTACTGTATGCAGTTCTAGAATCCACATATTGGGAGTGACATAATAGCATTAGAGAGGGTGCAGAGATGATTTACCAGGAGGTTGCTTCGCTGGAGAGTTTGTGAAGAGAGAATCTGACAGACTGGGTTAGGAGATAGTGGGTGGTGATGGAGGATTGTTTTCCGAACTGGAGACCTGTGAACTGTGGTGTTCTGCAGGGATCGGTGCGAGGCCCACTGTTGTTTGTCATTTATATAAAGGATTTGGATGAGAATTCAGGAGGTAAAGTTACTATGTTTGGGGTTGACACTAGAATTTGTGGTAAAAGCAACAGTGAAGAAGGGTTATCTAAGATTACAAAGGGATATTGATCAATTGGACTGAGCAGTGGCAGATGGAATTTAATTTGGATAAGTGCGATATATTGCATTTTGGTAAAGCTAAAAGGGGCAGGATTTATAGAGTTAATGATGGGGCCCTGGATAGTGTTGTCGAACAGCAAGACCTAGGGATTCAGATAAGTAGTTCTTTTAAACGTAGACAGGGTGGTTAAGAAGGCATTTAGCAAGCATGCCTTCATTGCTCAGACCATTGAGTATAGGAGTTGGAACGTCATGTTGAGGTTGTACAGGGCATTCTTGAGGCCACTTTTGCACGATTCTATACAGTTCAGGTCACCCTGTTATAGAAAGGATATTATTAAATCGGAAAGCATTCGGAAAAGTTTTGCCTGGATGTTGCTGGGGAAAGGCAAGGACTGATTAGGGATAGTCAGCATGGCTTTGTGCATGGGAAATCATGTCTCACAACCTTGATTGTGTTTTTTGAAGAAGTAACAAAGAGGATTGATGAGGGCAGAGCGGTAGATGTGATCTATATGGACTTCAGTAAGGCACATACTGGTTCCACATGGGAGACTGGTTAGCAAGGTTAGATCTCATGGAATAGAGGAAAACTAGCCATTTGGATACAGAACTGACTCAAAGGAAGAAGACAGAGGGTGGTGGTGGAGGGTTGTTTTTCAGACTGGAGGCCTGTGACCAGTGGAGTGCCACAAGGATCTGTACTGGGTCCACTACTTTTCGTCATTTATATAAATGATTTGGATGTGAGCATAAGAGGTACAGTTAGTAAGTTTGCAGATGACACCAAAATTGGAGGTGTAGTGGACAATGAAGGAGGTTACCTCAGATTACAACGCGATCTTGATCAGATGGGCCAGTGGGCTGAGAAGTGGCAGATGGAGTTTAATTCAGATAATGCAAGGTGCTGCATTTTGTGAAAGCAAATTTTAGCTGGACTTATACACTTAATGGTGAGGTCCTCTGGAGTGCTGCTGAACAAAGAGACCTTGGAGTGCAGATTCATAGCTCCTTGAAAGTAGAGTCATAGGTAGATTCGGTATGCTTTACTTTATTGGTCAGACTATTGAGTACAGGAGTTGGGAGGTTATATTGCGACTGTACAAGACATTGGTTATGCCACTTTTGGAATATTGCATGCAATTCTTGTCTCCTTCCTATCAGAAGGATATTGTGAAACATGAAAGGGTTCAGAAAAGACTTACAAGGATGTTACCAGGGTTGGAGGATTTGAGTTCTAGGGAGAGGTTGAATAGGCTGGGGCTGCTTTCCCTGGAGCATTGGAGGCTGAGGGGTGACCTTACAGAAGTTTATAAATCGTGGGCGGCACGGTGGCACAGTGGTTAGCACTGTTGCCTCACAGCACCAGAGACCTGGGTTCAGTTCCCGCCTCAGACGACTGAGTTTGCACATTCTCCCCGTGTCTGCGTGGGTTTCCTCCGGGTGCTCCGGTTTCCTCCCACAGTCCAAAAATGTGCAGATCAGGTGAATTGGCCATGCTAAATTGCCCGTAGTGTTAGGTGCAGGGGTAAATGTAGGGGAATGGGTCTGGGTGGGTTGTGCTTCGGCGGGTCGGTGTGGACTTGTTGGGCCGAAGGGCCTGTTTCCACACTGTAAGTAATCTAATCTAAATGAGGGACATGGATAGGATAAATAGACAAAGTCTCTTCCCAGAGGTGGAGGAGACCAGAACTAGAAGGCATAGGTTTAGGGTGAGAGGAGAACGATATAAAAGAGACCTTAGAGGCAATTGTTTCATGCAGAGGGTGGTACACGGATGGAATTAGCTGCCAGAGGAAGTGGTGGAGGCTGTTACAATTGCAACATTCAAAAGCATCAGGATGGGTATATGAAATTGAAGGGTCTGGAGGGATATGGGCCGGGTGCTGGCAGGTGGGACTAGATTGGTTTTGATATCTGGTCGGCAGGGACAAGTTGGACCAAAGGGTCTGTTTCTGTGTTGTACATTTCTATGACCCTATGGAGTGGAGAGTTTGGGAAGAGTAAAGGGCTGGATAAGCTGGGATTTTTTGCACTGGAGCAGAGGAGCTGGAGTCCTTGTAGATCTTTCTAAATTCACGAGGAGCATTGATAAGATTACTAGCAAAGATCTTTTTCCTAGGGTGGGATAGTTCAAAACTAGAAGGCATATTTTTAAGGTGAGAGAAGAAAGGGGAAATTTGTCACACCAGAGGGTGGTTTGTGGTGGAATGTACTGCCAGAGGAAGAGGTAGATGTAGGTACAGTTACACCATTTAAAAGACATTTGGACAGGTACATGAATATGTAAGGTTTAGAGGGATATGGGCCAAATGTAGGCAAGTGGGACAATTTAGTTCGGAAGACTTGGTTGGCATGGCTGAACTTGAGCAAAGGGTCAGTTTCTGTGTTGTATGACTCTGACTCTAAACTCCTTCAAGCAGAGGGGATTGAGAGCCTACGTGATTGAGATATATAAAATTATGAGCGTAGATAATTAGGCAGGAAGAAACTTTTCCTCTTGATGATGGGATCATTGATCATAGGGCATAGATTTGAGGTAAAGGGCAGATGCTTTAGAGGATATCTGAGGAAAAAACGTTTTCACCCAGAGGTTGCTGGGAATCTGAAACTCGCTCCTTGTAAGGGTGTTAGAGGCAGCAACCCTCATAACATTTAAGGTGTGTTGAGATGCCATGGCAGACAAAGTTATGGGCCAGGTGCTGAAAGTTCGAGGGTTGTTTTTGACCTGCATAGATACAATGGGTTGAAGGGCCTTTTTCTGTGCTATAAATCTCTGACTCTACATATCGCTTTGAATTAATTTGGTTTATGGAGAGCAGAAAATTAGCTTGGGTCTCAGGTGTGCTCAAACTTTTAAGTCGTCTTGTTCACAAGCAAAATCCCTCGTCACTAGATTAATATGCTAGTCATTTTTTACAAATTGGAACAATTGAATTTTAAATATGACTGCTAGCTCTTTTTTTTGAGCTTGTAACTCAAACTTTGAACAATCATTTTTTAATCAGCGCTAATGAGTAGCGAGTACTTTTCTTCTCACCATTCCCCGGGTGTTGAATAACTTAGTTTCATTTTCTTCATACGTACAGTAGCGCCTCGACTTACGAACTTAATCCGTTCTGGGACCTGGTTCGAGAACCGAAAAGATCGCGAACTGAATCAATTTTTCCCATTGTTCGGATAGCGTAAGAATGCTTGGATGGTTGTTCACAGCGCACGCTGGGAAGTAGAGAAAACATTGTTTGTACTACCTGATAACCAGTTCAGAACTGAAAGATTGAGGAAGGATACTATTCCTTTTCTCTATAGTATCAAACAACAATTCTTTCACAATACATATTGGCATGCAATTGGAGTGACCAAAAGATGTTTTGGGCAGACTGTTTAACAAAAGACATGAAAACTAGATAATGTACACCATAGATCAGTGGTGAAAATTATCTTACTAGTTATCTTGGAATGGCAGGACTATACTGGACCAAGGGAGACTGAGGAGACAAGACAAACTGAATGAGATCACGCGGGGCCCGAGAGCTTTTGCGTTCAACAAGCACGTAGCAAAGCAGAACAATGAAACTACGTGGTCGCACGTGGGCTTTTTGCGTTCGTATCTTCGTTCGTACCTTGAATTTCGTACGTACGTTGAAGCAAAATTTTACGTACAATCCTGTTCGTAAATTGATTTGTTCGTGAATGGGGTCGTTCGTATGTTGAGGTGCTACTGTACTGAGTTGCAGTCATTTCTCCAGACTAATGCTGTAACACATGCTCTTGCTGTTTACATCTGAATTGAAAGTAACATGAATGAAACCTGTGTTGTCAGCTTCACTGTCCTTTCAGGTCATGTTACATGGCATGGCAAAGATTGGTGAATATTAAGGTTGAAGATTAAGGCATGTTAAATTACAACTACAAAAGAGGAATTAGTGTGTTGTTGTTAATCAGCCCACTACACTTACGGCGAATTTCTATTTTCAGCTGTTACAGGCAAGAATATAGATTGAATATGAGAGTCCGATCAGGAGCATGAAACAAATAAGTAACTCAAAGAAACTGACCTGCTTAATTAACCATAAAAACAATCAATGCCTGTGGCAGCGCTTAGCTGGACAATTTCAAAATTACTTCTGCTCAGATCTTACTTTATATTGTTTCCTACTTCAAATATTTTTCCAGTTTTCCCTTGAATGCCTTTGCTTCAAACTTAGTGCTCTAACAAGAACCTGACTTGTCTCCTCAGTCTCCCTTGGTCCAGTATAGTCCTGCCATTCCAAGATAACTAGTAAGATAATTTTCACCACTGATCTATGGTGTACATTATCTAGTTTTCATGTCTTTTGTTAAACAGTCTGCCCAAAACATCTTTTGGTCACTCCAATTGCATGCCAATATGTATTGTGAAAGAATTGTTGTTTGATACTATAGAGAAAAGGAATAGTATCCTTCCTCAATCTTTCAGTTCTGAACTGGTTATCAGGTAGTACAAACAATGTTTTCTCTACTTCCCAGTCTGTACCACTTCCCCCTCTCCAAGCACCACCACCGCCACCAAGATGCGCGCATGTGCACACAATGTCATACTTCTCTTCAGAGTATTCAATACGGAGTATTAATGCCTTAATATCTTCAGCATTCAAATATTTTAATGATGACACTCAGGGAAATAAGTAGTCACAAACCTGTACTGAATTACAAACCGATCCTCTTATAAACTATAAGCCAGTACTGAGTGGGGTTGAATAAAATGTTACAACAAGGTGTTAATTAAAAATTCCATTATTTGCCAACTGCATTGGCTGCAGTTCTTAAACTGCGATTGGATGTGATGAGAATATTTTTCATGTGTATCTTTTTACGCACTGGCAACATTTACTTAAGGTTTATATTGCTTAAAATCTTTAACAGAGCCTTAGCAGTCGTGAAGGTATCAGTAAGGAGATGCACCACCTTCAGCGTCTTTTCCTGCAGATTTGCTGGGAGTTTCCATCTTATGGAGCAGCCTTTTTCACAGGACAAGTATATACTAAATCAAGCTCGAGTAGTCACAAAGTTGTCAAGGTATATGTTGGTGTAAACACGAAAGGTCTGCATTTGTTAAACATGGAAACAAAGGTAAATTGACAGTGATCCCTAGTGAATTTATGATGTAACAAGCATGTATTTTGATATTACACAGGAGACATTTTGTTGAAGCTGTTTGTCTTGCAATCATCAGGACAATTACAAATGATTAATATATATAAGTGAGCAATATGGTATGAATTTCACTGTTAGTGTAATGCCAGGTATTTGGGTGATATATCCCAAAGACTGGCAGTTCATATCAAACAGTGTATCCATGTTGCAACAAGCAACATACTGACTGGACTCAACCAACCGATGTTCGTAACGATCAAAACACAGAATCCAACATTGGATGTGATTCTGCAATTGACAACATTTACTGGATAATTTTCAGTGAACAAATGCATCCAATTTAGGATTGTCATTAGGCTCGCAAAGTGATGCTCATGTGAACTGGAAGCTCAATAAACCAATATACAAAGTCCTGTTCTTTACAGACAAATGAACATATGGACTGCACCTGTTTAAGTTCAACAAATTAGGTGGCAGCCTTCCACTGGCTCATTTCTTAGAGCAGTGCCTTGATTAGAGTCAACTTGCGTTGTATAAATTTTAGCACTGGCAGTAAACTAACCCCACAATCTCCACAGTGACGCCTCTACCATCCTCAGTCCACTTGTCAACCAATCAACACTCTTCTCTCATTCAGTATAAATGTTTACTTCTTTAAAGTGATTTTCTTGTGAATTGTGATGAATGCAAGTCAAAAGACTTTAACAAAATGTCATTTTTTCAGCAATACGCAAGTTCTCTACTACAAAACAACTATTTATAAACATGCATTTATTTGATCCCTTCTCGAATAATTATATGATTAATTACTTCTGAAGAACTGTGACTTTTGTTGTGGAAAGATCAATTCCTTAATTCTATATTAAAACTTTTTTGTTTTCCAAGGTCAGAGGTAAAACATTTTATCTATTTCATCCGTTAACTTGCTCTGTAACAACTAAAACAGATTGCCACAATGAACTTTTTGTGACAGTTGTGAACCTTTGGCTTCCTGTTCAACCTTGTATGAGTTGTAAATTCTGCATCCTATCCAATACCAGACTTGCAAATTTCCACTTTAAATATTGCAACAGAGTCATTATGTCCAAGTTTTTGTGATGAGTGCAAGACAAAATGTTTCAACTTTGTCTATTTTTTCAATGTTTAAGTTCTGAATCATAAGCAATTATTTTCATTCTTTTTAATATTGCCCACCCTGTAACCAGCATATGGGAAATCGTAGAATTGTCCTCAGCCTGTTCCTCTTGAATTTCTTTTGGTGATGTGGATGTGATTTGCTGACTGTAGGTGGAAGTTAACCGTCTCCACCAACTCATTACCAAAAATCTTTGCAGCACCATCAGCTGAATTCCAAATGCATTGCCATAGACTATTTCAAATAGAGGTTCTTCACTGCTGAAGGCACTGACAGATTATTTTCAGAACTGGTAATATTAATTGTTTTCTTACATTTGTATCTTTTCCAGGCTTTGTTGATTAGCCTTAAGTATGGCTCCCTTATGTGGCAATTGGGTGAAGCAGATGCCTACTTTCAAATTCACAGTTTGGAAAATAAAATGAGCCTCGTTGTGCATACAAAGCAGGTATAAAAAAACATTCTCGTCAGTGTTCAGATGAAGGTGAAGCCTTTCAGTTTTATTTAGGAAAGTAAATAATGCAAAGGACTTTGTAATTTTGTAACACCAATACTTAAAGTGAACAACAATTAATTATAAATTGATCAAACTGGTGTTATGGTAGTAGAACTGTATTTTTAAAACTTCTGAAATTTTCTTTAAAGAGAAATCTTCCAAATCATTGCAACAGTTTATTTTCAAAAGAAAAGGACTAATAATTATTAATCTTGTGTAAAACCTTAAGGATGAGTGACCATAGTATGATCAATTTTAAACTTTCTGAAAGTGAGATCGTTCAGTCTGAAGCAAGGGTGTTAAATTTGAGTAAGAGAAATTATGAATCGTGAGACACAGGATGGCTAAGTTGAATTTGGAAAATACATTAAAAGGCATAACTGTACAATGGGCAGTCTTCAAAGAACTATTAGATTGGGACGGCAACTATACATTTCTTCAAGGTGCAACAACTCTTTTTTTTAAAAAGAGCAAGTCAACTGTGGCTAATAAAGAAAGTTAATGATTGTATAAGATTAAAAGAAAAGGCTTGGTGATAAATCTAAGGATTATAGAAGTTTTTGAAATGGCAAAGAAAGATAAAGGTACTGGTAAGGAAAGGAGCAGTAGAATATGAATGCAGTCTAGCAAACACTATTAAAAATAGGCTTTAAAACCCTCTATATGTACATAAAAATGAAATGCTTGGCTCAGACAAATGTGGATCCCGTAGAAGCTGAGTCAGAAGAATTTATACTGAGGCATAGAGAAATGGCAGAGAAGCTTATTGTGTTTGATTTCACTGAGGAAGATGCAAGAAATCTCCTTGAATTAGAGGTAATGACTCGAGAGAAAAATAGGTGGGAAGGAAAGTGGTAAGGATAATACAAAGAAACTGCAGAAAGATCTAGACATGTTAAGCAAGTGGGCAGAAACTTGGCCGATAGAATATTTTTCCCACATTATATTCCTCCTGCTAAATGCATAACCTCATAAAGCAATTAAATATTATTTAAATGAAAAATATACTGCAGAAATCTACAGAGGAGGGATTTGGGAATCCTTGCGTATGAATCTCAACATCTGACACTGGAGGCAGTCCAGCTAAGATTCACTTGGCTACTCCCAGGTATGGGAATGTGAGGACTGGAGATCAGAGATCGGATGTGGCGCTGACAAAGTACAGCGGGTCAAGCGGCATCTGAGTAACAGGACAGTCAATGTTTTGGGAATTCCTGATGAAGGGCTTACGCCCGAAACGTCGACTCTCCTGCTGCTTGAATGCTGTGCTTTTCCAGCGCCACATTTTTCAGCTCTAATCCAAGGTATGAAGGGACTGTTTTATGAAGAGAAGTTCAGTAGATAGGGCCTGTACACATTGGAGTTTAGAAGAATGAGAGGTAACCTTATTGAAACTCAAGATCCTGAGGGAAGTTGACCAGTTAGATGTGGAAAAGCAGTTTTCCCCTTGTGAGAGCGCCTTGGGCCGGAGGGCATAACATCAGAATGTGGGGTTGTAAGACTCAAGGAGGAGTTTCTCCTCTGAGGGTTGTGAATCTGTGGAATTCTTTTCCTCAGTGGCTTTAGATAGAGTCATAGAGATGTACAGCACGGAACCAGACCCTTTGATCCAACTCGTCCATGCCAACCAGATATCCCAACTAATCTAGTTCCATTTGCCAGTACTTGGCCCATATCCCTCCATGCCCTTCCTATTCATATACCCATCCAGATGCCTTTTAAATGTTGCAGTTGTACTAGCCTCCACCACTTCGTCTTGCAGCTCATTGCATACTTGTACCACCCTCTGTATTAAAAAGTTTCTCCTTAGATCTCTTTTATATCTTTCTCCTCTCACCCTAAACCTATGCCCTCCAGTTCTGGACTCCTCCACCCCAGGCAAAAGACTTTGTCTATTTATCCTATCCATGCCCCTCGTGATTTTTTAAAAACCTCTATAAGGTCACCCCTCAGCCTCTGATGCTCCAGGGAAAACAGCCCCAGCCTATTCAACCTCTCCCTATAGCTCAAATCAGGAGTCATTTAAGTATATTCATGGCTGAGAGATCTTTAATCAGTAAGGGAATCGAACACTATGGAGAAAAAGCAGGAAAGTGGAGTTGAGGCCTTTGATTTGAGTACAGAAGTAATGAAGTCTTGCTTCAATTCGATAGGAGCCGGGTGAGACTGCACCTGGAGTACTGTTTGCAGTTTTGTCTCCTTCAGTCAGGAAACCGGTTATTGCCACGGAGATTGTGCTGCAAAGATTCACCAGACTTGTTCCTGGAATGGTGTGATTATCCTATGAAGAGAGATTAGGCACATTGGGCCTACATTTTCCAGAGTTTCGAAGAATGAGTGGTTATTTCATTGAAATCTACAACATGTGTAAAGAGATAGACAGGGTAGATGCAGGCCACAAAACAAAAATTGCTGGAGAAAATCAGCACTGAAGAAGGGCCACAGAACTCAAAATGTCGATTCTGCTTTCTGTTAACTGTCCATACAGCTGAATTTCTCCAGAAGTTTCTGTTTTTCTTTCAGATTTCCACCTTCTCCAGTTCTTTGTTTTATATTAGATGCAGTTAAGTTGTTTCCCCTGGGGAGTCTAGAATCAGGAAGCATAATTTGAAAAGAAGGGCGATGCCACTGAGGACTGGGAAGAGGAGACATTTTTCTCCTGTGTGAATATTTGGACTTCTGTACCCCAGAGGGTGTGAAAGCTCAACCTTTTGAGTATGTTTAAAGTGAAGATTGAATTTCTGATTACTGATGGAGTTAAAGGCTATGGAGATAGTGTGGGTAAAAGTACTTGATGAAGTGCTTGATAAGCCATAATATTATATTAGATAGTGGAGCAGCCTCAAAGGGCTGAATGGCTTATTCCTGTTCCTACTCTTTGCTCAGTATTTTAAATCAACTGTAATATTTACATACATCAGCACAACAAAGAATGGTAATCTCAAACTAAGACTTGTGCAGTTTATTGTTTCCTTTCAATAACATTTATTTCTGCCTCCATTTTTTAGGCTGGTCTGATTGTGAAATTACTGATGAAGTTAAGTGGCCAACTGAGTGTAAATGAAAGAAACTTGACAGATAAACATGGATATGGGTAACCATTAAATATCATGAGATCTTTATCTTGACAAGGCCATTCCTGTTGAACTGAAGCACTTCAGATTACTAAGAAGCCAGAAAAACCCACTGTGATTTAGCATTCCATGTATATTTGTATGATATTGAAGAATTGTATATCTTATTTGATGTATTTTAAAGCAAAGTATACATTGTGTATGTTGATTATTTCAATGTCTTGTTATTGTGCTAAAGAAGCAAGTTTTAATTTGGTTCTATAAAGAACAAAATTCTGAGTTATAGTATGTATTACAGCAATAGTTGTGCTCTTCAGTATGGTTTATAAAGTATTTTAGAAATATATCACAATATCGACATACATTTTTATGAATTAAAAGAGGATCTTCTAAATTTTGGTTGATTTGCATATTTCAGAATTACAGAACTATTATGGTCCAGTGGGAGGCCATTCATCCCATTGAGTCTGCACTGGAATGAAACCAGACACAGCATAGAGTCGAGAGATTATGGCACAGAAACAGACCCTTCAGTTCAACTTGTCCATGCGAACAAGATATCTAAATTAATCTAGTCCCATTTGCCAGTACTTGGCCCATATCTATCTTAAAGTCTTCCTATTCATATACCTATCCAGATGTCGTTTAAATGTTGTGATTATATCAGCTTCCACCACTTCCTCTGGCAGCTCATTCTATACTCTAACCACAATGCCATAAACAAACACACAGATCTAGATACCATCTATCAACCCCACAGAAAACGAACAGGAAATGACATCACCACAAACCCCAGGAATCCCATCCAGGACAAACATATATATGGAAAGCAGGAGACAACAGCTTAGTTTCACTTGGAGATCGCCACTGATGAAGTTACCTAGCCAGGTAATGAAATGTCTGGATATCAAACCTACAGCTCAGCGAGCAAACCTATACCCAAAACCTCAACCTGAGCTACAAACCTTGCAAAAATCCCATAAATTCTTACAACTTCAAGTTAAAGATAGATAAGGAAATATGTTGATTACACTCCATACCAAAGTGGTTCAGCAGTGCTTAAAGACATTGCTCCTAGATTGGATTGACAGCAGGTGAGGAGGGAAAAATGCACTTGACCTCATCGTCACCAGTCTTCCTGTCACAGTTGCAACTGTCCATGACAGTATTGGCAGAAGTGACCACTGTACATTCCTTGTGATTGTGTAGACTACTACTGAGCTAAACTGGATTGATTTAGATCAGATCTAACAGCTCAAGACTGGGTATCCATGAGGCACTGGGTCATTAACAGCGGCACAAATGTCCTAAAATACAATCTGCAACCTGATGGCCCATTGTGTCCCCCTTTCACCATTACCGTCAAACCAGGTGATCAACTGTGGTTCAATGAATAGTGCAGGAACACCAGGCATACATACAAACCAAGTGTCAATATGGTGAAACTACAAGAAAACATGACTTGCGTGTTAAGCAGTATATGTAGCAGATGATAGTTGCAACAAAGTGATTTCATAATCGGTGGATTGAAGCTCTGCAGTCCTGCCATGTCCAGTTGTGTATGGTGGTGGAGGACAATCAACCAACTCACTGGAAGGGGAATCCTAACAAATATGCCCATCTATAATAATTGTAATCCAGAACATAAGTGCAAAAGATGAGGCTGAAGCATATGCAACAAACTAAGGGTTCTCCATTCACTAAGATTTCCACCTGTACTTGACCTTCTGAAACACGTCACCTCACATTTGTCAGAATTAAACTCATCTGCCATTTTTTTTGCCCATGTCGCTGACTGATCCATATTCTGCTGTATCCTGACAATCATCCTCACTATCTGCACTCAACAAATCTTTGTATCATCTGCAAACTTACTAATTCGACCAGCTATGGTTTCCTACAAATCATTTACATAGACCACAAAAAGCAGAGGTCCTAGCACTGATCCCTGTGGAACACTACTAATCACAGCCCTCCATTCTGAAAAGCATCTTCGTACTGCTACCCCTTCTTCCTATGACAAAGCCAGTGCTGTATCCATTTTACAGCTCACCCTAGATTACGTGACTTCACCTTTTGTACCTGTCTGCCGTGAGGGACTTTGTCAGAGGCTTTACTGAAGTCCGTGTAGACAACATTGACCATTTTAACCTCATCAATCATCTTCATTGTCACCTCACAAAAACTATCAAGGTAGTGAGGCATGACCTCCTCCTCACAAAACAATGCTGTCTATTGCTGATGTCAGTCTATGTGCATATAGATACTGTCCCTGAGAATCTTTTCCAACAGTTTCCCTACCACTGATGTGAAACTCTCAGGCCTGTAATTTACAGGATTATCCCTGCTACTTTTCTTAAATAAATAGGCTTTTCTCCAGTCCTCTGGGACCTCACCTGTTGCCAAAGAGGATACAAAGATGCCTGGCAATGTCTAGCAATGTTTTCTCTTGCCTCTCCCAACAATCTGGGATAGATAGACTGCAGAGCTAGACTTTTCATTTGCTGGCACAGTGCTGATTAATTCTGAATCATGGTCACAACATCCCAGCCTTGCCTTTTTGCACTTTACTGCTTTTTTGCCATGTCATTTAGTGCAGACATAAAGCTTGCAAGTTTGTCATAGCTGCCAGCAGGCCTCGGTCAAATCAAGGGGGATAGATTTTTTTCATCCAATGTTGTCCCATTGTTTAGGCTAGGTTATAAAGTGGAGCAGTTAACCCAGAGGTATCTGAATGGAAACTGCTCTGCTACATCAATGGTAGCATTGTGTGTAAACCATTCCCTGTTCAATAAATGATGGAAGGCTACATTTGGGAACTATTGACAATTCCAGTTTAACCTTTGTAATAATATCAAATAACTATCATCCAAAATGGGAATACATCTGATCAAGGTCAATTAGAAATAAGTGTAGTTGTTTAATCTATCAACTGCTTAAACATTCAGCCTCTCATCGAGTCATAAAAATAGCTAGATGTCATGAACAATTAACAAGGAAACCAAAGTGACTGTGCAATGCTTTCCCCATTTTATAATTTTACAATGTTGCATGCCAACTTTGCAACAAAGGGAACACCAGAGTAATAGAATATAGTGTTACAGTTGCAGAGAAAGATCAACGTTAATATATGAGAAGTCCATTCATAAGTCAATAGCACTGGGCAGAAACTGTTCATAAATCTGCTGGTACATATTTATGAAATTACTCAACTTCACTGTCCATCTAATTCCTCATAACCCTTAATTTCTTTACTAATCAAAAGTCTGCCAGCTTCAGCCTTGACTGTTCTTAATAACCCAGCCCATCAGCGCTCTGTTAAAATGTTTCACACATTCATTACTGCCTGAGAGACTGCAAGTCAGACAAGTGTAAGTACCCAGGAGATTGGAAACTGAGGAATCTCAGTCTCTGCAATTCTTATGAGGTTCTTGCAAGCTGAGTGGGCAAGAGTTGTGTCAGCAGGGAGGATGAGTGACCTGACCATAACACCTTAGTATAGGGAGTGATTCAAGTGGATGGGAAGGAAAGAGGTAAAAGAGTCATAAAGATGTACAGCATGGAAACAGGCCCTTTGGTCCAACCCGTCCATGCCATATCCCAACCCAATCTAGTCCCACCTGCCACCATCTGGCCCATATCCCTCTAAACCCTTCCTATTCATATACCCATCCAAATGCCTCTTAAATGTTGCAATTGTACCAGCCTTCAATCTGGCACCTCATTCCATATTCGTACCACCCTCTGTGTGAAAAGGTTGCCCCATAGGTCTCTTTTATATCTTGCCTCTCTCATCCTAAACATATGCCCTCTAGTTCTGGATTCCCCGACCCCAGGGAAAAGACTTTGCCTATTTACCTTATCCATGCCCCTCATAATTTTGTAAATCTCTATTCAGGTCACCCCTCAGCCTCCGACGCTCCAGGGAAAACAGTCCAACCTATTCAGCCTCTCCCTATAGCTCAAGTCCTCCAACGTGCTTGTGAATCTTTTCTGAACCCTTTCAAGTTTCACAACATCTTTCTGATAGGAAGGAGACCAGAATTGCATGCAATATTCCAACAGTGGCCTAACAATGTCCTGTACAGCCGCAACATGACCTTCCGACTCCTGTACTCTGACCAATAAAGGAAAGCATACTAAATAGCTTCTTCACTATCCTATCTACCAGCGACTCCACTTTCAAGGAGTTATGAACCTGCACTCCAAGGTCTCTTTGTTCAGTAACGCTCCCTAGGGCCTTACCATTAAGTGTATACGTCCTGCTAAGATTTGCTTTCCCAAAATGTAGCCCCTCGCATTTATCTGAATTAAACTCCATCTGCCACTCCTCAGCCCATTGGCCCAACTCGTGAAGATCCTGTTGTAATCTGAGATAACCCTCTTTGCTGTCCACTAGACCTCCAATTTTGGTGTCATCTGCAAACTTACTCTAATGCTCACATCCAAATCATTTATGTAAATGACAAGAAGTAGAGGACCCAGCAACGATCCTTGTGGCACTCCATTGGCCTCCAGTCTGAAAAACAACCCTCTTGTCTTCTACCTTTGAGCCAGTTCTGTATCCAAATGGCAAGTTCTCCCTATATTCCGTGAGATCTAACCTTGCTAATCAGTCTCCCATGGGGAATCTTGTCGAATGCCTTACTGAAGTCCATACAGATCACATCTACTGCTCTGCCATCATCTATCCTCTTTGTTACTTCCCAAAAAACATAATCAAGTTTGTGAGACATGATTTCGCATGTACAAAGCCATGTTGACTATCCCTAGTCAGTTGCTGGAAAAGCGCAGCAGGTCAGGCAGCATGAACCCTTCTTCAGGAGGGCCCGAAACATCGATTCCCCTGCTCCTTGAATGCTGCCTGACCTGCTGCACTTTTCCAGCAACACATTTTCAGCTCTGATCTCCAGTATCTGCAGTCCTCCCTTTCTCCTATCCCTAATCAGTCCATGCCTTTCCAAATACATGTACATACTGTCCCTCAGGATTCCCTCCAACAACCTGCCCACCACCGAGGTCAGGCTCACTGGTCTATAGTTCCCTGGCTTGTCCTTACCATCCTTCTTAAACAATGGCACCACGTTTGCCAACCTCCAGTCTTCCGGCACCTCACCTGTGACTATCGATGATACAAATATCTCAGCAAGAGACCCAGCAAACACTTCTCTAGCTTCCCACAGAGTTCTCGAATACACTTGATCAGGTCCTGGGGATTTATCCACCTTTACCCGTTTCAAGACATCCAGCACTTCCTCCTCTATAATATGGACCTTTTGCAAGGTGTCACCATCTATGTCCCTACAGTCTATATCTTCCATATCCTTTTCCACAGTAACTACTGATGCAAAATACTCATTTAGTATCTCTTCCATTTTCTGCGCCTTCACACAAAGGCTGCCTTGCTGATCTTTGAGGTGCCCTATTCTATTCTCTCCCTAGTTACTCTTTTCTACATGAACATTCTGAACAGCTTTGAGGTAATAATCTCTTGATTACTACCTGAGACATGGGAAACTGGCATAGGGAAAAAGAAGGATGCTAAAAAGACAAAATTAATGGCTATTTACTTGAATGTCTTGGTTTTTAGAACAAAATAAATGAATTTATGATACAAATATATGTTAATGGGTATAATCTCAGAGCTGCTAAGGAAACGATTTCAAAGAGTTGGAAACTAAATGTAACTTTTTGAAAAAGACAGGCAGGAAGTAAAGGGTCATGAAGTAGCATTGTTAGCCCTTGAAAGAGTAAGTACTCCAGCAAGAAATGATGTTGGGTTAGAAGAAATAGGATATACATGGGTGGAGTCAAGAAATAAAAAAGGGAAGTGGACACTAGTAGGGAGTAGTCTATGGGCCTCCTAACAGTAGATATATGGTTGGACAGAAAATATATCAAAATAGAATGAGGGCATGTAAAAAAGGCAATATGTTCCTTATGGGTGACTTAAATCTTCACTTAGATTAGAGTAGACAGTTTGGCAGAGGTAACCAAGAGAAAGAATTCACAAAGTGTATTTTGGACAATTTCCTAAAACAATATGTTATGAATCCCAATCCAGCATCAGGGTGTTTTGGATCTGATGATGTGTAATGAGGCATGTTTAAGAAATGATGTCAGAGTAAAAGGTTCCCTTGGGAATCATAACCATAACATGGAACAATTTAGCACTCAGTTTGAGTGGGAGGAATTTGGATTGAAAACAGCTGTGCTAAGTTTTAATATAGATAGTTCTCCTTTAACACCATAGTTTTGTTCCAGTGAAACCTCACTAAATAGAAAATCACTTAATATAAATAATGGAGCCCATGGTAAAAACGGGGTTGGGGCATACCAGCAAAAAATATTCGCAATCATTCAAAAATCACCCAATCGTCTAACACAAAGTATAGCACAACCTGAATAAAGGTTGAAATTGTATTTATTAATGCAACAACAGTAAATTTAACACAGTCCATTTAAAAAAAATGTAAGAAAGCTGCTCTTTGTACAGTACGTCTCACAGAAAGCTGCTCTGTCGGCAGCTGACATCACACATACACAGAATGGCATGAAGACTGGCATGGACATTGGCACATACGCAGAACGAAGTATGTGAACCAATCCCCACTAGAATTGTGCCAATGCCAACAGAGGTAAGCGTTCTTGAAAATATTGTTCCCTAATTCTTCAGCGACGTTATAGCCAATGTGTTAATAGACAATAGACAATAGACAATAGGTGCAGGAGGAGGCCATTCAGCCCTTCGAGCCTGCACCGCCATTCAACATGATCATGACTGATCATTCCTAATCAGTATCCTGTTCCTGCCTTATCTCCATAACCCTTGATTCCACTATCTTTGAGAGCTCTATCCAACTCCTTCTTAAATGAATCCAGAGAGTGGGCCTCCACTGCCCCCTGTAGCAGAGCATTCCACACAGCCACCACTCTCTGGGTGAAGAAGTTCCTCCTGAGCTCTGTCCTAAATGGTCTACCCAGTATTTTTAAGCTGTGTCCTCTGGTTCAGCACTCACCCATCAG
>NC_057714.1:68104472-68149216 GCF_004010195.1 Chiloscyllium plagiosum
CATCAGTCTCTGTTTCCAAAAGCTTCAACTTGTTCCTGACAGGTACTTCTCTCGGGGTGTCTTGCACCTGTCTCCTCTCTGCCTTCCTTATCATTTGCTCTCTTCTGCTCTCTTCTGGCATGATCGGTGTAATAACATCGCTGAAGGTCTTGTCCAGAAAGATCTCGTTCTCTCGGATGAGCCTAAGGTCTTCGAGTTCTTTCGTCAGCGCTGCAATATGCTCGGTCAATTGCTGAATGTGCACACACTTTCCACACATATACGAGCCAGATACACCAGAGTCGTTGACCTCCCACATCAAGCACGTAGCGCACTGAACCAGCTGGGCAGTCATGTCTTCACCCTCTTCAACTGTGGTGTAATCACTTCATTCAACCTCTTTGTCAAAGAGTCCTGAGCTGAAGCCTCCCTCCTCGATCTAAACTTCCTTAGACCCTCTTTTGTGGCACGTCTGTGGACTCTTAATTAAGGTTAGAGGAGGAGGGAGGGAGGGAGACCCTACTTTGTAGGACCTGGGGTTTAGAACACACCCACTCTAATAGCCATCACTTACCTTCCCGACCGGCTTTGCGCTCCGTCTGAACTTCCGCCCAGCTCCCGCCGCTCTCTGTTGCGAAAAGACCGTTGGCATCGAGTAAGTTCTTTATATAGTAATCACTTACCTTCCCGACCGGCTTTGCGCTCCGTCTGAACTTCCGCCCAGCTCCCGCCGCTCTCTGTTGCGAAAAGAACTACCTGTAATGGTAATTACAAAGGAAGGAGGGTAGAGTTGGCTGGAGAGGACTGGAAAAATAATTTAGCCAACAAGATGCTTGATAAACCATGAAAGGCTTTTAAGAAAATAACAAACATATATCCCACTGAGAAAGAAAGACTTTCAGAAGGTAAACCATTCTTAATCAAGGAAGTTAAGGATAGCAATGTGAAAAGGTTAGTTATAAACCAGAAAATTGGGCAAGTTTTAAAAATCAACAAAAGATGGCCAAAAACTGGGGAAAAAACTATAAGGGTAAAATAGAAAGTAAATTAAAGAAAAAGTGAGAGCTTCTTTAAATATGTAAAAGGAAATATAGAGGCCTAAGCAAATGTAGAGCTCATAGAGAATGATGACAAGGAAATAATAATGAGGAAGTGTAAAAACTGCAGAAAAGTTGAATAAATACTTTGCATCAGTCTTCACAGTAGAGAAAACTAATAGTATTCCAAAATAATCAAGGCATAAAAAAGCAGAGAGCAAATAAATACAATTACTATCTCTAGTGAATAAAGTGCTAAGAAAATAATGAGCTTATAAGGGCAATAAGTCCCCAGGTCTTGATGGGTTGCATCCTAGAATATTTAAGTATGACAAACCAATTGTGATAATTTTCCAAGAATCCTCAGATATTGAATAATTCCCAGAGAAATGGAAAATTGCCAGTATAACATTCTTATTCAAAAGGGAAGGAGGCAAAAACAAGTAACTATAGGCAAGTTAGTTTAATAACTGTCATTGAGAAAATATTAGCATCCATTGTAAAGGAGGTAATAACAGACCGTTTAGAAATATATAAAAAAAGCAAGCAGAGTCAGCATTGCTCCATGAAAGGAAATCATTCTTGCTAAATTTATTACAATTGTTTGAGGAGTACACAGGCAGAATAGATTGTTGTTGTATATTTGGATTTCCTAAAGGCATTTAATAAGGTACCACACATAAGGTTGCTTAATTAAATAAGAGCCCATGTTGTTGAGATGGTTAATGTATAGAAGATGGATGAAGGATTAGCTATATAATAGTAGACAGAAACTTGGGAAAAGGGGTCATTTTCAGGATGGCAACCTGTAACTAGTAGCATGTCAGAGGGATCAATGGTGAAGCCACAATTATTTACAATATATATTCATGACTTAGATGGAGGATGTAACTGTAGTATTGGTAAGGTTACAACATGTAAAAGAAACTGATAAGGATGACACAGAGAGTCTGCAGGTAGATATTTTTTAATCTAATGTTATTACACATCTCTGGAACAGATGGATGTGAACTGGGATCTCCTGGCTCAGAGGCAGGGACATTAACATTGCACCACAAGAGCCCTTTATCTGAGTGATATAGACATGCCAGCACCTGGGACTAGATTGGGTTGGGATATCTGGTCGGCATGGACAGGTTGGACCGAAGGGTCTTTTTCCATTCTGTACACCTCTATGACTCTATGTTGAATAAGCGAGCAAAATCTTGGCCTATGGAATTTAATGGAGGAAAATGTGAGGTTATGCACTTTGGCAGGAAATATAGGGGACCTGAATATTATCTAAATGGAAAAAGACTGCAGAAAGCTATAGCACGGAGTCCTCATGCATACATCATTAAAAGCTAGCATCTAAATTCAGTAGGTAATAGGAAAGGAAAATTGAATGTTAGTCTTAATTTCAAAGGGAGTTGAGCATAAAAAAAAGGTTTTTCTAAAACTATACAAGGCACTATTCAGACCTCACTTAGAAGACTGTGAACAATTTTGGTCTCCTGAAAAAAGCAAAGATATACTGGTCTTGTATGTAGTTGAGAGAAGATTCATTAAGTTGGTTCTTGGCAAGGAGGGATTTTCTTATGAGGAGAGGTTGAGTAGATTAGCTTTGTATGCTTCGGATTTTTGAAGAGCGAGAGGTGATTTTTATGAAGTATACAAAACTTGTAGACACTTGGAAGGGTAGATGTTGAGAGGTTGTATCCTCTTATAAGACAGTCTTGGATCAGAGGCCATAATCTCAGAGTAAAAAGTCACCATTTAAGACAAAGATGAAGAGGACTTTTTTCTCAGAGGGTTAGAATCCATTTATCACAGATGGCTATAAAGACAGTGCCATCTTCAAAATGGAGGTAGACACATTTTTAATCAGTAAGGGAATCAAGCATTATGAGAAAAACCAGGAAAATGGAACTGAGTATCAGATCAGCATCAATTTAATTGAAATGGAGCAGATTTGATGGCTTACTTATGCTTCTACATCTATGGTCCGAATGCAAGTTTTTATATGGAACAAAGAAGCTGGATAATTTTGCCCTTCCCTAATGCTTTGTAATGTCTGCAGGTTGGCCTTCAGCTCAAAAATCCTGAGCTGGAGCTGTTCGATCTGCACAAATATTACTACAGGTGTGGTTGCTGTGAATTGACATAAACATCCACAAGCTCCCACATACTGCAACTATGACACATCACCTATCATGCCATCTTTATTGTTCGAGCTACATTTTTCTTATTTATTTTGTTTTAATTTCTACCAGCCAACTCTCTCTCACTCAACTCTTGACTTTGCACAGAGCAGACAAGCAGCACCAAGACATGTCTAGTTATACTCTTTGAAAAACAAGAAGTCAGTTTTGTGAAATAAGAGAAACCTGCTTAAGCTAGATAGCTTATTAACTAGCTACCACAGCTCTGGCTACTTAGAGTCATAGAGATGTACAGCATGGAAACAGACCCTTCAGTCCAACCCGTCCATGTCAACTAGATATCCCAACCCAATCTAGTCCCACCTGCCAGCTCCCGGCCCATATCCCTCCAACTCTTTCTATTCATATACCCATCCAGATGCCTTTTAAATGTTGCAATTTTACCAGCCTCCACCACTTCCTCTGGCAGCTCATTCCATACATGTACCACCCTCTGCGTGAAAAAGTTGCCCCTTAGGTCTCTTTTATATCTTTCCTCTCTTACCCTATACTAATGCCCTCTAGTTCTGGACTCCCTGACCCCAGGGAAAAGACTTTGTCTATTTATCCTATCCATGCCCCTCATGATTTTGTAAACCTCTATAAGGTCACCCCTCAGCCTCTGACGCTCCAGGGAAAACAGCCCCAGCCTTTTCAGCCTCTACCTATAGCTCAAATTCTCCAACCCTGGCAACATCCTTGTAAATCTTTTCTGAACCCTTTCATGTTTCACAACATGACCAGAATTGCATGCAATATTCTAACAGTGGTCTAACCAATGTCCTGTACAGCCAAAACATGACCTCCCAACTCCTGTATTCAATAGTCTGACCAATAAAAGAAAGCATACCAAACGCCTTCTTCACTATCCTATCTACCTGCGACTCCATTTTCAAGGAGCTATGAACCTGCAACACTCCCTAGGACCTTACCATTAAGTGTACAAGTCTGCTCAGATTTGCTTTCCCTGGCTTTGTCCTCATGAAGTTCTGATCCACATACAGATACAAGCCATAAATGCCAAACAAAAGGACTAAGTATGTGCTCTCAAAACCAAAGCACAATTCTACCTTGCAGTGGATGGAGTCATAACATACACAAAGAAAGGTGTTTGTGTTGGCACCAGTTATGATTTCCCAAAATTTCCTAGATTCTGATAAAATTCCAGCAGATTGAAGTTTGCAAGTATAGCACTGCTATTCAAGGAGGGAGAGAGAAAACATTGAATTGCAGGCCAATTATCCTGATGTCATTGTCGGCAAAATGTTGGAATCCATTATTACGAATATCTTAACAATGTATTAAATAATAGTGTGATCAAATGAAAGGAAAATTATAAATCTATTATACTGTTTTCAGTATGCAACTAGTATGGTGAATAAAGGAGAATAAAATGCCACACAAAAATGCCTTGTGGAGTTTGGAGGGGTGGGGAGGGGGAACAGTATTTTAACATGATAGAGAATTAGTTAACAAGTGGGGAAAAAAATAGGAATGAACTGGGCATTTTCAAATTGGCAGCTCTGACTGAGATCTACCACAAAGATTTCGGTTGAGGCCCCAGCTATTTATAATTTGTATCAATGACTCATGGAAAGAAGTAGTTAGTCGTATGTCTAAGTTTGCTGATGAAACAAAAGTAAGTGGAAATGTAAGGAGTGAAGACAGAAAAAGATCATAAATCAATATAAGCTTGTTAAGTGAGTGGGCAATAAGTTGGAAGATGGTGTCTAATTTCAAACCACTTTGGTCCTAAGAATGGATATGTTTAAAACATATAAAATTAAAGTTTAGAGGGACTTGGGTGTAAAGAACAAAGTTAGTATAGAAATACAGAATAGAATAAAAGAATAAATGAATCTTCTTGCAATTATACAAGCAGAATACTTCCTCAGAATTTAAGAAAGGATGCACCTGTTTTGCAAGCTGTACAGCAAAGATTCATCACATTGGTCCTTGGCATGAGAGGGTTGTTTCATAATGAGAAGCTGAGTAAATTGAGTTTGTATTCTCTGGAGTTTGGAAGAATTAGATACAATTTATCAAAACTAATCAAGTCTAAAGGGGCTTAACAGGTTAGATACTGAGAAGTTATTTCTGCTGGCTGGAGTGTCTGGAACAGGAGGGCAGAGTATCAGGATGGCTCGATAATCATTTAGAATTCAGTAGTGGACAAAGATCTCTATTCAAAGCATTGTCAATTTTTGGAGTTCTCTATTCTGGAGGTTTGTGGATACTCTATTAGTCAGGACTGGAAAGTATGTGGTTTTTAATCTCTGAAGAAGAAAGTGAGGTGTATTATAACACAGTTTTTTAATAGTACATAGGAAGGTTAGATCAGGAAATTTACACTATATTGCGACATGAGACAGACTGAAAGTAACAAAGGACAAATATATTACCATTTTTAACTGCTTTGTACTACAGAATTTAAATATTGCTAACAAAAGATACACAATCAAAACCTTTCATCTTGCACTCATCAGGACTGGGACACAAGAAACCAAATTTAGAAAATGAACAACAATTTGTACAACATGTGCAGAGGGTGCTGATGCATGGAGATGAGGCAGGAACTGTTCACTGTCAAGCTTAGTTAGTTGACTTAGCATACTAGACAAGTAGACTCCAATTGGTCAGGATGTTGCTGGGGGACAGCAGCAGAGATTGGCAGCCCAGTTCTCAATGAAAAAAGTGCAATGTATAGATAAATTATTTCATCTCCAGAAAACAGGGTCATGCATGACTGAATAAATGTCACTTCGAGCACAGAGAAATAAATCATACTGCGTTCCCATTAGATAATCTTAAATTGGTTGGTGGTATATTTTTAGCACAGTTAGGATGATTTAATAGTTATTTCCCAATCACAGAATCATCTTAATGTGGGCCATTGTTCTGAGTTTTATAGGCATGGATTGTTTGAGCATGATCAGCATATTGCCTGTTGTAATGGTCAAAGGGATGCATTCTTTATTTAGTCCATGAGTCGTTGGGATGTATGACCTGCATGCCTGACATCAGACTGATACTCATATACCACATTGTTCGTTTGTGTCAGACAAAATGCCTCATTTTGGCTTAATGGCTGCTTTTTGTTGGTAGAGATTATTATTCATGTCTTCACTGCAAATTTGCAGCAAGTGATGATCAGTTTCACCTGATGCTCAAATTTCTGACCCACTTATAATTCCCAGGGTAATCTGAAGTAGATTGGGCACTGATCACTGTCAAAAATGGGGGACATAAGCCCATTCATGATTTTGTAAGATGTACAGCGAATGATAAATTGATTATTGTCACCATTATCATTCAGGGTAACTTTGATACATTATGTCTCAGCATCAAGTTTACACAGCAAGCAGATAACTAGGGCCCTATTCACGAAGTTGCCGGTAAGATTGATCTTGTAACATACTGTAGGAATCCCAACACATATATTGACTAGTGAATGTGGACTTGCCCCAGAGGCAGATTTTTCAACCAGCACCTTGAAGAGGCTTATTTGATTTCTCCCTTTCAGCAATAAATATGAGAATAGATTGGTTAGCAAGCTGTGAAAAGGAATTCTTCAAATGTAGTTGTGAATTAAAATATTACAAATGTGTGGTTCATGAATTAGAATCAAGCAAGTGATTATTCCATTAAAGATATGCTGACAAAGGATGTTAGCTAGGCTGAGAGGGGATCTCATAGCCATACAATTTCTTTGGGAATGCACAAATTGGCTAAGATCGCCGAGACTGAAATACATTACATTCTTTACAAACAAGACAATGTGGAAGTATATAGGAGCATAAGCAACTTGTAAATAGAAATTCTTGCAGGCAAACTGCCATTTTGTTGAGTGACACCACGGTGGAGTGAAAGAGAATATATTGTCAGCAACAGACTAAGCTAAAAGCCGAAGCTTGGAACTTAAATTTGCATAGTCATCGCATTCATATTCCTTTGTTTATGCAGAAAAGGAGAATGAGCACTGCAGAATTTCATAACTTTTACACAAGGAAGCAAAATTCTAAATTCTCTGCCTACAAAGGAATGCTTGGTACTATTCTATATCTACCCACTTACATTCTAGCAGTAGCAATCAATATGCTGTCAAACCATAGCCTCATTTATCACGATCTTCTTCCAGCTGATCCTATTGTTGATTTTATATTTTCAGAACATGACCAGGATCTGAAACAATCACCAATATGCAAAATCTGATTAGCATATTTTGCAAATCAAAATACTGAGTGTCGGTAATGGCAATCTGCATAGGTATGCTGGTAGGAGGATGTTAGTCACTTCAATATTTTGACCCAAATATTGTCGTGCCATTTTTTGAAAAAAATTCTTAGAATTTCTTGGAGAAATAAAGACTAAAATAAATGAAGGGATCTAAAAAGATTCATGATTTAAATGAGTTGGTCTTCCTTCAAAGTCCTGCAGCTGATGCAAATACGCACAATAAATTCAATAACTTCAAAAAATGAAAGAATATTTCTATCCCTCTATTATATTTGTGACAATATATTTTGTGTCAGATTTAATCGAAGCATGAAACGTTAAAAAGGAAATTAAAATTAGGATTGAAACCATTCCCTGCAACATTTACATTTTTTACATATCATTCAAATTAATGTGCACAATGAGATACTTAGCAATGGGAAGGGAAGGCAACAGGTTTTATGGAAAATTCCAGTCCTCTATTTACAAAGTCATGCACAAGTCAGAAGAAAGAATTCTGACAAAATTGCTTTTTCACCAGCTGGGGGCACTGTTGTCACAGCATTTGAATCACACACTTGTTCAGTGACACATTTTGAAAATAGATTTGCAATGTAATTGCAATAAGATTACAAAATAACTTAGAAAGCACAGCAGAAATTGACTTGTGTTATATAAGACAAAAGTGAGGACTGCAGATGCTGGATGTTAGAGTCAAGAGTATGGTGCTGGTGATTGTTATTATAACGTTGTAGTTTGAAGTACAGTCATTTCAGCTATGACATGGTAGTTCTGTTCTCGTGTATCCCTGCGTTATAGGAAAATTGCGTAATAGCAGCATTGTCTAAACTAATGTGGCCAGAATCATGTTATCAACACATGCCTTTTAAATTTGCGCTATAGAAAGTGTCCCAATTCATAAATTGTGTTATATCAAATTTGCATTAACGAAATATGCGTTAAAGCAGAACAACCTGTATGCGAACAGAGACATGCTGGAAGTCAGTGGATTGAAACTTCTCTCTCCTACAATAATATAAATGTTTTCCATTTACAAAATAGCATGCCGCCTTAGTCTGAATAACTTTTTTTTTCTAAATTTTCCCCCAAATGACCCCTGGACCTTTTTTATTATAGTGAGACAATAAAAAAGGGAAAGCCATTGTGAATAGAATAGAATCTGTATATATCATATACATACACACTCACCACCATCAGTAAACACCTGTGTGGAAGCAAGTATGAATGACGTGTTCAAAATAATGAGGGGATCAGTCAGAGCATAGAGACAAGAACTGCTCCCATTGGTGCAAATATCAAGAAGCAGGGTATTGATTGAAGGCAATTAACAAAGGAGCCAATAGCAATCTGTTGAAAAACCTTTTGTCAGCAATGGTTAAGATCCAAATGCATGAGAGTCATAGAGGCCTACAGCTGCTAATTCTGCCCCACTGAACCAGGTCTCAATGATAGCAATGACATTGTATACACTTTAATAATTTGTGCTTTCAACTCACCTGCCTTGTTCATCAGATTCTTGCATCAAATTAAATACCATCCAACCTTGACAACTCCCTTAAGCCTTAGCTGACTATTATTTTCAATGTCCTTGTGACTCACTTGCTGCACCCTCTACATTTGGCCATGCATCGCTCCCTGCTAAACCTTCTCTCAGGATTCCACGCCATTGCTAAAGTTAGTTTAAATCCTCCCCAGGGTTGCTGATTCTATTCTGGTTCAGGTGCAACCCATCCAACTTGTACAGTCCCAGTGTTTCAGAAGTATAAAGCCTTCCCCTCTCCAGTATCTCTCCAGTCACACATTCATCTGGAGTAGCCTCCTACTTCTATACTCACAAGCACATGGAACCAGAGGTAATCTAGGCATTACTACTTTTTAGGTCCTGCTTTTTAGTCTATTTCCCAGATCTCTAAATTTACTTATAGAACCTCATCCCTTTTTCTACTTTGGTCACAGGTACCAATATATCTCAATCTCTTCTGTCCTCCTTCAGAAAGTGTACCTGAGAGTTTATTGGAGACAGACAAATTAGGGTTTTCAAAGAAGTTTTGAATAACTATTTAAAGAAAAAGAATTTCCACAATGACAGATAATACCATGGGACTGAGTTGTTTATGCAACTAGACCAAAAGGACTTTTGTAACCACTCTACAGTTTGAGGGAATGTATTTTGTTCTTTTCAAATTATTTTTTATTGAAAACATAAATAGTGAAAATGATTTTGACAATATTTTTAGTTTTACAACCTCAATATTTAAATAAATTGGCAGTAATACAAAGGAAGAAGAAAAACCAAACAATGACATAACTGAAATTGTAACAAATTATGCACAAAATACCAGAAGTGTATTTTAAACTCCAATGATTGCTTTGATATGAAAAAGAAAGAGTATACAGCAAAGCAAAACTCCACAGAAGACCTTTTCAATTTAAAAAAAATGCCACTTTTCAGCTCTGAGACCACGTATGCATTAATAAAGACAAGTTGGAAAACTGAGTTTCATCTACAATAGCTATTCAAAACTGTAGGGAATCAGTTTAGTCTATCAGGAAAAGTAGAAAAAATATTGAAACATTCTGTATTGAATAGAGAACTAGACACCAAATATCAACCAATAATCTTTCCAAGATCTAAAAAAAAAAGGTTATTGCAATGTCAAGTTCAATTATTGGCACTATATCTTAATCAGAGCCACTAATCCAGAACCATATCTTAATATCTTGTCACTGTGTAGACTTCTCAGGCAGAAAGCTCTTTTATTTCAAGCAAGGATGGTACTTTTGCAGGGGTCCATGATACTTCTAGACGTTAATGTGAAGTTTCTCAAGCAACAGCTGGAATAAAGTACTGAAGGGACACATCTTCGTGCAGTAAAACAAAGTGAATAACTTTGTTAGTCACTATATCTGTAAAGAAAATACGTAATATTATTGAAATGTTTATGTAAGTATCAAATTTAACAAATTTCAGACATATAATCATAAAATAAAACAAGCATTAGCTCATTTGTTTAAAATAGGTTATATGAGAATTAGAACTTGCCACTATATACAAGATGTAACTTTTCCCACTCATCTAAGACAAATATGTAACTCGGCTTGCTTTGTAAGTGTGATAGATCATTTGCAGTCCTCACAGTAAGAGAAGGGCCTGTGCTAAACTGGATGTTCTTGAGACAAATCATTTCTCAAGAACATAAGAAACAGACAAGAAGTTTGGCCCAGCAAGCCTTCCTTACCATTCAATGAGATCGTGGCTGACCTTCTACCTCAATTCACATTATGTACACTCTGCATTACTTAATTTCCTATGTGCACAAAAATCAATCAATCTCTGTTTTGAACACTTTGTATCAACTGGAGGGATGTCAATGCATTGGAAGCAATTCAGAAAAGGTTTACAAATACCTTGAATGAGCGGATTGCCTTACAAGGAAAGGCTAGACAGGTGAGGCCTGTATTCCTCTGGAGTTTAGAAGAGTCAGCAATGATTTAACTGAATCATATAAGACCCTGAGGGGACTTAACTGTGTGGGTATTGAAAGGGATTTTTCTTCTTGTGGGAAAACTAGGGGATATTGTGTAAAAATAAGGGGTTGTCCATTTAAAATATTTTTCTTTCAGAGGGTTGAGTCTTTGGCCTGTTTCCACACTATAGGCATTCTATGAATCTTTGAAATTCTCTTCCTCAAAAGGCAGGTGATACTGAACCTTTAAATAGTTTTAAGGCAGAGCTAGGTTGATTCTGAATTATCAAGGATATGAAAGGGTATCAGGAATATGCAGGCATGTAGAGTTGAGATTAAAATCAGATCAACCATGATCTTATTGAATGGCAGAGCAGGCTCAAAAGCTTCAGGTAGTCTTGCTCCTTGTTCATGTTAGTCCTCAGGAGTAGAGAATTTCATTTGAGTGAAGAAATCCCCTCTCAGCTCAGTTCTAAATAGTGGACCCCTTATTCTGAGACTGCATCTCAGGACTCCGAACCTGGACTCAGTCTAAACGTCCCAACACATTTTTATTGCTTTAGTTTAAGTCCCTTTATGACAAATGCTAATGATGACGTGTCTTTCTAATTGCTTGCTGCACCTGCTTTCTATCTTGTGATTTGTCCGTTGTGCAAGAACAGCCAGGTCTTTTTCAATGCTACCTGTCTCTCATCATTCAAAAAATATGCTTTTTCAATTTTTCCACACATTTTATTCCATAAGCTACTTCCCTGCACACTCTTTCTCAATGTTGATATCCCATTGCAGCATCAGGAAGGTGATGGCCTAGTGGTATTATTGTTAGACTATTAATCCAGAAACTCAGCTAATGTTCTGGGAACCAGGATTCGAACCCCACCACAGCAGATGGTGGAATTTGAATTCAATTTAAAAATATCAGGAATGAAGAATCTGCTAAAACCATTGTTGATTGTCAGAAAAGCCCATCTGGTTCACTAATGTCCATCAGGAAATGAAATCTCTCCTAGTCCAGCTTACATTTGACTCCAGACACACAACAATGTGGTTCACTCTCAACTGCTCTCAATTTTCCTGCTCCTCGGATGCTGCCTGGCCTGCTGTGCTTTTCCAGCGCCACTCTAATCTTGACTCTGTTCTCTGAAGTCCAAAGATGTGCAGGTCAGGTGAATTGGCCATGCTAAATTGTCCGTAGTCTTAGGTAAGGGGTAAATGTAGGGGTATGGGTGGGTTGCGCTTCGGTGGGTCGGTGTGGACTTGTTTCCACACCGTAAGAAATCTAATTCTAATCTAAAAATCTAATTCTAAAAAAAAAACCCTATTAACCCTTCAAAGACCTCTGTACTAACATCTGGAGGCTAATGGCAAAATTCAGACAACTTTATCAAATATGAGTCAAGCAACAGTCTGATATAGTCATACTCAACAATTATACCTTACAAAGTCTAGACACCACTACCACCACACCTGGATATGTCTTATTCCACTGGCAGGAAAGACCCAGCGGAGGTGGCAGCACAGTGATATACAGTCAGGAGGGAGTTGTCTTTGGAGTCTTCTATATTGACTCCAGAACAAATGAAGTCTCATGGCTTCAGGTTAAACACAGGCAAGGAAACCTCTGCTGATTATCACTAACCATCTCCTTGGGCTGATGAATCATTACTCCTCGATGTTGAACAACACTTGGAGGATGCACTGAGGCTGGCACGGGTACAAAATGTAATGGGTAGGGAGCTTCAATATCCACCACCAAGAGTGGTTCGGCAGCAGCACTACTGATCGAGCCAGTCGGGTCCTAAAGGATATAACTGCTAGAGTGGGTCTGCGGCACGTGGTGAGGAAGCCAACAAGAGGGAAAGACATACTCAACCTCATCTTTACCAATCTGCCAGGTGCTGATACATCTGTCCATGACAATATCGGTAAGAGTGACCACCGCACAGTCCTTGTGAAGACAAAGTCTGCCTTCACATCGAGAATAACCTCCGTTGTCTGGTGTGACTCCATTGTACTAAATGGAACAGATTTTGAACAGATCCAGCAACTCAAGACTAGGCACTCATGCATCGCTGCGGGCCATCTACAGCAGCTGAATTATACTCCAGCACAACCTATAATTTCATGGTCCGGCATATCCCCAATTCAACCATGACCAGTGAGCCAGGGGAACAACTCTCGTTCAATGAAATGTGCAGAAGGACATGCCAGGAGCAGCAACAGTCAGACCTGAAATTGAGGTGTCAACCTGGTGGAGCTACCAAACAACATTACTTGCATGCCAAACAGCATAAGATTGCCAGAACTAAATGATCCCACTTACCAACGGATCAGATCGAAGCTCTGCAGTCCTTCCACACCCAGTCGTTAATGAATAATTTAACAACCCACTGGAGGAGAAGGCTCCACAAATATCCCATCCGCAATGATGGAAGATCCCAATACATCGGTGCAAAAGATAATGCATTTGCAGCAGTTTTTAGCCAAAAGTGCTGAGTGAATGATCCTTCGTGGCCTCTTCCAGTGGTCCTCAGCATAACAGATACTAGACTTCATCCAAATCAATTCACTCCATGTGATATCAGGAAACGATTGGAGGAACTGGATACTGTGAAGGCTATGGGCCCCGAGAACATTCTGGCAATAGTACTGAAGACTTGTGCTCCAGAACTTGCCGTTCCTCTAGCCAAGCTGTTCCAGTAGAGTTTCAATACTGGCATCTACCTGACAATATGGAAAATGGCCCAGGTGTGTTCTGTACACAAAATGCAGAACAAATCCAACATGGACAATTACTGCCCCATCAGTCTACTCTCGGTCATCAGTAAAGTGATGGAAGGTATCAGATAGAACCTATTCAACAATAAACTGCTCAGTGATGCCCGGTTTGGGTTCTGCCAGGGCCACTCAGCTCCCGAACCCATTACAGCCTTGGTTCAAACATGGACAAAAGAGCTGAATTCCAGAGGGGAGGGGAGAGTTACAGCTCTTGACCTCAAGGTCATATTCAACAGAGTATGACATCAAGGAGCCCTAGCAAATTGAATTCAATGGCTATTAGGGGGCACTCCCTTTGCTGCTTGGAGGCAACATATGAAAGATGGTTGTGGGTGCTGCCCGATTAAATTCTCTAGTTTCTTAATTTACACTGGTTTTCTTCAGTTCTGCATTCAAATGAAACCCTTCAATCCTGATTATTTGTGGAATATTTATGGAACAAGTCTCTGTCATTTTCTTATTTCCCATTACAAGATAACATCTTGCCTTCCCAAGCTTGCCTCAGAGTTACGAAGATTACTTGATCTATTAAAAGAACCTCTAGCTACATAAACAATGCCTTAGAAGATTACAAAAAGTACACATGTCCAAGTAAAATGCAAAAATAATTGTCATGTGCAACTTGGTTATTGAAAATTTTAATTTTAAAATTCTGCTGAGTTTTCAATGGCTCCAGATTTACAGTAGGGCAATTAGCTCCCTGCTTTGGCTGAAGTTTCGTAAATATTGTGTTAGGCTGACATATTCCCATTTGCAGATGAATATGGTCAAAATGCCAACCACCCAGATTTAACATTTCACTGTAGTTTTGTTGCATAATCTTATGAGCAGAAGAACATAATAATGGCATGTTTACATAATTTATAAATAATCATACATTTTCCATGGAATTACACAACATGTGGCAGAGATGCTTTGAATAAGGATCTTTATAAAATACTGATTTAAAAATGACAGTTTTGAAAGATAAATTAGATTAAGACCATAAGAAATAGGAGTGGAAGCAAGGCCATTCAACCCATCGAATCCACTCCACCATTCAATCATGGCTGATGGGCATTTCAATGCCTTTTACCCACACTCTACTTGTATCCCTTAAATTCTTAATCTCACAAGGAATTATCATCTCTGCCTTGAAGACATTTAACATCCCGACCTCCAGGATTAAGGCGAGATGTAGACCTTTAGTATAGTGTACAAAGCACAGATATTAAGTTTAGGGAGATTGTGGGAATACATTTCATAGAACATAGAACATGGAAGAATACAGCACAGAAGAGGTCCTTCGGCCCTCGATGCTACACCGACCTGTGAACTAATCTAAGCCCCATCCCACTACACTATCCCATCATCATCCATATGCTTATCCAAGGACTACTTAAATGCTCCTGATGTGGCTGAGTTAACTACACTGGCAGGCAGAGCATTCCACACCATTACCACTCTGAGTAAAGAGCCTGCATCTGACATCTGTCTTAAATCTATCACCCCTCAATTTGTAGCTTTGCCCCCCTCATACAAGCTGACGTCATCATCCTAGGAAAAAGACTTTCACTATCTACTCTATCTAATCCACTGACCATCTTGTATGTCTCTATTAAATCCCCTCTTAGCCTTCTTCTTTCCAATGAGAACAGATCCAGGTCTCTCAGCCTTTCCTCATAATACCTTGCATCCAGATCAGGCAACATCCTGGTAAATCTCCTCTTCACCTTTTCCAAGGCTTCCATATCCTCCCTATAATGGGGCGACCAGAACTGTACACAATATTCCAAGTGTGGCCACACCAGCGTTTTGTACAGTTGCAGCATGACATTACGGCTCTGGAACTCAATCCCTCCACCAATAAAACCTAACACACCATATGCCTTCTTAACAGCACGAGCAACCTGGGTAGCAACTTTCAGGGATCCACGGACATGGACTCCAGGATCCCTCTGCATGCCCACACTACCAAGAATCTTTCCATTGACCCAGTATTCTGCCTTCCTGTTATTCTTCCCAAAGTGAATCACCTCACATTTATCTGCAATGAACTCCATTTGCCACCCCTCAGCCCAATTCTGCAGTTTATCCAAATCCCCATGCAACCTGCAACATTCTTCCACACTGTCCACTACTCCACCGACTTGTGTCATCTGCAAACTTACTAACCTATCCATCTATGCCTGCGTCTAAGTCATTTATAAAAATGACAAACAGCAGTGGTCCCAAAATAGATTGTTGTGGCACACCACTAGTAACTGGACTCCATGCTGAATATTTTCCATCAACCATCACTCACTGCCTTCTTACAGAAAGCCAATTTCTAATCCAAACTGCTAAATTACCCTCAATCCCATGCCTCTGCATTTTCTCCAACAGCCTACCATGTGAAACCTTATCAAAGGCCTTATTGAAGTCCATGTAAAACAATGTCAACTGCCCTATCCTCATCCATATGTTTGGTCACCCTCTCAAAAAACTCAAATGAGGTTTGTGAGGCATGACCTGCCTTTGACGAAAGCATGTTGACTATCTCCAATCAAACTGTTGCTTACTAGATGATTATAAATCCTATCTCTTATAATCCTTTCCAAAGCTTTTCCTACAACAGACGAAAGGCTCACTGGTCATCTCTACCTGGGTCATCTCTATTGCCCTTCCTGAACAAGGACACAACATTTGCAATCCTCCAGTCCTCTGATACTAAACCTGTAGACAATGACGACTCAAAGATCAAAGCCAAATGCTCTGACACCTCCTCAGCTTCCCAGAGAATCCTTGGATAAATCTCATCTGGCCCAGGTGACTTGTCTACTTTCACTCCTTCTAGAATTGATAACATCTCTTCCTTACCAACCTCGATCCTTTCTAGTCTAATATCTCATACATGTCATTCTTCTCCTCCACAATATTCTCCTTTTCCTGAGTGAAAACAGATGAGACATATTCATTTAGCACCTCTCCTATCTCCACAGGGTCCACAAACAACTTCCTACTTCTGTCTCTGACTGGTCCTAGTCATCTTTTTGTTCCTCACACACCTATAGAAAGCTTTAGGGTTCTCCTTTATTCTACCGGCTAAAGATTGCTCATGGTCCTCTCTTTGCTCTTCTTAACTCTCTCTCTAAATCCTTCCTATCTAATCTGTGATTCTACATCGCCTCATCTGAACCATCTCGTCTCATCGTCAAATAAGTCTCCTTCTTCCGCTTAACAAGAGATGCAATTTCTGTAGTAATCACAGTTCCCTTAACTTATCATGTCCTCCCTGCCTGACAGCGACATATCTATCAAGGACACGCAATATCTGTTCATTAAACCAGCTCCACATTTCGATTGTCTCCATCCCCTGCATTTTACCACCCCATTCTATGCATTCTAAATCTTGCCTAATCGCATTATTGTTGCCCTTGCCCCATCGATAACTCTTGCCCTGTGGCATGAACCTATCCCTTTCCATCACTAAAATAAACATAGTTAAAAATCACACAACACCAGGTTATAGTCCAACAGGTTTGATTGGAAGCACACTAGCTTTCGGAGCGACGCTCCTTCATCAGGTGATTGTGGAGGGCTCGATCGTAACACTATCGAGCCCTCCACAGTCACCTGATGAAGGCGTGTCGCTCTGAAAGCTAGTGTGCTTCCAATTAAACCTGTTGGACTCTAACCTGGTGTTGTGTGATTTTTAACTTTGTACACCCCAGTCCAACACCAGCATCTCCAAATCATAAAATAAACATAACTGAATTATGGTCACTCTCTCCAAAGTGCTCACCTTTCCATTCACAAAGCCTATTAAATAAGAGCTTTTAAAATAGAGGATGAGGTCATTAAAAATCAGAGATAATATGAAATAAAAGAAATGCCGTCAAAAAAATGAGGGGACAAATTTGATAATTAAAATGTAAAGGCATAACCGGGAAACTTAGCTTGCAAGACGACATGAAAAATGGAGTACTAGACATTCAGAAGGAACATAGTGTGTACCATACTCATATTATTGTCGTCTTGGCTAATGGCATATGTTTTTTCACTGTGTTAAAAAATGTTATGTGCACAGACTGGGACACAACAATAATACACAACCCATACACATACACTCACAAACACAAATGGTTTGTCTTGAATTTCCAATACTCCATTCATTACTCTTTCTTGCAAGCTCATCTTCCAAGTTTTATGTGTACCTACCATGATGGTACAGCTTTATACCAGTGCCTGTAGAATAATATTTACTGCCCTAGACTGCTTATGGCTCTGCTCGCTTTCTTCATAAGATTTAGCTTTCTCAAAAGATACATGCTTCATTAATAAACTGCCACTTCAATTCTGAAAGTGCAGTTTGCATGTTCAAATGCCTGGAGAAAAATTAACTGTTGCAAAGGCACAGGTGCCTGAGACCAGGTCCAGGACAATCCAAATGAAATGCTTTGACACCATCTATATCAATTGCACGTGTATGATTTATGGACTCTAGGACTAATCTGGGATACATTCCTATCCTGTGGGAGGATGAAAAACGATCCCTAAGCGACGGTTGATTCCTTCTATATAAATAACTGATAACATCGGCATTCTCAATTTAATTTGTGAAAATCAGGAGAAACATTTTTATACAGTGCACAATATATAGAACTTACTGGAATGGCTGAGGTCAGTAACAAACTGAATTATGGGTAGGCAGATTAGAAAGGAGAAAGAAAGGAAAAGGAGAATGTGATCATAAGATCGTAAGAAATAGTAACAAGAGTAGACCATTCAGCCCCCTGGTCAAGACTTCACTGCCATTCAATAGGATCATGACTGAAGAAGGGCTTATGCCCGAAACGTCGATTCTCCTGTTCCCTGGATGCTGCCTGACCTGCTGCGCTTTTCCAGCAACACATTTTCAGCTCATGACTGATCGGACAAGTCCTCATGTCCACTTCTCTGCTCTTTTCCCATAACCCTTGATTTCGCGACTTATCAAAAATCTAACTCAATCTTAAATCTAGAATGTAGATATATGAACTGTGGGAGATTGAGTATGTAGAATATCAGGAGACTCTTATGCCAGTCTTCATGTGCCAAGTATATAGATTGAAAGATCTATTGAGTGTCCTCATGGTGAGAGTATATCTACCTCGGGTTCAAGTCCCCATCTGTTCCAGAGGTGTGCAATAACATCTCTGAACTGATTGATTAGGGAATGACCCATTCCTATATCGTAACTTCTATCCAAAATCTAACAGTAATAGTCAAAACAGATAAAAAGTGGAAAACATATAAACAACTTACTACATATGGCTTTGCTCGGGTTGACTTGCTGTCCAGCAAGAAATTGAAGAAGTCTCTTTATGTCTATCCTAGCTTCAGCCATGCTTGTCGGATCGCTTATTTGGTAGGAATCAGGTTGTGTACCTTCTTCAACTGCCATAAATAATAATTCATACTTCATCAGTTGAATTTTAAGGTTGACGCTAAAGCTTATATTAAAAATCAATTTTACGGTTTTTAAAGCAGAACAGTTAACAGCATATTTCTTGAATTGCAATGCTTAATTCTAATAATAGTATCAAGATCAAAAGGAACTGGTCCATGCTCAGCAACATTGGGCATATCAGCAGATGAGTATAGATTTCACATTTTAGATATTAGCTCCAGGAGCTTCCAGTAAAATAAAGAGGCATCATATGCCACAGATTCTATAGGCCAAGTGCTGAAAAATGGGATTTAAATAGGTTATTGTTTTTGACTGGTGTGGGTGTGATTGGGCTGAAGGCCCTGTGTCATTGTTGTAGACCTCTATGACTCAGCAAAAGATCCAAAACCAGAGGATATCAGTTGAGTTAATTTGACTTATTGGATGGCAATAGCTGAGGTGATCAACTTGTTTGTTAGATATACAAAACTTGAATTTCATGATTTAGTGTTAACACTGAATCTGTATAAATGCATTTTCCCCACGTGTTCCGTGTTTTAGCGTTCAGCAGTAATTTAAAAGCAAAAAAGTGAGTCAAGAGAATAACAGAAGTAACAAAGAGGATTGATGAGGACAGAGCAGTAGACGTGATCTACGTGGACTTCAGTAAGGCGTTTGACAAGGTTCCCCATGGGAGATTGGTTAGCCAGGTTGGATCTCATGGAATACAGGGAGAACTCGCCATTTGGTACAGAACTGGTTCAAAGGTAGAAGACAGAGGGTGGTGATGGAGGGTTGTTTTTCAGACTGGAGGCCTGTGACCAGTGGAGTGCCACAAGGATCAGTGCTGGGTTCACTACTTTTCATCATTTATATAAATGATTTGGATGTGAGCATAAGAGGTATAGTAAGTAAGTAAGTTTGCAGATGACACCAAAATTGGAGGTGTAGTGGACAGCCAAGAAGGTTACCTCAGATTACAACGGGATCTGGATGTAGGTTTGCTAGCTGAGCTGGGAGGTTCATTTCCAGACATTTCATCACCCTACTGGGTGACATCTTCAGTGGGCCTCAGGTTAAGCAGTGTACATGATTCCTGCTTTCTATTTAAATGTTTGGGTTTCTTTGGGTTGGTGATGTTATTTCCTGTGATGATGTCATTTCCCATGGTGATTCCATTTCCTGTTCTTTTTCTCATGGGGTGGTAGATGAGATCTTGATCAGATGGGCCAATGGGCTGAGGAGTGGCGATGGAGTTTAATTTAGATAAATGCCAGGTACTGCATTTTGGAAAAGCAAATCAGAGCAAGACTTATACACTTCATGGGGAGGTCCTAGGGAGTGTTGCTAAACAAAGAGACCTTGGAGAGCAGGTTCATAGGTCCTTGAAAGTAGAGTCACACGTAGATAGGATAGTGAAGGCGGCGTTTGGTATGCTTTCCTTTATTGGTCAGAGTATTGAGTACAGGAATGCGGCCGTAAGGGACATTGGTTAGGCCACTGTTGGAATATTGCGTGCAAATTCTGGTCTCCTTCCTATCAGAAAGATGTTGTGAAACTTGAAAGGGTTCAGAAAAGATTTACAAGGATGTTGCCAGGGTTGGAGGATTTGAGCTATAGGGAGAGGTTGAATAGTCTGGGCTGTTTTCCCTGGAGCGTCGGAGGCAGAGGGGTGATCTTATAGAGGTTTATAAAATCATGAGGAACATGGATAGGATAAATAGACAAAGTCTCTTTCCAGGGGTGGGGGAGTCCAGAACTAGAGAACATAGATTTACGGTAAGAGGGGAAAGATAATAAAAGAGACTTAAGGGGCAACGTTTTCATGCAGAGTGTGGTACATGTATGGAATGAGCTGCCAGAGGAAATGGTGCAACATTTAAAAGGCATTTGGATGGGTGAATGAATAGGAAGGGATATGGGCTGGTTGCTTGCAGGTAGAACAAGATTGTGTTGGGATATCTGGTCAGCATGGACGAGTTGGACCGAAGGGGCTGTTTCCATGATGTATATCTCTATCACTCTAAATAAAGTTATTGCAAAATAGAAAACAAATGTTGAGAATAGCTAATTCATAAAATTGTTTCTCTCCACCATTGCCCAACAGAAGATTTCCCTCCAGATATGAAGAACATTTACCTGCATGCAGACACACACACACACACACACACACATATAAAGATAATAGATAAAACAATAGAGCAAATCTCTTATAAAATGGGACAAAAGTATATAGGAAACTGGAATCTAATCTTTGAATTGTACATTGTCTAAAGTGTACTGTCACCTTGTTCAAGTTTATATCTCAATGTAAAAAGTCACCAAACGTTTGCATAGTAGATACCTCTACCTAGTATTTGACAAAACCTTTAAAATAAAGCAAGGATCTGTCCCGGGGCCATTGCTGTTTGCAATTCATGTAAATAAATTAGATGAAGGCACCAAAGGTAATATAGTATTTCCAAATTTGTCAATGAGAAAATTAGGTGAGAGTGTAAGTTGTGAGAGGGATGTAGAGAGGCTTCAAGGGGATGTTGATGGGCTAAGTTAATGGGCAAGAACATAGTGGATGAAATATAATGTGAATTAATATGAATTTATGCAATTTGGTCAAAAATACAGCCATGATTCTACGAATGACGATGCAGGTTCGAGGTGCTGAACAGTCTACTCCTTTCTTTCTGTGGTTTTACAAGAGTAATTTGTCAACACTGAGATGTTAGAAATTTGTAAATGTTCAATGGAACTTGGAGATGTCCTTGTTCATGAGTCATTAAAGGCATGCATGCAGGTGCAGCAAGCAATTAGGCAGGCAAATATATTTTGGTGTTCATAGCAACAAAGATGTCTTCCTACTGTTGTACAGAGCTTTGGTGAGACCGTACCTGGAGAATCGTGTACAACTTTGGTCTCCTAATCTAAGGTAGGATATACTTGCAATAAAGGAAGTGCAATGAAGGCTCACCAGACTATTCCCTGAGATGGTGATATTGAGGAAACTGAGCCCATATTTTCTAGCATTTCAAAGCATGAAAGGTGAGCTCATTAAAATGTACAAAATTCTTACCTGGAATGATACGGTGGATGTAGCAAGAATGATTCTCCTCGCTTGAGAGTCGAGAGAAAGATGACAATCTCAGAAACGGAATGGATCAGTTAATATTGAGATGAGGAGGAATATTCTTTATCCAGATAGTAGTGAATCTTTGGAATTCTCTACTGAGTGTTGTGGAAGCTCAATTGAGCATGAAGTAGCATAAGAAAGTGACTAACATAAATGATCAACCACGATCTAAATGAATAGCAGAACAAGCCCAAGGGGCTGAATGGCCTACTCATGTTCCTGTGTGTATGTACACATGTTTACTGAAATATTTGGCAATTTGACAAACAACTTTTAAACGCTACCATACTTTGTTTTCAATTTGCACAGATATTCTTATCAAAGTATTCTTATACTGGAATCTTGTTTCTAATCGTGTTGTGAATTTACCTACAGAAGATGGACTCTAACAGTTCACGAAGACAGCTCATCACTTCTCAAGGGAAACAAGTCAGTCAGCAATGCCCATATCCCACAAGTTACTGAAGAAAGTTACTTACTCCAAGGGGGATTCCCAAGTTCTTTAAAATGTGTTGTCACTGACACCAGATCAGTATCAATTTTCAAATTCATTTCTCCATTCTGATTGGCTTCAATTATCTGAAATGCAAAAATCTACAGATGTATTTACATTTATCACTAATGCCAAAACTGAAAACTCTCCAAGTTGCTGAACACATACTTCTCCTAAGTCAAGTAGCTGAGTTAATGTGAAAGTTCCGAGACAAGGCTACGGCTAAATTTATGACAGCACCCTTCTCACATCCACCCCATTCACCTAGAACCTCTCTCACAGCCTCCAGCCTCTCTCAACCCCTCTGACAGCCTCCTCTCCCCTACTCTCTTTTCCACATACATTCAATCCAGCCTCTCAGTATACTGTAAGTTTCAATCAGATCCACTCTCATCCTTCTAAACCAGAGTTCTCAATCATTCCTTATATAACAAGCCCTTCAACCCTGGAATCATTTTTGTAAACCTCCTTTGGACTCCCTCCAATACCAGCCCATCTCTCCTTAGATACGGGGTCCAAAATTGCTCACAATATTCCAAATGGTGTCTGATCAGAGCTTTATACAGCCTCTTTTCCACTTTTGTATTCTAGCCCTCTTGAATTGAATGCCAATGTTGCACTTGCCTTTCTAACTGCCAAACGAACAAGGACTCCCAAATTGTTTTGCGTTTCAGATTTCCGAAGCCTTCCCCTGATTAGAAAATCATCTAACCCTCTATTATTGCGTATTTGCTCATTTACAGTTCTGGAATTTAAGATTTGGTGACTACACTTCTAGGAGTCTATATCGACATGGAGTAAAATTTTAGGGTTTTGCCCCATCTATCTTTTTAAACAGTTCAGTTTGAATTTCTGCTTGTGAAACAGTTAACAGGTCAACTGTTTGCAAGCTGCTGGCTTAAATGACCTAAGGATCTGGTTGAGGTTTTGGATGTCGGTTTGCCCGCTGAGCTGAAAGGTTCATTTCCAGACGTTTCATTATCTGACTGGGTAACATCTTCAGTGGACCTCATGCGAAGCAATGCTGAAAATTCCTGCTTTCTATTTATATGTTTTGGTTTCTTTGGGTTGGTGATGTCATTTCCTTGGTGAAGTCACTTCCTGTTCCTTTTCTCATGGAGTGGGAAATGGGGTCTAACTCGATGTGTTTGTTGAGAGAGTTCCGGTTGGAATGCCATGCTTCTAGGGATTCTCATGCGTGTCTTTGTTTGGCTTGACTGGGATGTATTGTCCCAGTCGAAGTGGTGTCCTTCCTCATCCGTATGTGAGGATACTAGTGAGAGAGGGTCATGTCTTTTTCTGGTTAAAGGACATCTTGATCCTCACGATTTACACTTGAGCTTGATTGCTTTAGTATCCTGGGAATGATGAGTTGAACTGTTTATGACAGTTGATTTTATCAATAGAAGAATTAGTATTGTAATTCTATCTGTATTTACAAGTATGTGTAACTAAATTGAAATCTTACCTCTTGGATTCTAAAGACTAAGAGATATACATATGTTTTGCCTCAACTACAGATTTGAGGATGACACTAGATGACCCTCACCTTAATCCAGTGGAAAGAGATTATCCAAACCATTTCCTAACAAGAAACAAGAAACCCTTAGAATTAGGGCTAAGAGGTGACTGAGGTGTAATTCATCTCAGACTTGATTTAATATGATGTCACTTTGCAGACAGGAAAAAAAAGGCATAGCATTTGCTAGCACCATTCAAGGAATTCTGGGCCTTAAAAGATAAGCTTCCATGTTGTCTTCACTGTTTGGTTATTAAGTACTTATACAATCTTGCTGAATAAATTCCACTTGTTCCATAAGTACTAGTCTGTTCCTTGTTAGGTCAAACACAATTGAGGATCCTGTTGTTATCAACTAAAAATTTAGAAGTTAGAGTCTTTGATAGAAGTATATTATGCCTCAAAACCCCTAAAATGTAGGCAATCAACCAGCAAGCAATTTTCAATATCTTTCAAAAAAGTAACATGCTTTAATAACTCTCATATGTAACTACAGTAAATGTACACACTAATACTTTAAAAACAGAATGCCTTGAGTCTCACCATAAACAATTCCAGGGGACATCTGTTTGGACAAAATAAATCTAAAGATTCTGACTGAAAATCAAACAATACTACTGTTCCAGAAGACCAATCTAAAAGTCAAATAGTTAAATTGAAGTGCATCCCACTCAGTGAAGTCAGTTTTTTTTATTTGAGAAGTGTGACTGCAATCATCACATTTCTGCACAGAACAGCAAGAGATGCTATTCAACAGTGTAGCATGCGGATATAAAACTTTATGATTTGTACGAACACACTGAGTAAACACTAACAGTGCACAATGTCAGCACTAGTATATGAACTGTACCACAAAATTATAAACTTGCTTTAACATTTTTGTTACTCAAGCTATTTTATTGCCTGCCATCTTTTGTCAGTATTTCACTCACAACAATTTTGATATTTTGCACAGTTGAAGAGTTTTAAAACAAACAAGAATATATAATAGTGTTATCACAATGGATCAGAATCTCAAAAGTCTGAGACATTTATTTACTTTTAATTCCAAAATGCATTGCTGTGACCTCCTGTGACGACAAAGATAATAGGGGACTGATGATCCCCTATTCAACAGCAAGCCATCACTTGTGGATAACATTCCAATTCCAGATTCATTTTGTACTTCTCAATTTAAAGAGAACACAGGAACAGGGCTAAAAAACAAGATTCAGTTCTAGTAGTATGGTTTGGCAAGACTAGTGTAAGCTCCTTGGATGCTGCCTGAACTGCTGTGCTCTTCCAGCACCACTAATCCAAGACTAGTGTATCAGCCTGCATTCAAGTGACAGCATGCTGTGAAGGTCACAATTAAAGAACTGTTCCCAAGTTACCCCTGTGTTGCAGGCAGAACTTCTCTCACTCTAAGTACTGCAAACCAACTGAAAAAAAAGGGAATCAAGACTAAGGAACTTCAATCAGTCTATGAAACCAACCATTTCAAAATTCTTTGGTCAACTGCCAATATCCAATGACACCTGTAACTTCCAGTATCATGGTCAACCTGTGTTACACTATTATTTCTTCTCAAATGCAGTAATGATAAAAATCAATTTTTTTGTTAATTCAAGAAAGCCTGATGAAATTGGCACCTTGTAAAACAGAAGCTCATTTGGGTCTGGTTGAAAGGTATCCATAAGGGAAGGTATCCTTCTTAAAATAACCTTGTTGCAATTGAGGGGACGAGTGAATAGAGGATGTGAACCAGTTCACCCCCACTCACCAGGGAGCTTAACAATTTTCGGTATCCTGCCTGAACTGTAACAAATTGGTGGACCTCACCTGAAGTCTGGTCATAACAGTAGAGGTCTTGCTACCACTGCAAACTATGGCTAATGTACTGCAAATAAATTTGGTCAAATACTAAGAAGAGATGTCCTTTTATAGGAGAAGATTCACTAGGCTAAATCTGAAATAAAAGGCTTCTTCTTCAAGGGAAGAGCTTGAGCAAATTAGATCTATTCCCATTCAATTTTAGAAGAATGAGAGGTGAACTTATTGAAATATATAATGTTTCAAGAGATTTGGCATGATAGATGCTGAGAGAATGTTTGCACTTATGGAGACGTCTAGAACTGAGGGCAGGTGCATGGTGTTAAAAATGAGAAACTCTTCATTTCTTATGGAAAGGAGAAGGAACCTCTCTCAGAAAGTTGTTTGTGTTGGAATTCTTATCTCTAGTGAGCAGCGGAGGCTATATCACTAAAAATATTCCAAAGGTGCACTCAATAAATCTTTCATTCAAGAGAGAAAAAGGTTATTGGGTAGGCAGGAAAGCAGTGTTAACAATCTTATTGAATGGCACAGTAGGCCACAATGAGAAAGTCTATAGCCTTAAAACTTGTCTTTAAGCATTTAGACTAAAATGTAATGCTGAATTATAAAATACATTTCCTGCACACTAGAAAATAGACAGGCAGGAAGGCTTAGAAAAAGGGAGGAACTCAAGGAATGCAGAAGATAGGGACATGTGCGCTCACCAAGTGATAACAGGATGCTCTAAGGCAATTAAAGACATTTGTCTTAGCATCAGTGAATCTGTGTGAACAGGACACTAAGTGATAACATTCACAGCCATTCCCTTATGAAATTAATGAGTGTGTTTGATTCTGACCCTGAAACAAAACTCGGTACTATCAAAAGCCTTGTAATTGATGGTCAGATCCTGTCAATTATAATGGATTCTTATTACCCCTTGCAAGCAGGGCAGACACAGAAAAAAACATCTTTGCTGTTACAAGACCCTGACTTGAGAGTTCAAAAGGACACTAGAGAGAGAGAGAACATTTTAGTGCTGAGGCTGTTGAAGCCACTAGAAAATTAACTCTTCGTGCTTACCTGCTATGGATTGAATTTAACTGCATTTTGGGACTTTATGATGATATTGAGCAGCCATTACCGGGTTATTAAATACAAACTCTGTAAAAGGTAATACTTATGAAGCTTGAACTTACTTGCTGTTTTTGCAGACCACTCTACAGACCTTACAGACTGCCCCACTGTCAATTCTAACTAATCAGATCTTATGTCTTATTTGAATTTGAATCACAACCCTGAAAAAAAACAGCATGTTTAATTTAAAGACTAATGAATTAGTTTAAATGCAACCTTACAGTAACAGCTCAGCCTCAGGTACAGAATGATTCAGTGCTTAAAAAGCAGGACTCTACTTCTAGCTTAGAAATTATTCTAGGCCTAAAATTGAAGAGATTCTGGCACAATGTGTCAGGAAGCCATTTTATGGTCAAAAGTCTGCCCTCCTTGCTAAGAAGCCATTTTGTAAAACAACTGTATCTGACATGTGAGCTGTGCAAGCTGTACGAACTCTCCAATTAGCTCAGACTGGTACCACTTTATGATAGGAGTTTATCTTGCTAGCAGGTGCCTAACTTGACTGGGTATGTTTTTCCCACCTGATGAATGGCTTAGGGCCTGTAGGAGTGATTAGTCAATTGACAGGTCTGTGTATACTTAATTTTTCTTCCTTATGAATTATTGTCTTTCACTGTTGTCTGTCTAATAAAGAACATGCAATGTTTTTGTAAACTTTTGTATACAGGAAGCCACTGGGGCACTTGAAGAGTGGCTACCTTACTCTCCTAGGTTATTAGAACCTAGTTAGTTTAGCTTACAGGTATCAGTGTTATTTTGTAATAGTGATGCTATTGGTAAATAAAGGGGAGGACTAAAATTAAACTAATCTATCTATAAGAGGTTTCTCATTCCAGACTTCCAAAGAGTACGATTTCTGGGACGAACCAAGAGAGAGAGGCTTACAGGTCTGAGTACATAAGGGATTCTCTGGGCCATCTCAAATCTGTACTTTAACAACAAGAGGCCAAATAGCTTCCATCTAATCCTATTTCAACGTACTTGCTCCATCATATAGTAAGATATTGCCTGTACTTCTACATCACAACAATATTTTCACTCTATCTCCACATCTATTAAACCCTTAGTGGACAAATCCTATCAGTTATAGTCTTTAATGTGCTTAATGGCAAGCTACACAAGCTCTGGGGTTTAGAGAATACCAAAGATTTGTAAATATTTTGCCTCAACTCAGTCCTAAATGGCCAACCCAAAACCCCTTATTTATCATGTGTACCTACAAAAAAATGAAATACCTCAAGAATGTTACTTATACTATCCTCAGCAATTAAGATAATGATAGATTCAACAAATGGAGAAAAGTCTTAATACAGTTTTCAAGATACAAACTTACAATATGATTAGCAAGATTCTTCATTCTTTCCACAACACTCTTCATGATCTTCAGTACTGGTAAATAAATACTGACCTTTAAAATCCAATGATAAGCAGGTTTAAAAATACAAACAGTAGCTTGAATTATGATAATAACACTTCTATTCAATTACAGTAAGCACTAAAAATGTGAAAACTATGAAGTATGTTACACAACCTTTGGAAACAACTGAGGCTTCTGTGACTGAATATGATGCACTCTCCAGTTAGTTTCAGATTTTATCCTTTGAAAATCCCCCCAGCATGAAGACTATAGGTTCAAAATATTTCGGGTGTTCCTTCCCTAAAATTACCCTTCCATCCTCCTTTAAGATGCTCCTTAAAAACCCACCCTTTTAGCCAAGCTTTTACTCAATTCTCCACAGAATTGATGTTGCTTGGTGCCACATATTATTTTATAATATTCCTTTTTGGCATCTTGGTGCAATTTAGTATGTTAAAGCAACTATAAAAATACAATTTTCTGTTCTTATTCATTGTTAACAGATGACACCAGGACTGAACAATCCGGAATACCATTACCATTACCCAATTCCACCTCCCTGAAAGTTTGCTCTCAATTTCTACTCTCATTTTTCTCTGTGATCTGTTTCCTAACTCCATTTCCTTATCTTCACGCAGGACCTTCTTCCGTTGTGTGTCTATATTTACTAGATCCACCACACCTTCCCCCTCCATTTAGCTTGTCCATTATCACCTCAAATACTTCAGAGGTTCATGAAGCGGAGTTGGTCCATGCTGTTTCATTATTTCCTTTAAATCTGTATGTAAAGTAATATTATCCTTAATTAGGTTAACTAAAATTTCCCAAACACAGGTATGAATCTTATTAGTGCTGTGACACATTCTGAAAATGGGTACTGGGCTGCTCACCTGCCAATCCTTCAGCACTCTACACTAAACAGCATGACAAACTTTAATTTGAGGTCAGTTCAATTTTGACCCAGAGTATTTCTAGAGATATCTCAATGATTAAGGATTATCAGATCAGCCATGACCTCATTCAATGGCACAGCAGACTCAATAGGCTGACTGGTCTAGTTCTTATCATTTGTTTTATGGTCCGATGGTCTTCCTGGTAACTCATCTTCCTTTAGCTTACTAACATATCAATTTTCCTTTCATCCAGCATGACATTACTAATCTAACCTTCAATCACATCATGATTGATATCCATTCCTACATCATTTTCCTCACTAAAGAGATATCAGTATTAAATATATCTGCCAACATTTGATCATTATTGAGAAGGTAAAAATTCTCTCCTTTCACAGGTCCCATTTTACTTGCACAATCTCTTTTTATATATGTACTTGTGAAGTACTTCAAGGTTCTTATTAATGCTTTTTATTTATTTTCCTCATTTTAGCTTTTGTTTTATTTCTTCCGGGAAGTGGTTTCACTGACAGGGCAGCATTTATTGCCTATTCCTCCATGTGGGATGGCATGGTGCTCAGTATTGCCTCACAGTTCCAGACACCCGGTTCAACTTAGGTGACTGTTTGTGTGGAGTTTGCACATTCTCCCTGTGTCTGTCTGGGTTTTCTCTGGTGCTCTGGTTTCCTCCCACAGTCCAAAGATGTGCAAAATAGATGTATTGGCGATTCTAAATTACTGCCCCTCCCATTCCACCAAGGACATGCAGGTCCTGGGCCTCCTCCATCACAAAACCCTAACCACCTGATGCTTGGAGGAAGAACGCCTCATCTTCCACCTTGGGACCCTGCAACCACACATGAAGGGGGTGAATCAATGTGGATTTCACGAGTTTCCTCATTTCCCCTTCCCCCACCTTATTCCAGTCCCAAGACTCCAACTTGGCACCACCTTCTTGACCTGTCCATCTTCCTTCTCACCTATCCACTTCACCTTCTTCTCTGATCTATCACTTTCACCCCAGTCTTCATCTACCTATCACCTTGGATGTTGCCTGACCTGCTGTGCTTTTCCAGCACCACACTCCCGACTCTGATCTCCAGTACCTGCAGACCTCTTTTTCTCCTTAAGTGTGTTAACCATGCAAAATATAGGGGGTGGGGGATGGGCCTGGGTGGGACGCTCTTTGGACAGTCAGTGTGGACTTGTTGGGTTGAATGGCCTGTTTCCATAAGGTTTGGATTCTATGACTGATTTCCCTGGAAAAGGTGGTGGTGAACTACCTTTTTGAACCACTGCAGTCCATTTAGTGTCAGTACACCCAGAGTGCTGTTAGGAATGGAACTCCAGGCTTTTGACACAGTGACAGTAGAAGAATGGTGATATATTTACAAATCAGCTTGGAATTCTCCACAACGTGGAATGTGCAAATGGTGGAGTTCCAATGCATCTACTGCCCCATCTTTCCAGATGGTAATGGTTGCTGGCTTGGAAGGTGTTATCTGAAGAGCTTTCATGAATTTGTGCAGTGCATCTTGTAAACTGTATACACTATTGCTGTGGTGGAGGGACTTATGTTTGTGGATGTGTTTCTTTAGTGTTATTAGAGCTGTTCTCATCCAAGGCAAGTGGGAATATTTTTCTTATCCTGTTAATCTCTATATTCTACTTTGGTATATTTTTCATTGTAATTCAGCATTTTTGTAATTCATCATCATTGAATAGTATATCTTCAACTGTAGTTTTTACATTTTTGCAAGCCAATCTAAAATTATTTGTAATATTTTTACTTAATGGAATATACTAGTCTCTTATTCTTGCAAACAGCTTCCCAGCTCTAAAAAGAGTCGAAGTGTGGCATTGGAAAAGCACAGCAGGTCAGGCAGCATCTGAGGAGCAGGAGAATTGATGTTTTAGCCATAAGCTCTTCATCAGGAATGGTTTTTTTGGGGGGGGGGTTTGGAGAGAGAAGGGGCCTGAGAATTAAACAGGAGGGTAGGGGAGGCGGACCACTTCAACTCCCCCTCCCACACTGCTAAGGCCACCTCCATCGCCAAATCCAAGCCATCCAATGACAGAAGGAAGAATGCCTCATTTTCAACTTCGGGACCCTTCAACCAACATTGATTTCACCAGTTTCCTTAACTCCCCTCGCCACCCTCCCCACCCCATCCCAGATCCAACCTCCAACTCGGCACGGCCCTCTTGAACTGTCCTACTTGTTCATCTTCCTTCCTACCTATCCGCTCCACCTCCACTTTCACCTATCACCATCACCCCCACTTAAATCTACCTATCACCTTCCCTCCACCCTCACCCTCCTATTTTTCTCTCAGCACCTTCCCCCCCACAACATTCCTGATAAAGGGCTTATGCCCGAAATGTCGATTTTCTTGCTCCTTGGATGCTGCCTGACCTGCTGTGCTTTTCCAGCATCACACTTTTCAACTCTGTTCTCCAGCATCTGCAGTCCTTACTTTTTCCCTGCTCTAAAAAGATACAAGTAAACTCTTTCTGAAGTTTTGAAGTCACCCTTTTGTGTCTTTTGGAAAACAATCAAATACCTGTGATTTGTTTCTGAGTAAGAAGTATTCTCTCATTCACCAATGCTTAATGGGAAGCAATTAACATACTGCGTGCTCAAACACCAAATACACCTTCAGTCAAAAGTCACTGCTCTGGGAAAGATATGAAGTCCAAGATCAGGTTGCTAGGAGATTTTCAAACAAACACATACCACTCAAAGGCACATAAATGAGGTTGAGATTCAGATCAGCCACAAATAATGGAAATGCTTTAAAAGGACTGAACAATCTACTCACACCACCTCAAATTTAATTTGTTCTGATTAGTACTATGCTAGTTCAACAGTGTTTAGGGCATATTTGGAACTGGTACAGTATGTAGATTTTGGTTAGGAGGAGAGAGAATGGAATGAATCCACAAATTAGGAAGTATTCAAAGGTGCATAATAAAAACCTTCAGATGCATGTGCAAACAATTTCCTCATGCTCCCATCTACTGAGTCACTTTTAATTAAACAAAAGGAAAAACTCTAGTACTGGCAAAAGTATTGTTCATTATGTAATGAAATAAACTGAAGTGCGGTAAAAGTGTACTTCCACAACTTTAACAGGAGATGAGAGAGATACTAAATGAGTATTTTGCATCAGTGTTTACTGTGGAGAAGGATATGGAAGCTTGGGGAAATAAATAGCAATCTTGAAAAATGTCCATATTACAGAGGTGGTGGTACTGGATGTCCTAAAATGCATAAAGGCGGATAAATCCCTGGGACCCAATCAGGTGTACCCTAGAACTCTACAGGAAGCTAGGGAAGTAATTGCTGGGCTGAGGTGTTGTATCATCAGCCACAAGTGAGGTGCTGGAAGACTGGAGGTTTGCTAATGTGATGGCACTATTTAAGAAAGGTGGTAAGGAAAAGCCAGAGAACTATAGACCGGTCAGCCTGACATCAGTGGTGGTCATGTTGTTGGAGGGAAGCCTGGGGGACAGGATTTACAGTCTGTGGAAAGGCAAGGACTGAGTAGGGATAGTCAACATGGCTTTGTGCATGGGAAATCGTGTCTAATTAATTCAATTTAGTTTTTTGAAGAAGTAACAAAGAGGATAAATGAAAACACAGCTGTGGTTGTGATTTATATGGACTTCAGTAAGGCTTTTGACAAGGTTCCTCATGTAGACTAGTTAGCAAAATTAGATCACATGGAATACGGGAGAACTAACCATTTAGACACAGAACTGGCTCGAAGGAGACAGAGGGTGGTGGTGGATGGCTGCTTTTCAGATTGGAGGCCTGTGACCAGGGGTGGCCATAAGGTTTGGTGCTATGTCCACTGCTGTTTGATATTTTTATAAATGAGTTGGATGAAAACATAAGAGGTATGGCTAGTAAGTTTGCAGATAACACCAATATTAGAGGTGTAGTGGAATGCGAAGAAGGTTACCTCAGAGTACAATGGGACCTTGATCAGATGGGCCGGTGGGTCGAGGAATGGGAGATGCAGTTTAATTTAGATAAATGTGAGGTGCTGCATTTTGAAAAAGCAAACCAGGGAAGGACTTATACACTTAATGGTAAGGTAACGGGTAGTGTTGTTGAACAAAGAGACCTTGGATAGTAGGTTCATAACTCCTCAAAAGTAGAGGCACACATAGGCAGGATAGTGAAGGCATTTGGCATACTTGCCTTTATTGGTCAGTATATAGAGTATGGGAGTTTGGAGGTCATATTGTGGCTTTCCAGGATATTGTTTAGGCCACTTTTGGAATACTACATTCAATTCTGGTCTCCTTTCTATAGGAAGGATGTTATGAAAGTTGAAATTGTTCAGAAAAATATTTACAAGGATGTTGCCAGGATTGGATGGTTTAAGCTATAGAGAGAAGCTGAATAGGCTGGGGTTGTTTTTCCTAGGGTATCACAAAGGTCATAGTTAGGATGAATAGCCAAGGTCTCTTTCCCAGGGTAGCAGAGTCCAAAACTAGAAGGCATATGGTTACAGTGAGAGGGGCAAGATTTAAAATGCACCTAAGGGGCACCTTTTTCACACAGTGTGGTGTGTTTATGGAATGAACTGCCAGAGAAAGTGGTGGAGGCTGGTACAATCACAATATTTAAAAAGCATCTGGATGGGCATATGAACGGGAAGGGTTTAGAGGGGTAGGGGCCAAATGTTGACAAGTAGGATTAGATTAATTTAGGATATCTGTTTAGCATGGACAATTTGAACTGAATGGTCTGTTTCAATGCTGTACAGCTCTAAGACTCTATGACTCTAAAACCAACACAAAGAAACTCATTGTAAAATTATCACTTACATCGAAATCTGGAACACTGGGTTCTTCAAAATCATTCCAAAGCTTTCTGGGAATGATGCTAATGGGAATGTCATGTGTAACAATACGATTGTGGCTGGAGAGGGAGGGCTGTGAGAGCAGGAAACAAAGTTACAACAAGCTTTACAAACAAACTGCAGAAAGCGAGTTTTTGATTTACATCTGCAATTCTACAATGGGTTTTATTTTTAACAATTCTATTCGCAGATTTTATAAAACAATGCACACTTTGCTTGTAAAGCTAGAAGTTCTATAAATCCAAACTTTCTAGTTTCATAGATTATAACACTAAATCTCCCTGTGCTTCTTTCTTCTTACCCGTGATTGTAATTCTGTAATCCCCCAAGCTTTCTTCTCTAGCTTTGCGTGCCTTCCTCTGTGCCTGCTTTTGCTTTGTCTTAATGGTCAGCATTTTTCTTTTGCTGTATTTGCATCTCTGATCTTTTGCACTTGAATTCTTTTTGCAAACCTTATCTTCCCTCCAATTTCTCTCTTCCAAATATCGTCATGCAGGTGTTCTTTATTACTATCTCCCTTTCAGTCAGCAAGTTTCTGTTCCTCTTTGTTTGCTCTGCTTTTTCTCTCTTCTCTCCATCAAAAATGTTACAGTATAAACTCACTCATTTATTCAGTCCTCTTTCGATTAATAGCTGGCAGAATCATTTGCAATAACCTTATTCTGTCCAATTAATTAATAATCAGCATTTCAACTCACAAACACCAACCTCCTTAAAAAAGAAATAAAATGAAATGGCGTTTTACCAGGCAATCAAATCTTCAGCATAATTTGTTTTATAACTATTTACTTGTTTTAGATAGTAATAGTGTTGTAGCTAAGGTCTAATGAGCTTGGACAAGCAGATATTAGCGATTTTACAATTTTTTTCCTGTGGATGTGGTGGTTTCAGGAATTTAGTTACCTAGTCCCAATCCACATATCCAAAGCACCAAACTACTTGCACAATATAAGTACCACAAGAGGAGTTTAGCTAAGAATGACGTGAAATGTGAAGAGATTCATGGACTAAGGAAGAGTATCCATCTTTGTAATTCCTCAGAAAAGCGGAATGGAATAATGTTTTCACCATGATTTAGATAGTGTTAAATCAATGAATGGTAAGTTTGACACTTGATGAAAACTGCAAGCACAACTGCTCTTACCAGTTCTACAGCAATGGTGATACACGGACAATGCTTCATTGTCAACTTAATTTTTACAGTTTTGGCATTCTGAGCTGTTTTCAAGGACCTTGATAGGTTTTCAGGCATGAGTTCCAGGTAAATTTCATTATGTTCTGCTGATACTCCTTCAATCTGAAATTCATCAAAAAAATTCCCCTGTTGGATTGAACAGATCATACATTAAATTTCACACAATGCAGGAGTAATCTTGATATGTCACTAATCGAATGTGAACCTAACTACAACTGTACTTTTGCAATGCCCTCTGACCAAAGGATAGGCTTTGTGAACTGTGACTCGCAGTTAGGAGTTCCAATAAACCAAATCTACCACATTACATCATCAACAAGGTAGCATGAGAGAAAGGAAAAGGCTTAATGTGCACACAAAACTTTGAAGCTGGCAGGACAGGTTAATAAAGCAGCTAATTACACAAATGGAATCCTCGGCTTTTTAAACAGAAGCACAATGTACAAAATCTGAGTACAAAAGCTAACACAAAAGATGCTAGAGAAACTCAGTAGGTCTGACAACATCTGTGGAGAGAGAAACAGAGTTAATGTTTTGACTTCAGCATGATTCTTCTTCAGGAGTGCTCAAAGAGCTCGAGATGTTAACTCTGCATGTCTGGCAGCATTAGTGGGGAGAGAAACAGAGTTTCTCTAGCATTCTCTTGAGTTTGTTTGAGATTTCTAGCACCCGCAGTATATTGCTTTTATTAAAGGAATTAATCTAAAATCGATATAAAAGGGAGATGAGAGCATTGTGGTAATGTCACTGGACAAGCAACTTAGAGGCGCAGGCTTATCATCGGGACAATGAGTTCAAATCAAATTTGAATTAAATTAATAAATCTGATCTAGCCCCAGTTATGACTCTATAATCAATTGTCTGGCTCTCGAAAATTCTTCAGAGGAATACCTGAATGGCCTAAATAGAGCCATACGGTACAGAAACGGACCCTTCAGTCCAACTCGTCCCCGCTGACCAAATTTCCCAAACTAAACCAGCTCCATTTGCCTGTATTTGGCCCATAGTTTAGATCAGAGTGGTGCTGGAAAAGCACAGCAGGTCAGGCAGCATCCGAGGAGCATGAAAATCAATGCTTCGGGCAAAAGCCCTTCATCAGGAATTTTCCTGCTCCTCGGATGCTGCCTGACCTGCTGTGCTTTTCCAGCACCACTGATCTAAACTCTGGTTTCCAGCATCTGCAGTCCTCACTTTTGCCCTGTATTTGGCCCATAGCCCTCTAAAGCCTTCCTATTCATGTACCTGTCCAAATGTCTTTTAAATGTTATAACTATACCTGCATTTACCATTTCCTCTGGCAGTTCATTCCATACATGAACCACCCTCTGTTTGAAAAAATTGCCTAAAGCTCCTTTAAAAAAATTCTCCAATCACCTTAAAATTATGCCTTCTAGTTTTGAACTCCCCAAACCTGGGGGAAAAAAAACTTTGCTATTCACCATGTCTCATGCCACACAATCTTATAAACTGCTGTAAAGTCACCCCATGTGACTCCAGGCACACAGTAATGTGTTTGACTTTTAGCTGCCTTCTGAAATGGCCGAAAAACATATGTTGGCCCTTTCAGCAATGCCCACATCCCACAATGGAAACAAAACATGATCTATAGCTTACAAGTAACTGCAGCATTACTCTACGCTAGATTTGCAAGACAATCTTATGATAAACATTCAAATAAGGAACAAGAGTAGGCCATTCAGCCCTTTGAGTCTGCTTTGCCATTCAATAAGATCATGGCTGATCTGATTTTAACCTCAACTCGACATTCTGCATATCTCCAATAATCTTATGCCCCCTTGGGTAATCAAGAATCTATCTATATCTGCCTTAAAAATAATTAAAGACTCTGCATCCACTGCCTTTTGAGGGAGAGAATGCCAAAGATTCTCAACCATCTGAGAGAGAAATAAAAAAGTCCTCATCTCAGTCTTAAGTAGGCAATTTCTTATTTTAAACTATCACTTAGGTTCTCAGGCATGAGGAAACATTCTCTCAACCCCCACCAAGTCAAGACCTCTCAGGATCTTATAATTTTCAATTAAATCAACTCTAAATTCAGAGAATACAGGCAGAGTCTGTCTAGCCTTTCTTTAAAAGAAAATCTACTCACTTCAGGTATTCATTTTGTAAACCTTCTCTGAACTGCTTCCAATGCATTAACATCCTTTCTTGACTACAGTGGCTGATATTATACACAGTACTCCGGACGCGGTCCCTCAATGCTCTCAATAACTGAAACATAACTCTTGGCTTCAATTCCTCTTGTAATAAAACATAATTCTATTAGCTTTTCTGATTACTTCCTGATGGTCTCTTCATGCATGCTAACTTTTTATAATTCATGCACTAGGACACCCAGATCTCTCGCCATTTAAATAATATATTTCTTTTTTATTCTTTCTGCCAAAATGGACAATTTCACATGCTGCTACATTATACTACATTTGTAAGATCTTTGATCACTCACTTAACCTATGTATATCCCTTGTAGGCTCCTTATATTAATTTCACAACTCACTTTCATATCTTCTTTGTGTCATCAGCAAGTTTAGCTACCATACCCTCAGTCCCTTCATCCATATCATCCATATAAATTGTAAGCAGTTGAGGCCCCAGCCTTCTGTGGCACACCACTCATGTCTTCCTGCCAGTCCAGAATAAAAAGTTCCGAATCTCTGCTTTTTATTGGCCAGTCAATTTCATATCCATGTCAAGATGTTCCCCTTTACACTATCAGCTGCTAATTTCTGCAATAACCTTTGATATGTTACCTTATCAAATGCATTCTGGAGATCTAAATACAATAAACCACCAGTTCATCGTTAGCTACAGCACAAATTGCTTCTTCAAAGAATTCTAATAAATTTAAACATGATATTCCTTTGACAAAACCATGTTGGCTATGTTCGATTACCTTGTACTTATCCAAATGTCCTGCTGTCACTTCTGTAATAACAGCTTCTAATATTTTCCCTATGACTGATGTTATAGGCCTGTAGTTTCTTGCTTTCTGCCTCGCTCCTTTTATAATAAAGGAGTTATGGGAGTTATTTTGCAATCTAAAGGAACACTCCCTGCTAACTATCATCAACACGTCAACTATCTCATTAGCTATTTATTTTAACACCATAGAATGATATCCATCAGATCCTGGAGACTTGTCAACTTGCATTTCCAACAATTGGTTTGGAACTACTTCCCTAGTACTGCAATTGTTTTGAGTTTCCACCTCTCTTTCAGTTCCTGATTTACAGCAATTTCTGGAAAGCTACTTGCATCCTCTCGAGTAAAGGTCAATACAAAATATTTGTTCAACTCATCTGCTACCTCTTTATCCTCCATTACTAATTCCCAGACTAACTTCCTATAGAACCAACAAGTTCTCTTCAAGTTGAATGCAAAAGATTCAGCCTGACCATGAATGTTGCTAAAACAGATGATTGGTCAAATATCCCCACTTCCCACATATAGTGAAGAAGAAATCCTGGAATATGTTAAGCACTTCCCATATCATGACAGCCATCTCATCAAAAGCTCACTTCTGACACAGAGATTCAACTCTGGATCAGCTCAGTTTTCTACAAACTATGGCAGTGAGAATGTGACAACCAAGCTCTCTGCAAGTCAACATAAGTCTTTGTGTACTGAACAGTTTTAATTTGGATTATTAATGATAGGGCCCTGGGTAATGTTTTATAACAGAGAAACGTAGGGGTTCAGATACATAATTCACTGAAATTTGCATCACATGTAGGCAGGATGGTTAAGAAGGCCTTTAGTACGCTTGCCTTCATTGCTTAATCCTTTGAGTATAGAATTGGGATGTCATATTGAGGTTATATAGGAAATTGGTGAGGCCTCTTCTGGAGAACTGTGTCCAGTTCTGGTTTCCAAGTTATAGGAAGTATGTTATTAAGCTGGAGAGGATTCAGAAGAGATTTAGCAGGATGGTGCTGGAGTGGAAGGTTTCAGTTAAAAGGATAGGCTGGACAAACTGGCTTTTTCCACTGGAGCATAGAAAGTTGAATTGTGACCTTATAGAAGTTTATAGAAACATGAGGGGCACAGTTAAGGTGAATAGCAAGGGTCTTTCCCTAGGGTGGGGCAGTTCAAAACTAGGGGGCATATTTTTAAGCGGAGAAGAGAAAACTTTTAAAAAGCCAAGAGGGACAATTATTTTTACACAGAGTGGTTTGTATGTGGAACAAACTGCTAGAGGGGTAGATTAAGGTACAATTACAATATTTAAAATACATTTGGATAAATACAGGAATAGGAAAGGTTTGGAGGGATATAGGCCAAAAGCAGCAATTGGGACTAGTTTGGTTTGGGGACATGGTCAGCATGGATCAGCTGGACTGAAGGGTCTGTTTCCATGCTGTATTACTCTGTGCCACAATGAGACCTGGACCATGTATCAGTGGCATATAACTATAGTAGAAATTACACTAGCAGTGCTTCAGCTGCATCCTCTGGTTTCAATTGGAGGACTGTCAAACAAACGCTCATATTCTTCCTGAAACCTTCAGACAAAACTTGCAAATTAACTATGATGAACTGGACTCTGTAACTAGATAGCTAAAAAGTATCTCTACTGCCAGGTACTGATTTCTCAACTCTTATAAGGCCAGCGTTCCAGAGAAGGTCAAAGATGCTGCTGCAAAGATACTGTGAAATTCTCCTTGAAGCAAAATATCATTGATATTAATAAATGGGGTGAGCATGCAGCCAATTGTTCAAAACATACACTTTGTCCATCTTGAAAGGGTTCAGAAAGATTTATAAGGATGTTCCCAGGTTTGGAGGGTTTGACCTATAGGGAGAGGCTGAATAGGCTGGGGCTGTTTTCCCTGAAGTGTCAGAGGCTGAGGGGTGACCTTATGGAAGTTTATAAAATCATGAGGGGCATGGTTAAGGTAAATAGACAGGGTCTTTAACCCAGGGTGGGAGAATCCAGAACTAGAGGGCATAGGTTTAGGGTGAGAGGGGAAAGATTTAAAAGGGACCTAATGGGCAACGTTTTCACACAAAGGGTGGTGCACGTATGGAATGAGCTGCCAGAGGAAGGAGTGCAGATTGGCACAATTACAACATTCAAAAGGGATCTGGATGGATATATGAATAGCAAGGGTTTAGAGGGATAGGGGCCAAATGCTGACAAAGGGGACTAGATTAATTTTGGATATCTGGTCAACATGGATGAGTTGGATCGAAGGATCTGTTTCTGTGCTGTACATCTCTATGACTCTAAATCTGTTATCTTTCAGTTCAAATGTCTTAATGATGATGCAGAGAAAGAAAAGAATTGAAGCATATTCTATACTCAGGTTTGCATCACCTCATAAAGTGTCCTGTCCACGTGCCCAAAGATCTGAGGGTTGAGAGTTGGCTTGTTCAGTCATAAAACTACCCATGGCAGAAACTTGCAATCATGGGTAGATGTCATCGCCAAATCAAAGGGCAGCCAATGGCTGTGACTCCTGAGTTTCCTACCTTCTGGAAAAATTAGGCCAAATTAATAAAAAAACCGAAAAGATACCTCACACACGATACACAAGATGGATCATACCTGAAACAGCTGACACCACATTGCAACACCTCCACTGGCCACTTTGTCAGAAAGGATAAAGTACAGCTTGTCACTGGTAAGTCTTAGAATACATAACTTTGTGAGTTTGGAGATCGTGTTCACAACACCTGAAAATATAAAACAATTTAAACAACACATGCACTCCAGTCTATTCATTATAACACAAACTAATTTTTACATTGCAAAATGTGAACATTTCCAAGAAAGTAGCAATCTGTTGCTTCAAAATTTTGAATCAGATAAATTCAATTTTAAAACAAAGTGAAGTAGGCCATTCGGCTCAGCCTGATTCTGTCCTCATCTGATGTCAATATTTGCACACATTCTCAGGATTGATGACTGGATACTGATCAGATATGGTCAACAAAGCTGATCTTCAGTCTTTGATTTTCATGAACATTGACACAACTTGGAGTTGCCTAATTACTGAACCACCATAGAACAGTTAATTTAGCAAGCACTGGGGATAAAAATCTGATACCTTTCTTGTTTATGTGCATATAAAAGTGTGCCCAGCAATAAGCTTGCTCACTAACTCATTATCATTAGTCAAGATGTGTTTTATTGGCATAATTATTAACTGTGACCATACATACATGTAGACCAGATTTTACAATGATACTACAAAATTATACACAGTGGTCAAATTAAGATCTTATGCTCAAAATGTCGATTCTCCTGCTCCTTGGATGCTGCCTGACTGGCTGTGCTTTTCCAGCGCCATACTTTTTGACTCTAATTTCTAGCGTCTGCAGTCCCCACTTTGCCCCTGGTCAAAATTAATTGGAAGGTACTGTTGCAGGGCAAGCAAATAAAAAATTAGGCACAACTTCTGCAGATTTAAAAATAAATTTTAAGCACCAGTTTTGATTCCGCAACATTGGAAAATTTGCATTTAAGATGTGCTATTCATATCCTCAGCATTTGAAAGATATCACTCATTTATTGCTATGCTGTGTCAGCCAATATGTGCAGGGTAAAGTCCTACAAACAGCAATCTGCCATTTGTAGTGATATCGCTGGAGGAAAAGATATTGCGTACACCAATGAGGAGAACTCTCCTCCTCTTACTCAAAATAATGCCACAGAATACCTTGCGCTTCCTGAACTGACAGTTTGGTTCAGTTTTCAGAGATTAGTGAATCTTTAGAATTGTCTATCTCACTGGGGCATGGAAGCACAGTCACTGAATATGTTCAAAACAGAGATCACTAGATCCTGAGATAATAATGAAAAATGTGGGGATACTGTGGGAAATGGTTTTGAAGTGGATAATTAGCCATGATCTAGAATGGTGGAGCAGGCCCAAGGGATAAATGGTCAACTTCTGCTACAGTATTTCACCTGAGAGACAGCATCTTCAGGAGTGTTGCACTCCCATACCACACACTACATTTAACCTGCTCAAGTCTCCGGAACAGACTTGGACTCTCAGCCTTCCCTTTCTTTATAAGATTTCGGAACAGGCTACCTGACAACTGTTCTCCCACCTTCCACCCAACCATGATCAAATGGGGCATGATTCAATGGTGCTGTTCTTGCCTCTTAACTCAGTGTTTCATGAGTTCAAGATTTCTAAATTCTTTTTTTTTTAAATATATTTTTATTGAAAACAGAAGAAAATGTTTTTGGACATTACAACAAATACAATACAAACAATTCAAACCAATACAGAAAAACCCACTAATTACATAAATAAATAAATGATAACTAAAAAAAACCAATGATGGCGGTAATAATATAATACAGCTCTACAAAGCAAAGTAATAGCCCTCGACCATCAAGAGCATAAATTTATACATATTCGTGTGTTCGTAGTTCCTCCTCTCTGGATACCAGATTCATTAAACAGAATTGTTATGACTATATAAAGGCCTTTATTAGTATGGCAGACAAATGTGTACCCGAGCTGGCTAAAAAGGGCCGCTAGTCTTATAAAAATTCTCATTTTTAAGGTGCATCATACTAGTAAGAAAGTCCAAAGGGATGTGTTCCATGACTAGCTTACACCAGCCTATCAGCACAACCTCCCCCACCCCCAGAATGTTCTTTCTTGCACAATAAGTGAGGATATTAAAAAGCCTTTTTTGTGCGCATCTAATGGAAGTAGATTAACAAGGCCAAGAAGAAGAGATACCGGATCCATCTCCATCTCTGACCCTAAGATGCTCTCTATTTTGCCTACCACAGCACTGCAGTATGCCGGCAGTCTGTGGCAGGACCAGAGACAATGAGTGAGTGTGCCCATACTCATTTCGCATTTAGGACACATTGGAGATACTCCCTTTAAATTTTGAAAGGCGGTCTGGAACCAAGTGGACACTGTGGAGAATCTTCAATTGCAAGACATGGGTCCTGTTGCAAATTGATATCCTCCTTGCATTTTCCCAGATATCCTCCCATACTTTAGAAGAGCTCACAACGTCCAGCTCTCTCTCCCATACATTACAGAGCTCTTTGGACTCACCCGAGGGACCCTCTCCCAATAGGTGATAGACATTACTGACAGAAAGTGTGTTCTCGGTACTCAGCACCCTCTTCTCAGTGTCAGATCTATAAGAACCAGTTAGACGTGTGGTCTCTTTTTGTAAGAAATTCCTAATTTGAAAAAAGAATGGAAGAGGTCACCACTGGGCAACTCACATATCCGAACCAACTGGTCAAAAGACATCAGTATATTCCCGCCGAATAAGTCACCCAGGCAAGACACAGCCCTAGTTGCCCATAGTTTAAACCCAGAGTCCATGAACCCTGGCTGAAAACCTGACACACCAACTATGAGTGTAAAAAATGATATTGGAATGTGCTGGCAGACAGCAAACTGGTTTGATGTGTGTCTACTTCAACGCCAGAAGTATCTGAAATAAGGTAGGTGAGCTTGCAGCTTGGATACTTCGATGTTGTGGCCACTTCGGAGACATGGATAGAACAGGGTGAGGAATGGATGTTGCAGGTTCCAGTGTTTTGATCTTTCATTAAGAACAGGCAAGGCGGTAAAAGAGGGGGAGGCATGGTCTTGTTAGTCAAGGATAGTATAACAGTGACTGAGAGAATGTTTGATGAGGACTACTACTGAGGTAGTGTGGGCTGAGGTTAGAAACAGGAGAGACGTCACACTGCTTGGAGTTTTTTATAGTCCCCCCAGAGTTCCAGGGCAGTGGAAGAGAGGATTAGCAAAATTAGTCTGGGTAGGCTGGGTAGGAGTGAAATGAACAGGGTCGTCATTATGGGGGACTTTAACATCCCCAGCATTGACTGGAAATGCTATAACTCTAGTATGTCAGATGGATCAGTTTTTGTCCAATGTGTACAGGAGGGTTTCCTGACACAGTATTTCGAAGGGCCGATAAGAGGGGAGGCACACTGGATCTGATGCTTGGTAATGAACCAGGCCAGGTGTTTGATTTAGTTGTAGGTAACCATAATTCAGTTATGTTTAGTTTAGCAATGGAAAGGGATAGGTACATGCCACAGGGCAAGAGTTATCGATGGGGCAAGGGCAATTATAATGCGATTAGGCAAGAATTAGGATGCATAGAATGGGGAAGCAAAATGCAGGAGATGCAGACAATGGAAATGTGGAGCTGGTTTACGGAACAGATATTGCGTGTCCTTGATAGGTATGTCCCTCTCAGGCCGGGAGGAAGTGATAAGGTAAGGGAACCGTGGGTTACTACAGAAATTGCATCTCTTGTTAAG
>NC_057714.1:68149721-68223509 GCF_004010195.1 Chiloscyllium plagiosum
GTTCCACATGGTAGGCTGTTGGAGAAAATGCAGAGGCATGGAATTGAGGGTGATTTAGCAGTTTGGATTACAAACTGGCTTTCTGAAAGAAGGCAGTGAGTGGTGGTTGATGGAAAATATTCAGCCTGGAGTCTGGTTACTAGTGGTATGCCACAAGGATCTGTTTTGGGACCACTGCTGTTTGTAATTTTTATAAATGACTTAAATGCAGGCGTAGGTGGATGGGCTAGTAAATTTGCAGGCGACACTAAAGTCGGTAGAGTAGTGGACAGTTTGGAAGAATGTTACAGGTTTCAGGGGGAGTTGGATAAACTGCAGAATTGGGCTAAGAGGTGGCAAATGGAGTTCAATGCAGCTAAATGTGAGGTTTTTTAGATTAGATTAGATTAGATTAGATTAGATTACTTACAGTGTGGAAACAGGCCCTTCGGCCCAACAAGTCCACACCGACCCGCCGAAGCGCAACCCACCCATACCCCTACATTTACCCCTTATTACCTAACCCACCCATACCCCTACATTTACCCCTTATTACCTAACACTAAGGGCAATTTAGCATGGCCAATTTACCTAAGGTGATGCACTTTGGGAAGAATAACAGGAAGGCAGAATACTGGGTCAATGGAAAGATTCTTGGTAGTGTGGATGTGCAGAGGGATCTTGGAGTCCATGTACATAGGTCCCTGAAAGTTGACACCCTGGTAGATAGTGCTGTTAAAAAGGCACACGGTGTTAGGTTTCATTCGTAGAGGGATTGAGTTCCGGAGCCACAATATGATGCTGCAACTATACAAAACATTAGTGCGACCACACTTGGAATATTGTGTACAGTTCTGGTCCTCATATTTCGGGAAGGATGTGGAAGCATTAGAAAAGATGCAGAGGAGATTAACCAGGATGTTGTCTGATCTGGAGGGAAGGTCTTATGAGAAAAGGCTGAGAGACTTGGGTCTGTTCTCATTGGAAAGCAGAAGGCTAAGAGGGGATTTGACAGAAACATTGCAAGAAGCACCAACTGTGGCAAGTGCACAGAACACACTCTGCATAGAAACAAAAGAAAATAGGAGCAGGACTAGGCAATTCAGCTCACCCAATCATTTTGCCATTCAACAGAATTACACATCCATCTCAAAGCCAGGTGTCTCCTTGTCCTATTATCCATAAAATTGTTGGCTTCTAGAAATCTATTTCTTTCATAAATATATTCAGTGAATTCACATTCGCAGCCTTCTATGCAGGAGAATTCCACAACTTCACCATGCTGAATGAAGAAATTCTTCCTCATTACAGTCTGAAATGATCGACTACGCATCCCCACATTACGATCCATTGTTCTGGACCCCGGCCAGCAGAAACATCACCTCTATGTCCCGTCTGTCCAGCTCTGGCAAAAGTTATGTTTAAGTGAGATTTTTGTTCATATTTCAAGACTTCAGTGAGTACAGGTCAAGTTGACCCGATCATTCCTCAAAAGACAAACCTGCCATTCCAGGAATCATTCTGGTGAATCTTCACTGCACTCCCACTTTTCTTAGATAAGGAGGCCAAAACCACACAGAATACTCTATGAGTGGCGTAACCAATGCCATACACATCTACAGTAAGATTTCCTTGATCCTGTAGTCAAATTCTCCTACAATGATAGCCAATTTATTATGTGTCTTCCTAACTGGTTGCTGCATGTGCCTGCTTGCTTTCAATGATAGGTATGAAAGGATGCATGTCATTTTATACATCAAACTTTCTCAATCTATCACAGTTTCTTACTGAAAGGGACAACTTCATATTTAAATACTGCATCTGCCATGTATCTGTCTAGTCATTCAACTTGTCTAAATCACTGAAAGGCCTCTTTACGTCCTCCTCACCACTCACATTTCCACTTAATTTTGTGTTGTCAGTGAACTTGAAAATATTACACTTGATTCCTTCATCCAAATCATTAAAATATATATTGTGAATAACTAGGGCCCAAGCACTCATCCCTATGGCACCTCACTTGTCATCACCTTCCACATCAAAAATTCCTATTTTGTTTCTTTTCTGCTAACCAATTCTCAGTCCATGAGAGATATTACCATCAATCCCATATGTTTTGATTTTGAACAATAATGTCCTATGTGATACATTAGATGAATGAGAAAAACAGCACCTGAAAGTTCCTCTCCAAACTACTCACTATCCTGATTTGGAAATATATCACTCTTCATTCAGTGTCATTGGGTCAAAATCCTGGAGCATTCTGCCCAAAGACATTGGAGGTCCAGCCACAGCAACTGGACTGCAGCAATTCAAGTAGGCATCTCATCACCACCTTTTCAAGGGCAACTAGGCATGGTCAATAATTGATGGCCCAGTCAGTGACACCCACACTCTCCAAATGAATTTAAAAAACCTAGCAAAAGCTTTCTGAAAATAAAAATACTCCACATTCAATGGTTCTTCCTCATCAAGTTACAACCTTAAAAATTCCAATAAGTTTGTCAAACATAATTTGTTTTTCATAAATCGCTGTTGACTTCTTGTAATACCATTACTATTTCTAAGTGTCTTATTATTGTATACTTTTTCTAAGGATGGCATCCTTTGGGGGCTTCACTGTCTATTATCAAGCATGAATTGGTAGTAACATGACCAACCGAATCTGGTCAACTCTTAAAGATAATAGCCATTAGGCTGTGTCTGCTACATAGTAAGGGAACCAACAAGAGGAAAAAAAACTTACTGAAACTGGTCCTCAGCAATTTAGCCCATGGAGAGGCACCTGACCATGACAGTACTTGTAGGTCTGATGAACACACATTTCTTGTGGTGCAGAAGACTGGCCTTCACATTTAGAATATTTTTTCATTATATGCCACTACCACTGTGCTAAATGGGCTAGAGTTTGAACAGACCTAGCAAACTTAAAACCATGAATCCATGAGGCGTTGAGGGCTATCAGCAATGGCAGAATTTTATTTAACCTCAATGTGTAACTTCATTGGCCCAACATATTTCTAACTCTATCATTCCCATCAAGCCATTGGATCAACTTTAGTGCAGGTGTGCATGCCAGGAGCAAAGTTAGGCATACCTGAATATCAGGTGACAACTTGGTAAAGCAATAGCACAACACTACTTGCAAAAGTCTATGCAAAGCAATACCATGATCAATGGATCAGATCTAGACTCTGCAGTCCTACCATATTCAGTTACGACTCATGGTGGACAGGTGAACAACTAATAGGGAGAGGCGGCAGCTTCGTGAATATCCCAACCTCAATGATAAGAGAGACTAATAGATCTTTATAAGACATAAGCTGAAGCATTTGCAACTATTTTCAGCCAATGATCCAGCTTGTGCTCTTCCTGAGGTCCCCAGCATCAAAAATGGCAGTCTTCAGCCGATTTGATTCATTCCACAATCTATGAAGAGAAAAACTGGAAGCAAAGGCTATGGGTCCTGACCAGGTCGAAGACTTGTGCTTTAACAATAAGCTGCAAGCCAAGCTAACAAAGATTATGAAACTTTCCTAGATATGTCTGTCCACGAAAAGCAAGGCAAATCAAACCTCACCAATTGTTATCTGATCAGTCTACTTCCAATAATCAAAATGACAAAAGTGCTATTAACAGTGTTATCAAGCAGCACTTTCTTAATCATTACCTGCTCATTGACACACAGTTTGCTGTCCACTCGGGCCACTCAACACCTGACCAAATTTGAGTCTTAGTCACAATAAGCATAAATAGCTGAACTCAAGAGGTAAGGTACAGGTGACTGTTCATGATCTCAAGGTAACATTTGACTAAGTATCAAGAAGCCTCAGCAAAAGTGGACTCAGTGGGAAGCTGGGTATGACTTCATGTACTCTTCACTGCATGCAGTCATATCAAGAACAAATGCTTGTGTTTCTTAAAAGTCATTGGACTTCACTGCAGGAGTTTCTCAAGGTTGTGTCCTAGGACCAAGCATTTTCAGTTGCTTAGTTCTCATTCTCATTATGTAGGAATTTGAAATATTTGCAGATAATTGCACAATATTTAGTGCCATTCGAGACTCCTCAGATGCTTTTTTTTATTCACTCATGAGGTATGGGAGTTTTCTGGCTGGTCCAGCATTTATTTCCCATTCTTAATTACCCAAACAGGAGTGAAAAGTCAACCAACATTGTGCACCTTGAGTCACATATGGTCCAGATCTGGTAAGGGTGACAGTCTTCCTTCCTTAAAATACATTGGTAAACTAGATGGGTTTTTACGATTTTGGAGGCCATTAGACTAGCTTTATTTTAAAAATTAACTTCAAATTTCACCATTTGCCATAGTGCGATTTTAAGCCATGTGCCCAAAACATAAGTTTGGAGTTCTGGGTTATTAGTCCTGTTGCATTATTACTACACTACAAACCATCCCAGAAGCATTGCATGATCAAGCAATAATACCTGAACCACATCCAGACTGGGGTGGTAAGTGGTAAGCAACATTTGTCCCATGGCAAGTGCCAAACAATGATCATATCCAATGACAGAGAATCTAACCATTCCCCCCTTAACATTCAATGACTTTACCATTGCTGAATCTTCCTCCATCAACATCCTGGAGGTTATCATTGATCATAAGCTGAACTGGAGTAGCCAAATACATACTGTACTTAGAAGAGCAAGACAGAGGCTAGAACGTGCATGGCAAGTAACTTATCATCTGACTCCCAAAGCTGTCTATCATCTACAAGGCACAAGTTCAGATTGTGGTGAGATACTCTTCACTTACCTTGAAGAGTACCACTTTGACAACCTTCAAGAAACTCAACATCAACCAGGACAATGCAGCCCACTTTATTGGAATCCAACCAACATCTTCAACTTTCATTCCCTCTAGCACAATATACAGTGGCAACTATTTGCACCATCTACAAGCTGCATTGCAGAAATTCAGTAAGGCTCTTTACTTCTGAAACTTACAACCACAACCACCCAGGAGAACAGGGGCAGCAAATGCATGTGAGCACCATAACCTGCAAGCTCACCTCTAAATCATATATCATCCTAACTATATCACCATTCCATCATTGTCACTGGGTCAAAATCCTGGAATTCCCTTCCTAACAGCATTGTGGGTGTACCCCTCCTTGACTGCAGCAATTCAAGAAGGCAGCTCAATACCACCTTCCCATGGGCAATCAGGAATGGGCAATAAATGCTAGCCTAGCCAGCAATGGCACATCGAGCAAATAAAAAAAGCAACTCCACTTTTCTGTCTGCTCCGTTACCCTCAATTCACTATTAACCAAAATGTCAAATTAAGATTGCATTTATTCAATAATCCATCCTCCACTTATTGCTGAGGAAGAGATTTTCAAACAGAAATGACCCTCAGATGAAATTCTTCTTCACTTCCTTCTTAAATGGGCGATTCCCTGTTTTTAAACGTATGCCCTTTAATTCTGGATTCCCGCAAGACAGGAACAGCTCTTTCAGCATCTACTTTGTCAAATCTCTCAGAATCCTACACATTTCAATAAGATAATCTCAACTTTCTAAGCTACAATGAGGAAAGGCACAATCTGCTAAACCTAAATGCATGTCTGTCCCTCCTTACATAAAGAAGCCAAAACTTGACTCATTTTATAATAGAAACAAAGCCTGTTTCAGGGAGACCAAACATAGACTCAGGGGCCAGGATGCACAGCACCTGTGCTCCACATGCATCAACCAACCTGACCCGCTGGTTGCCATTCTTTTTAATTGCCCAGAGACACTTCCATCCTCCATGCCAGAGTGAGGTCAAACAGAAACTGGAGGAATACTACCTGGGAAGCTGACAGTCCAATGTCCTCAATATTGACTTCACCAGCTTCAAAGTTCCTCCACCCCCCAGCCTTATCCCATATCTAGACCCCATCCCTCCTCATCATCTCCATGACGTGACCTGACCAAAATGTCCATTTTCCTACTCACCTATCCACCCTTCCCACTGACCAGTCATAATAACCCTCTACCTGCATCCACCTATCACCCCGTTTACTTCTTGGGTTTTGACTTGAAATGTTGGTTTTTCTGCTCCTTTGGATGCGGTCTGCCTGCTGTGCTTTTCCAGCTCCACATGTATTGACTCTTGCTTCCAGCTCCTGCAGATGTACTGGACAGTGAGCCGCCTGAGTGACAGGAAAATGCAGCGAGTTGATTGTGGGATGGTTTACAACACGAGTAAAGCAAAGGCCGGAATTTAGGAAAATCTGGTGAACATGAAAAAAAATGCGAATAGGGCTTCAGTAACAGTAAAGGTGCAGAGAGGCCAACAGTGGAAGTGGAGCTGGTAATTGCCCCAGATTCTGGAAAGGTCTCGAAACGGCACTGGAGGAGTTAGAAGAAATATTGGGAAAAGAGGTCACTGTTACTTCCACGGGAGCTGGACCCTGACTGATAAAGGAAAAGACTGACTTCAGCTGACGGACTGACTTACGGGTGAAATGATTTAAACAACCAACATCCACGATCTTCCCTCGGAACTTCATCCCAATAGCGACCGGAAATACAATACCGGAAACAACGTTCCGTTGCAGCACTGTACGTCACTTCCGCCCCTTGTTGACGCCGCTTGGTTACCAAGGCAACACCCAGGCTGGCGGTTGTCGGGGGTACAAAGGCTCGGCCTCCGAACCGACCAAGTGAAGGAAAGATTTCCTTCAATTCTTTTCAATACCCAGGAGTTGCTGCGCCACACAGGTGCCCATATAATGGCATTCAATGGTATAACCATGACTGAAATCAGCAACTGGAAATGATGCTCGGCGAACCATTCCCGATCTTTGGTCTCCTCGTTGTAGAGAAGACGACATCGGGAGGTCAGTGTTGGGACCACAATTTTTCACTTTATAAGTTAATGATCTAGATGAAGCCAATTACTATCCCGACTGAGAAATATGATGTTAGAAATCACACAACACCAGGTTATAGTCCAACAGGTTTAACTGGAAGCACACTAGCTTTCGGAGCGACGCTCCTTCATCAGGTGATTGTGGAGGGCTCAATCCTAACACAGAATTCATAGCAAAAATTTGCAGTGTGATGTAACTGAAATTATACATTGAAGAATTGATTGTCTGTTAAGCCTTTCATCTGTTAGAATACAGTGATAGTTTCACTTCTTTCATGTGTAAATCACAAAACCCTTTTTTTAAAAGTTGCATTCTCGGGTTAGCAGTTGTATCTGTTGGTTGTGTGTGTGCCTGTCTGGGGTGGGGGTTGTGAGTGTGAGAAAGTGTGTGTGTGTGTTTGTGTGTGTGTAGTGAATGCAGAGTGGCTTAAGTCTGTGAGGGCGTGCTTGTGTGGGAGTCTGTGTGTCTATAAAGGTGTGTGTGGGTGTCTGTGTGCGCGTCTGTGTGTATCTGTGTCCGTGTGTATGTGAGAGTGTGTGTGTAGTGCAATGGTGATCACCTATAGTGTGACATGATCCCAAGGTCCCGGTTGAGGCCCTCCATATGGGTACCGAACTTAGCTATCATCCTCTGCTCGGCCACTTTCCTCTGCTGCCTGTCCCGAAGTCCACCTTGGAGGATGGTCACCCGAAGGTCCGAGGCTGAATGTCCTGGACCACTGAAGTGTTCCCCAACTGGGAGGGAACTCTCCTGTCTGTTGATTGTTGTGCGGTGCCCATTCATCCGTTGTTATAGTCTTTGCTCGGTTTCCCCAATGTACCATGCCTCCGGGCATCCCTGCCTGCAACGTATAAGATAGACAATGTTGGCTGAGTCACATGAGTACCTGCCATGTACACGGTGGGAGGTGTTCCCACGTGTAATAGTGGTATCAATGTCCACAATCTGACACTTTTTGCAGCGTCCACCGTGACAAGGTTGTATGGAGTCCTCAGGATGTGCTGCAGGTTGCAAAGAACATGGTGTAGTTTCTCCGCTCCCAGGAAGTACTGGACAACGAAGAGTACCCTATCTGTTACATCCCGTGTCTGTCTCCTGAGGAGGTTATTATGGTTTCTCGCTGTGGCACATCAGAACTGGCAGTCTGTGAGTTGAGCATCATACCCTGTTCTTATGAGGGCATCCTTGAGGACCTTCAGGTGTCCATCACATTCCTCCTCATCCGAACAGATCCATCAGCTGCACCCACAAGGTAGAGCAAAACATCACCTGATCAAAACAGAATGCCATCCAACACTATCAAAACTAATAGCATCATTGTCATCAAACCAGCAGATAAAAGAGGCGTCATCATCATTCAGAATAGAACAGACTACTGCAAGGAAAATTGAACAACAAAGAACACTACAGGCAACTGCTGGCCAATCTGACCAAAGAACACACCCATGAACTAAAACATTGATCAGGACTTTTGATCCAGTCCTTCAGAGTTCCCTATACACTCTCATCCCATGTATTTCTTGTGTAGGGGAATTCTACTGCCTTTTGAGGATACACAAACACACCTGGATGTTCCATCATATCAAGCAATGGGACCCTGTGTGAGAACCTCTCTGGTTATGTCAAGGGAATCTTGAAACCCAATGTACATGGGAACCCCAGCTTCTGTCGCGACACTACAGATTTTCTACAGCCACTTCAACACCCACAGACGAGTCGAACCAGGAACATTCCTCATCATAATGTACGTTTCAGCACTCTACACCAGCATCCCCCATATTGACATCATCACTGCAACAGCCTCAGTACTTAATACAAACAACTGCCAATCTCCAAGCACCATCCTACAACTCATCTGCTTCATCTTAGGCCAGGTTTTCACCTTTGACAACCAGTTCTTCATCCAAATGCCTGAACAGCCATGAGGACCAAACTTGTACCCCATTATGCCAACATTTTCATGCACAAGTTTGAAAAAGACTTCTTTGCTGCATAAGACCTCCAACCAGCACTATACACCAGGCATATTGATGACATTTTCTTCCTCTGGACCCAAGGCGAGGAGTCACTGAAACAACTATGCAGTGATATCAACAAGTTTCATCCTACCATCAGATCTCCTAGGGACTACTCTTTAGTATCTGTCTCATTCTTGGACACATGCAACTCCATTAAGGACTGGCACATCAGTACCTCACTCCACTACAAACCACGGATAACCTCATGATGCTACACTTCTCTAGCTTCCACCCTAAACATATCAAATAGCCATCCCCTATGGACAATCCCTACGCATACATAGGATCTGTTTAGATGAGGAGGAATGTGACAGACACCTGAAGGTGCTCAAGGATGCCCTCATAGGAACAAGGTACGATGCTCAACTCATCGATCACCCACAGCGAGAAACCGTAATGACTTCCACAGGAGACAGACACGGGATGCAACCAATAGGGTACCCTTCATTGTCCAGTACTTCCTGGGAGCGGAGAAACTACGCCATGCTCTTCGCAGCCTGCAACACATTATCGATGAGGATGAGCACCTTGCCAAGACCTTCCCTATGCCTCCACTTCTCACTTTAAACAACTGCCAAACTTGAAACAGACTATTGTCCGCAGGACAACATCGACCACAAAATCGTACAACCCTGTCATGGCAACCACTGCAAGATATGTCAGAGTGTTGACTTGCGGGAACACCACTCACCATATGCGCACCAGGTACTCATGTGACTCGGCCAATGTTGTCTATCTCATACACTACGAGGCCTGGTACATTAGCGAGACCAAGCAGACACTGCAACAACAGATGGATGGACACAGGACAACAATTGCCAGACAGAGGTGCTTCTTCCCAGTTGGGGAACACTTCAGTGGTCAGAGACATTCGGCATTGGATTTTCAGGTGACCATCCTCCAAGGCAGACTTCGGGATACAAAACAACATAGAGTGGCTGAGCAGAGGCTGATAGCCAAGTTCAGTACCCATGAGGATGGCCTTGGGTTCATGTTACATGAAAGGTGACCTCACTACACTATACACTTTCTCTCTCACACACACACTCTTACATATTCACACACTCATGCAGACCCTCCCCACACACACACACACTCACTCTCTCACTCTCTCACTCTCTCACTCACTCACTCACTCACACTCACTCACTCACTCACTCACTCACACACATGCACACACACACACATACATATAAGTCAATGGGGTAAATTTGCAATTGCAGAATTATATTTGCAAATACATTCTGTTTTGCTCAAGAAGTGCACAATATTCACATCTGCGAATCCATGTAATATTTTATAAATTCCACTTTGGAAGTAGAACTAGTCTGACTCACTTGGGATACAGACAGACTCTAACCTCACACCTTTAATGCATTGTCTGAGCTGAGGTATCACCTTTTTGTAAAACCTTAAGTTATCTTAATAATATGACTTTAAAGAAATTATGGGATTTACATATTAATGAATATTAGGATGCATAGGATGTGGAAGGAAACTGCAGTGGATGGACACACTTGAAATGTAAAGCTTATTCAAGGAACAGCTACTGCGAGTCCTTGATAAATATGTACCTATCAGGCAGTGGGGGAGTTGTTGAGAGAGGGAACCATGGTTTACTAAAGAAATTGAAGCTCTTGTCAAGAGGAAGAAGAAGGCTTATGTGAGGATGAGGCGTGAAGGCTCAGTTAGTAGCTTGAGAGTTATAAGTTATCCAGAAAAGATCTAAAGAGAGGGCTAAGAAGAACCAGGAGGGGACAATGAGAAGTTGTTGGTGGATAGGATCAAGGAAAACCCTAAGGCCTTCTATAGGTATATCAGGAATAAAACAATGATTAGAGTAAGATTAGGGCCAATCAAAGATAGTAGTGAAAGGTTGTATGTGGAATCTGAGGACATGGGGAAGGGCTTAATGAATACTTTTCATCAGTATTCACATTGGAAAAGGGCAATGTTAGTGAGAGTATGGAGATACAGGCTACAAGATTAGATGGGATTGAGGTTGACAAAGAAGAGGTTTTAGCAATTTTGGAAGATCTGAAAATAGATAAGACCCCTGGGCCGGATGGAATTTACCCTAGGATTCTCTGGGACGCTAGGGAGGAGATTGCAGAGCCTTTGACTTCGATCTTTATGTCATTGTCAACAGGAATAGTGCCAGAAGATTGGCGGATAGCAAATGTTGTTCCCTTGTTTAAGGAGGAGAGTCGGGACAATCCTGGTAATTATAGGCCAGTTAGCCTTACTTCAGTTGTGGGTAATGTGCTGGAAAAGGTTATAAGAGATAGGATTTATAATCATCTGGAAAGGAATAATTTGATTAGGGATAGTCAACATGGTTTTGTGAAGGGTAGATCGTGCCTCACTAACCTTATTGAGTTCTTGAGAAGATGACAAAACAGGTGGATGAAGGTAAAGCAGTTGATGTGGTGTATGTGGACTTCAGTAAGGCATTTGATAAGGTTCCACACAGTAGGCTATTACACAAAATATGGAGTTTCGGGATTGAAGGTGATTTAGTGGTTTGGATCAGAAATTGGCTAGCTGAAAGAGGACAAAGGATGGTGGTTTATGGAAAATGTTTACCCTGGAGCTCAGTTACCAGTGGTGTGCCACAAGGATCTGTTTTTATAAATGATCTGGAGGTAGGCATAGAAGGATGGGTTAGTAAATTTGCAGATGACATTAAGGTAGGCAGAGTTGTGGATGTTGTGGGTTACTGAGGGACATAGATAAGATGCAGAGTTGGGCTGAGAAGTGGCAAATGGAGTTTAATGCGGAAGAAGCAACAGGAATGCAGAGTACTGGGCTAATGGTAAAATTCTTGGCAGTGTAGATGAACAGAGAGATTTCTGTGTCCAGGTGCATAAATCCCTGAAGGTTGCCACCCAGGTTGATAGGGTTGTTAAGAAGGCATATAATGTGTTGCTGTTTATTGGTAGGGGGATTGAGTTTTGGAGCCATGAGTCATGCTTCAAGATACTTGTAAGGCTGCACCTGGAGTATTGCGTGCAGTTCTAGTCATCGCATTATAGGAAGGATGTGGAAGCTTTGAAAAGGATTACTAGGATGTTGCCTGTATGGAGGGAAGGTCTTACAAGGAAAGGCTGAGGGAACTGAAGCTGTTTTCATTGGAGAGAAAAAGGTTGAGAGGTGACTTAATCGAGATGTATAAGATAATAGAGGGTTATATAGGGTGGACAGTGAGAGCCTCTTTCCTCGGATGGTGAAGGCTAACACGAGGGGACGTAGCTTTAAATTGAGGGGTGATAGATATAGGACAGGTATCAAGGGTAGTTTCTTTACTCAGAGAGTAGTAGGGCTGTGGAACAGCCTGCCTGCAACAGTAAAAACAGTAAAAGGTGCTGGAAACCAGATTCTGGATTAGTGGTGCTGGAAGAGCACAGCATTTCAGGCAGCATTCGAGGAGCAGTAAAATCGACGTTTCGGGCAAAAGCCCTTCATCAGGAATACAGGCAGAGAGCCTGTAGGGTGGAGAGATAAGTGAGAGGAGGGTGGGAGTGGGAGAAAGTAGCATAGAGTACAATAGGTGAGTGGGGGAGGGGATGAAGGTGATAGGTTGTGGGGGGAGGGACTCGTCGACGTCAAGGGCATTTAAATGAGTATTGGACATTCATATGGATAATAATGGAACAGTGTAGGTTAGATGGGCATCAGATTAATTTTACAGGTCAGCGCAATATTGAGGGCTGAAGGGCCTGTACTGTGCTGTAACGTTCTATATTCTATGTGAACCGAAACTGCAACCCATTCTAAAAGATGAATGAATTAACAGCAATCTACGTTTGTTCAATATGTCATTTCAGTTGCATGACAGTGATCTTTTGCTACAAATTCTGTATCTCCTGTTCCTGCTACCTGCTCCACAGCTACCTGATGAAGGAGCAGCGCTCCGAAAGCTAGTGCTTCCAAATAAACCTGTTGGACTATAACCTGGTATTATGTGATTTTTAATTTTGTCCACCCCAGTCCAACACCAGCTCTTCCACAAGTAGGATTATATTCACTAGACGTTAGAAGAATGAGAGGAATCTCATAAATACCTATTAAATTTCAACAAGGTTGATGCAGGATGGATAGTTTCAATGACCAGGAGTACAGAATCAGGGGCCGCAGTCTAAGTACAAGGGGATAGTCCTTTTAGGACACAGATGAGTAGGAATTTCTTCATAGAGAGAGTGCTGAGTTTGTGGAGTTTTTTGCCACAGGAAAATGTTGAGACCAAAATATTGAAGCCTTTCAAGAAAGATGTAGGTCTAGTTCTTAAGATGAAAGAAATTGAAGAACATGGCGAGAAAGCAGGAATTGGCTATGAAGTTGGATGATGAACCATGGTCATATTGAATGGCCTACTCCTGCTCCTATATTCTGTTTCTGTGGCAGGAAAAATAGAGGGGCTAGACATTATTTAAATAAAAGAATTTGGAGTTTTCTTTTATGAATCAAGTTCATTGTAATAGGGAAGGCACATGTAACTTTGGCTTTTATTTCAAAGGGAATGAACATAAAAAGTGTGGTGGTTTTGCTAATACTACACAAGGCACTAGTCCAACCACAACTGGAGTACTGAACATTTCTGGGCCCCTTAATTAAGGAAAGATGTCCTGGCATTGGAGGCATCCTAGAGAAGATTCACAAGATTGATACCAGGTCTGGAGGAACTATCTTATTAAGAGAGGTTAAGTAGATTGGACCTGTACTCATTGGAGTTTAGAATTATGAGAATTGACCTTATTGCAAGATACAAGATTCTTAGCAGTAGATATGAAAAGGTTGATCCACCTTGGGGGACAGTCAAGGATCATAGGGCATAGTCTCAGAATAAGGGGCCTCGTATTTGAATATAGCTAAACTTAGAAACATAGAAAGTAGATGCAGGAGTAGACCATTTGGCCCTTTGAGCCTGCACCACCATTCAATATGATGATGCAATTTTAGCATCCCACTACCGCTTTCTCTCCATATCGCTTGAACCCTTTCATCGCAAGCTCCTTCTGGAATATGTCTGACAAACTGGCTCCAACAGCTTTCTGTGGTAGAGAATTCCACAGGGTTCACAACTCTGAGTGAAGAAATTCTTCCTCATCTCAGTCCTGAATGGCTTACCCCTTATTCTTAGACTGTGACCCCTAGTTCTGGACTTCCCCAACACTGTGAACATTCTTCCTGCAGCTAGCCTGTCCAGTCCTATCATGATTTTGTATGTTTCTATCAGATCTCCCCTCCCTGCTATTCTTCTAAATTCCAGTGAGTACAAGCCCAGTTGATCCAGTCTTTCTTCATATGTTAGTCCTGCCAACCCGGGAATCAGTCTGGTGAACCTCAATAGCAAGGAGATTTCTTTTCTCAGAATCAGGGGAATTCTTTACTATTGAGGGCTGTCAAGGCTGGTTTGTTAAGTATATTCAAAGCTGAGATAGATTTTTAATGAGTAGGAGAATTCGAGCTTTTGGAGAAAAGGCAAGAAAATAGAGATGAGATCAGCCAAGATCTCACTGAATGGGGAGGAGACTCGATCAGCTGAATGACCTACTGCTCCTATGGCTTATGGTGTAGACTTGTACCCAGGAATAGTTAATGATTCACTCCTGCCCTTCTGCCACCATTCCTATTTGTTATAAGCTGTGCATTAACATAATGCACTGTGCACTGTAATTAACATAATGCAGCTGTGCACTGTAATCATGATTTAAATTTTGTCTTACTATTTCCTACCTTAATGTTAGTTACCTCCCAGAATTTTGTACACTTGGTATTCAATGAGCTTTCCTATAAACATCTTAAAACTGGTCTGTTCCCTTTACTCCACCATGGGTGGCTGTGCCTTCAGCTATCTAGAGCTCAGTGCCTGAAATCTGAGTTCAATTAATACAACCATAAGAAATAGAAACAGGAGTATGCCATTCAGCCCTTTAGCCTGCTCTACATTCAATAGGATCATTATTGATCTGATCCTTGATTTCTCTACTGATCAAGAATCTATCTATCTTAATGTTAAATATACGCAAGGACTGTTCCCTCTCAACTCTCTGTGACAAATAATTACAAAAATTCTCAATGACTGAAAGAAGAAGTTTCTCCTCCTCTGTTTTAATTGGTATCTCTTTATTCTGAGACGATGCCCTCTCATCTTAGATTCTCCCATGAGGCAAAAATCCTCTCAGCATTTACCCTGTCAAGAACCTTGGGGCGGCACGGTGGCTTAGTGGTTAGCACTGCTGCCTCACCGCACCAGGGTCCCAGGTTCAATTCTAGCCGTGGGCAACTGTCTATGTGGAGTCTGCACATTCTCCTCATGTCTGTGTGGGTTTCCTCCCACATTCCAAAGATGTGCGGGTCAGGTGAATTGGCCATGCTAAATTGCCCATGGTGTTAGGTGCATTAGTCAGAGGGAAATGGGTCTGGGTGGGTTACTTTTCTGAGGGTTGGTGTGGACTTGTTGGGCCGAAGGACCTGTTTCCATACTGGAGGGAATCTAATCTAATCCCATAAATTTCAATGAGATCACCTCTCATGCTTCTAAACTCCAGTGTGTAGACTCCTCAACAGTTTAGAGAATGTGTTGCTGGAAAAGCACAGCAGGTCAGGCAGCATCTGAGGAACAGGAGAATCGATGTTTTGAGCCAGAGCCATTCATCAGGAAGGGCCTGACCTGCTGTGCTTTTCCAGCAACACATTCTCGACTCTGCATCTCCAGCATTTGCAGATCTCAATTTCTCCCAACCAGTTTAGCCTTTGCTTATAAAACAATCCTGGGAATCATCTTAGTGAACCTTCTCTGAATTGTCTCTAACAAAATATCATTCCATAAAGGGACCAAAACTGCTTCTCCAGATGTGGTTTACCAGAATCTTGTACAGTTGCAGAATGACTTCCCTACTGGTATACTCCACACCCCTTGAACTAAGGGCCAACCTTCCTGATCACCACCTGCACCTCTGTGCTGGCTTTCTGTGTTTCTTACACTGGTACCTCCAAATCCCTTTGTATTGGAGTTTTTACTATATTTAAATAATACTGTTCTTCTATCCAAAATGAACAATTTCTTATTATCCCACATTATACTCCATTTGCCAACTTTTTACCTACTTAGGCTATTAGGATCTCTCTGCAAACCATTTCCTGATGAAGGGCTTTTGCTCAAAACATCGATTCTCCTGTTCCTCAGATGCTGCCTCACTCTAATCTAAACTCTGGTTTCCAGAATCTGCAGTCCTCACTTTCGCCTGACTCTGTAAACTGTTTGAATGCTCCTTATAATTTGCATTTGCACTGATTTTTTTGTGACATCTGTAAATTTGGTTACAGTACATTTGCTTAGATCCTCCAAGTTGTGATCCCAGTACTGAACTCTGTGGAACCATATAGCCAAGTTGGGCAATCTTAAAAAAACATTCCCACTCACTGCTTACCGATAATTTTCTGTCTTTGCCAATATACTACCTCCAACACTCTTATGACATTTTGTTGAACGCCTTTAAATCTGAAATATAACTCGTGTCAGTAATGATGACAGTAACAGCTGCCATCAATTGTCAAAACCTTCAGGGAAGGAGTTCTGCCTACTGTTACCCATACTGGCCTCCACATCAATGTGGTTGGCTCTTAACTGCCCACTGAAACCGCCTGCAAGCTGCTCAATTCAGACATGCCCATAACCTGTGAAAGAGTAATTGACAATAAACCAGATGATGCTGTAAACTGTCAGTAATTTGTAGATTTCCAGCTTCTGTGTAGTTTATGCCATTAAATGTGTAAGCTGCCTTTCTCCTGATGCCCGGGACGTTTTATTTGCGGAAGAAAAATGTTGATAAACGTAGGCCGGTATTGATGCAGTACGCGTGTGTAGAAGGGCAAGTAGAGGATCGCGAGGTATGGGGCGGGGGCGGGACTATCCACTGAGGGTGGGCCTCGCATTGTGACATCATATAGTCAGATATGGGTAGAGCGACGATTAGCCAATGAGAGCTGCAGAGTTGAGTGTAGCCAGTCTGTAGCCGCAGTAGGAGGATTGGTCGCGCGAAAAGCACCATCCACTGTCTTAGTGAGAACGGCAGATTGTATCCCACTGGCTCCAGAAAGGGAAATACTGTATGCCACTGCTGCTGAGGAGACATAGCGTAGCTCATTGCTTCAGTGAGAAAGAAATACTATCTCACTGGAGGGACATATTGTATCCCACTGCCATTGAGGGGAGGGGGCATAGTGTAGCTCACTTCCTCAGTGAGAAGGACATACTGTATCTCTTTACCTCTGAGGGGTATACTGTATCGCATGCCTCTGAGAGAGGAATATACTGAATCCCACTTCTTCCGTGAGGGACATAGCCCACTGATCAGTGAAAGGAACATCGCGTATTACATACTCTGTGAGGATATACTTTATCCCACTTCTTCAGTAAGAGGGATATTGTCCCGTTACCTCAGCGAGAGGGACATGGTATATTCTGCTGCCTCTCCGAGAGGACATTATCTCACTGCCTCAGCGTGAGGCTTACTGTCCCTCTGTCTGAGAGGGGGCACTGCCTCAGTCAGAGGCCAGCGATCCGCGGATTCGCTGAGAAGATCACTGTTCCGCTGCCGCAGTTCTGCTCCATTTCCACCAGATCTTCCCTGCTGTCACAGTTTCCTAATCTGCCGAAGTTCGCTGGTGCAGACCGGGAGAAAGAGGAGGAAGATGCTGCCACTGCTGGAGGCTGGCACCTCTCTGATAGAAAATGCCGTGGAAAGAGTGGTGGAGGGCAGCTTGACATCTACTGTGTTGGTCACTTCAGCTTTTATCTTGAGTGTGGCGTATTTCTCTAAAATGACTTTAAAACAGACCGAAAATCAGAAGGGTGTGGTATGTATGATTTTTTTTAATGTTCTTTTTATTCTTGCTTTTACATTTTGAAAATATCCATTCGGAACAAATAATGGGCATGAAAAAAATGCTGACAAGTTTACTTCATGTCACTTTTTTTTACCCAAGTTATTTCGTGCGTGAGCTAGTGTTCGATCAGAATTATAACGATTCGTTATTTTTTTTTCTAATGCGATCAAAATTAGAATCAAAATTCAAAATGTTTAATTGTGAAATAATAGGTTTGTTATGAATGCATCTGTTATGTTTGAATTAGTCCACTAGTAGCCAGCTATGATGTAATGGTTTCCTTCAGGGTGGACTGTTCGCCGAAACACTGTTGATGCCCATTGCCAAAGTCAGTGTAGGGTTCCACGATTCCTGCTTTGTAGTTTGCCTTTAATAAAAATATAAGGCAAATTGTTTTGTCGTAAGCCCACTTAAAACGAAGAGGGGCAAAATTGGTGTTCGGAGAACTTCATGCAGTTGATGCATCAAAATGAAACTTCTAAAATAAATGAACAATAATAATAGACAACACATTAAAATATTACTGAGAAGATTTGCTGCTCTAGAAAATCTAAGAACACCAATCTTGGGTGTCATTGATTAAAATGGGGGAGATTTACATTTGGGCTTTGCTCATGAGAAGGTAAGATATTCCCTGAAGTGATTGCTAGTAACGAGTGATGTTATGAAACTTTTTAACTGGAACTTAAAACTAGGTATCAAAAACAAAAACAACAGAAGTGTATTCCACCACAACCTATAAGCCCCTGGCCTGGCACATCTCTATACTACTATTGTAACTATGAAACTGAGTGCCCGAATCTTCTTCAATAATGTGTGTGGAGGAGCAACACCAGACTATCTGAGAATTAGATTGGAACCTGGTGAAGTTTTGATGAAGGACAACATGCGTGTTCAATAGCAGGAGCAGATGTTGTACACAGCCAAGTGACCCTGTAAATGACAGTTTGGATTAAAACTTTGCTGTTCTACCACAATAGTTGTGAGCAATTAAAGGACCAAAAGGAGGAAGACAGGGAACCTCCAAATGCATCACAATCCTCAATGACACTTAAACCCAGCCCATGAATGCAAACAACAAGGATAAAGCATTCACAACCATTTTCAACCAGAAGGCCTTGATTGGGTGATCTATCTCAAGTCCGTTTTATGGTCTCCACTGTCACAGATGCCAGACTTTAGTAAACTTGATTCACACCATGTGATGCCAACAAACAACTGATCACACTGGAAATATTAAAGGCTACAAATTCTGATAAAATCCAAAATTCTGGTTGCTCCAGAAGAAGAATGCTCCTATCCAAACTGTCCCAGAATAGCTGCAGCACTGGGTCCAACTGAGAAAGTGGGAAGCTATTCAGCGATGTCTCTTCCACAAAAAGTAGGACAAATCCAACGAGACTAATTACCATTAGTGCGTTCTTGCTTTTCAACACAACAATGGAAGATGTTGGTCACAGAGGGAGTTGCAATGTGATCCCTAACAGAGAATATGGTTCATTTTTTGGATTAAAAATACATTGTTAGCCTAGTGGGCAGGAGGATGTAAAATGTCTCAGATGGACATATTATTAAAGGCAAGACTTGAAGTTGATAAGGCTATTAAAATGATAATTAGAGTGCTATGCAGTGTTAATCTCCACATGATTGCAAGGATAGTGAGGCTTTCCAAAAGGTACAAGTAGGATAGTCCTTATTATGAACAATACAAATGAGAAGACTTGAAAATTGCAAAGTATTCATTCAAAGCATGCTGATTGTAGGGTGATATAATATTAAATGATTTTATCGTATGATCATTGTCCTACTTATGGGGAGATTATTTTCAGTTGTTGAAGGGCATTTATTAGAAAATTAAATACAATTATTTTATGCGTGATAAGTACTATTTGTCTTGATTTGTGAGATTGTGGAATTCACCCACGTGTTATTGGTTGAGGCTGAAACTGCTAATGTTAAAGGTGCAATTGGGTCACTAGGTGTAGCAACAGAATGGGTAAATGTGACCAGAATTATGTGCTTAGATAGTAGATAGATATTAATTTGGGACTGATAGAACATGAAATAGTTCACTTGTGCAATCAATCCATTGTTTTTGATTACTATTTTATAACATAAGATTTTGCTTTTTTTTTTCAGAAATACCCACCTTATATTTATTCCGGTATTCCATTTCTTGGACATGCAATTGCCTTTGGAAGAAGTCCAATTGAATTCTTAGAAAATGCATACTGTAAGGTTAGTGCTAATTTCCCTACATTGTAGCACACAAGCTTAGCTTTGAAGCTTCTAAATGCACCAAAAATAGGAATTGAAATGGATACATAAAATAAAACTTGATGCACTGTTAGTGTGGTAGTCACCATTTTGAAATGTGAAAGAACAGCACCAGTAATTCATTTATTCTTGCACTAGTCTTTTTCTTTCTGCAGTACAATTAATGAGCAATTTACCAAAGTCAGCTTCACACTTCATTCTTTTTGCCAGGTGTTGTAATAATGTTCCCATGAATGGTCTGTAGAGCGTGAGCATGTCCTAAAACGCTTAAAACCCATGTTTAATTCATGTATTGCCTACTTGACCCCATGTGCTTACATGTAATATGAATAAACGTGCATTTCTGAGCAGAAAGGTTGGAGTAGACTCCTAATACATGTATGGCATTTCTTTGCAAAAAGAGGGAAGTTGACTTAAATGCCATGATCCATTATATTTGTATTCCTTACTTCTTCCCTCCACCCCTGAGAACTGGGCATAATAACGTTAATTGTGCATACGGTTCCAGTTCCTCTCATTACATGGTTTTTGTTATTACTAAAGTAGAGCAAAATATTTATTAACTAGCACCTATGGGACCAGGAGTGTGCCGGTTCACCAAATATTCTGGTTAATCAATGTAAAAACACATACTAAGCAATACATCGGATATACACATCACTATTATACTTTACTTACAGCATAAATCACTTAAGTAATAATGCACATTTGCCTTAAATAAAACTTACAGGCAAAGAGCCTTCTTACACCCTTAATTGACTACTCTGACGTCGCAATAATGCAGTAAACTTCTGGTATTTTAGATATATAAATTTTGCTGGTTCATTGAGCGTGCTGGTTTATAAGGTGCTGGCTAAAATAAAGTTTTCTGTAAATGGTTTAAACCCTTGCATAGAATATTGGATTTTGAAATGAAGATTGCACTATGGGTCTAGGTGGGGAGATGGAATGTTGAACAAAGGTCTCTACCTATCAAACTTTTTGTGCCAAATATTATTTGAATTGTGTACTCCTTTAAAACTATTAAAACTTTTAATGAGAAATGTAAATTTCCAAAGATATAGCACAATAAACTTGTTTACATTGTAAGACCGGATGATAATCTAGTATTTATATTTACATTATTAATTCCGATTTCAAGGATGAAATTCCTCTGCTGTGGACTTTCAGTGGACTGAAAGCATTCGCAAAACTGTTATTCCTAAATTTATTTTTGTAATGTTCCTGTTATCCATCTTTATGTTTAGTTAATATATAACTGTGTCTACTTCACATATTTGCCTTTCTACTGAATAGGATTTATACTAATTGCTTAATCATTTAAAGTTTAGCTGTCATATTCTTTAAGGCTGCTTTTCTAATACATTTCTACAGAGACCAAGTTGAAGCTTTTTGTCTTTTACTCAACAGGACTAGGATGCAAGAAACTGAGTTGGTGGAGAATAAGAATGATAATTTTTATCACATAACAATAAAGTGTTGATAGGTTGGGCCTTATCTTGGTAATGCAGTAAGAACAGTTGATGGCTAACCCTATCTCTCAAACCAGGCTCTGATTGGTCAGGGTGTTGCTGTGGGAATGTAGCAGAGATTGGCAGACTCCATGACTCATTTTATCCCAATGAGAAAGCTTCAACAAATCTATGAATTGTCTTTGCCTATGCCAAACAGGGTTCTGTGTTTTAAAATGTGTAACTTCTAGCATGTGCAATTCCATCACATTGGGAGCACAATTAATACTCTTAAATTGGTTTCTGTTGTAATTCTTAGCACAGTCAATTTTATTAAATAAATGTTCAACAGTGGAATCACATGTATTGTTGGACATTGTCAACCATCTTCTGCAGAGTACAATGATTGGCACACTGCCCACCACTAATGATCAATGGGATGTGTAGTTTGATGTGATCTGCCAGTAACTGGGCCATGCAACCGACATACCTGGCATCAAACTGGCATTGCAACTCATGTATCGGATTACTAAGTTGTGAGAAAGGAAATATTTTTCGCTTGATGGCAATATCCTTAATGGAGAAAAGCACTTGAGTTTGGTTGCAAAGTAGTAGCCTGGGACAACTGGCTTCACTGCTCTTCAAATCTTTGAGATGTACTCCTTCAAATGCTGCCATAATGTCCAGGGCAGTCAGTCTCAGCTTGTTTCTGGAAATCAGCTCTTTTGTTCACGTTTGGACAAAGGCTGTAATGTAATTTGGAACTGAGTACTTGGCTAAGCATTGCTGTGCACATTATTGATGAGAAATTTCCCACTGACAGCACTGTCGATGACTCCTTCCATCAGTTTGTATAAACTACAACTAATGATCTGATTCCAACCTGTACTTCTTGTAATTGTTTCTGTCATTGATATCCATACATGGCAGCAATGTCCGGACACTTTTATTCTTTGTAAGTTATTCCTGTAGATATTTCTGAAGTTATGTATAAAGTTAAAAATGTGGAATTAATTCTGAAATATTACACAATATGAGATTGACTTGTAATGAGTCACCCTGGTGCTGCCATTCTTAATTATTACCTTTCAAGGTTCTGCCCAAGCTAATACAATTTGTTTTTGCCAAGTATTCCATACACTCTGAATTTATTAATCATATTTTTGTACAAATGGATAGTATATCTTTAGGTAATCCTGTTGGTTTTGTGTAGTCTAATCCCACTAACCAACATTGTAACTTTCGATCCACATAAAATCCATCTGTCGTGCCTGGTTTCATCCAGTTAATTTGGTACTGATTCCATGGAATGCTGTCAGCTATTCATAGTTCACCTGGGTAATGGCTAATGCTGGCAGTTGTCAAGCTGATTGCAACATTGTCAAGTTGCACCCGATTTGAAAATTTAACACATCAGTGTGTTGTGTTGTAAACATTAGATGCAGTTTTAAATTGCATCTTCTGAATTTTTAGAAGTTGCTGTTTTAAAATAAGATGAATGTGAACAAACAGAGTTGGAAAACCAGGTTTATATTTAATTGGAGTGCATGCAGACAATTATTAAACTGCAATTACGAGAATGTATTTTTTGAAGATAGAGTAATGTGAATTAATTTGATTATTTATTTTTATAGCATTTCTTAATCCATATCACTCTTTTTGTTTTTGAACAGTATGGTCCAGTGTTTAGTTTTACAATGGTTGGAAAGACATTTACCTATTTGCTGGGGAGTGACTCGGCAGCTTTGCTCTTCAACAGTAAAAACGAAGACTTGAATGCTGAGGATGTTTACTCCAGGCTGACAACACCAGTGTTTGGCAAAGGAGTTGCTTATGATGTCCCAAACCCTGTGCGTATGTTCGAATGTTGTATAGCAAATATGATGCAAGTAACATGCTAGAATCTCAAGCCCACCTTGTAATTAATTTATTCATTTGTTTTGTATAGTTTTGCTTTGCTTTTGAGATAATGCTTGTTGCCAGTTTAGTTTTAGTAGTCCATGAACATCACTTTCCGCATGGTTTCAGTAATTGTTGAATATGAAACCAGCCTCATTAAAGAGGTAATTAAATTATGAGTGTGAATTGAAGATAGTTGTAGGTTACAGGAAGATATCAATGGGTCGGTCAGATGGACAGACCAGTGGAGATGGTATTTTACTCTGATAAGTGTGAAGTGATGTACTTGTGGAAAAAGAAACAGGATAAGGAAGTATTTAATGAATGACAGGACACTGGGTAGTTTAGAGGAACAGTAGAAGATTATTCACATATCCCTGAACTCAGCAGAGCACATGAATAGGATAGTTAAGAAAACATATAGGACACTTGCTCGGTGCAGACTTGATTGGGGCAAAGGGCCTTTTCGGCGCTGTATGAATCAATGAATTGCACCAAACTGAAACTTCTTTTTCCCCAGTTTCCTGCAGAACAATTAATTCTTGTTACAAAAGAGCTAGTAAATGATCCTAGACTTCGGTCATATTTATAGTCACATAAGCAAGATGCTAGAATAAATAGAAATTGCAGGATAGAAAACAGCAAGTCTGACAGTGTCATTGAACAGAAAGCAAAGTTAATGTTTTGCATCCAGTGACCCTTCTTCAAAATTGATTGTAGCTAGGAAATGTTACATAAGCTAAGGAAGGGATTGGGGTAGGGGGAAGGAGTAAACAATTGGTGGAGATGGAGCCCAGGGGAGAAGAAAACAATTGGACAGACAAAGGAAGGTCCTCGGATGCTGCCTCATCTGCTGTGCTTTTCCAGCACCACTCTAATCTAGACTCAAAGATAAAGGTCAACCTGGGAGAATGAATAGCTGCGAATGGGTGACATTAATTGCTGACAATGGGACAATGACCTGGTCCCACAAACAACCCTACTGCCTGGAACTTTGCTGTACCAAATAGCAAACAGCAACTGACTTGCAATCGCAGAGATGTAGAGATTTTTATACACCCTGTTCAGAGACGCTATAACTTTTTAAGCTGATGGGACTTGAACCCAAGCCTTCTAGCTCAGAGGTAAGGACACTACCATTGTGCCACAACAGTTCCCATCCCAGAGATGTATACTTCAGCAATTCACAAAGCTTATATTTCAGTCATGTTCTAAAGATGGGTAGTTCAGCTGCTAATAGCCCATCTTGGTGGTCTAATTGGAAGGTCATTAAGCTAACAGCATAGCTTTGTCTTATCCAGAAACTAGGTGAAAAGGTATTTGTAAAAGCATGAGCAGCCATTTTAAATAATGGGTTTTGAGATTTCTCTTTACCAAAATATGACTGGAGGAGATGACTCATCTTCAAGCCATTCATGTCAGTTTGGTTTGGAACATTCATAAAATGGGGTTCAGAAACTTCTGGATATATGATCATAGCATCAGCTATTTTGAGTCAAGCAAGGTTGTTTGTTTTTAAAAGAATCAAGTTAAACACAGAAATAAAAATGTAAATAGTTTTCTTTGAGATTTCTTTTCATTCCTTCTGGCCATGACATTAGGATTCTAATAACTGATCATTCAAATGTGCTTGATCGCTGCTAAACATACTCGGAAACAGCCACTGCATATAAGAAATACTTCCAAATCTTTTGGTTCATGCATGCCTACCTTCCATTACAAGTTAATTCCCTGAGTTGCAGTTTTGCAGAACTTTTATGTAACATCATCTCTGTCAGATCTGTGTTATCATCCTTTGTGTCAGCATCAAAACATTAATGTCATACTTTATTTGATGATGTTTCTCAGCTGACTTGATATTCCAGTAATAGCCAGAATCTATCTCCAATGATTCTCAGCTCAGTCAATTTATTTTGAATGACATTGCTTGAACTTTCATCAGGAAAATGGTAGAAATGATTAACTTGTAAAAGATATCACTTTTATAGTTATTAATTTTGCTAGCCGGGTGATCATTGAAGATGGAAGTCACATGACACCAGGTCATAGTTCACCAGGTTTATATAAAATTACAGGCTTTCGGAGCACTGCACCTTCGTCCCTTCACCGGTATGACATGTGACTTCTGACTTTGTCGTCCCTAGTCGACACATCCACGTCGCCATTTAAGACGATTCTGATAAAAGGTGGTGGAAGCTGAAAGCCTAACTAATCCATCAGCCTGTCTGCTTCCATTTTCATTTTATTTGAAAACATTATTAAATCTTTAATGGGATGTAATACATTGTGGAAATAGGCATTGTGATTTTGATATAATTAATGTTGTTTGTATCTTGATCCCGATCTCTGATTTGAGAGCCAAGTTTTTCCTCCTCTTCAGTTACTTCAGTGCTTGCTAGCCAAAACTAAATGAAATTATGGGAATCTCACAGTGTGACAGCCTTTTATTCTATGCTAACTTTTCAAGAGAGCTGTCATGTTTTGTCCGACATGCCTTTTTGTCCATAACCCTATAAGTTCCTCATCCTGAAGTAATTATTCATTTCCTTTTAAAATCATGTAAAAGCTCCCACCACCTTTTCAAGTCTTCCTGATTTAGAATCCCGCTGTTGAGTGAAAACATTTCATCTTGTCTCCCTCTAAATCCTAAAATGAGTTTGAACCCATGGCCTCAGATATTGGTCTCCTATATTACTTATAATAATACTGTATTTTTTCCTCTATCTACTCTGTAAAAACCTTGAAAACCATTATTAAGTTATCCCTTACCTTCATCTGTTCCAAGGAACAGGGTCCTAATTTTTCCAAAAGCTGTTCGAGTTTGAAGTCCCTGATCTCTTGCAATATTCTGATAAACACTAATCTTTGTCATTTCTAAAGTTTTTTACATCTTTCCTGAATTTTGTTACTTAGGATTGTCACAAAATTTCAAATCAGGTAACTATTGCTATGTGCCTTTGGTATCATTAAACATAAGAAAGAGAAGATGGGAATGAGAAGGTCTTGGCAAGCTTGGCTAATTCAGCAGTGAAGGTTCATTCGATTGATCCTGAGCATAAAGGGATTATCTTATGAGGAGAGGTTGAGTAGCATGGACCCATACTCATTGAAATTTAGAAAGGCTGAGAGGAGACCACAATGAAGGAAAAAACAAGATTCTTAGAGGGCTTGTCAGGATAGATGTGGAAAGGTTTTTCCCCTTCTGGGTGAACCGAGAACCCGAGTATAATCTCAAAGTAAGGGATTGCACATTTAAGACAGAGTTGAGGAGGAAATTCTTCTACAGAATTCTTTACTGCACAAGGCAATCTCACTGAGGCTACAGTTTGCTCATGTGGCATGTGCCGGAGGTGCTGTAGCTCGGATGGCATTCTGTTGTACCAGGATGGTTTAAGAGCAGAGGCACCTGAGGACAGAGTAAATGAAGTATTACTCTGCCATTACCTTCACATGGGAGTGGCCAGCAGTTTATCCAAAATAGGAAATGTTTAAACTTTGAGGCAAAATACATTCCCTCACAGTTGCTTAAGAAGAAGCTGTTCCAAGTTTAGAGGATAATTTCTTTATAGCATTGACTTCTTTTCGTAAATGAAAGTTGCTCTGATATTCCTTCATCAGTTTATTGTTGTTACTTTCTTGTCTTACAAGATATTCTTGGAACAAAAGAAGATGCTCAAAACTGGTCTGAACATTGCTCAATTTAAACAGTACATCTCTCTGATTGAAGGGGAAACCCATAAGTATTTTAAACGCTGGGGTGATAGCGGAGTTAAAAGTAAGTATTCAGATATTTCATCCTCATAATTGTGCACAAAGTGCCAAATTGTGAATTTTGATCAGTGAAGTTATATTGCAATTTTGATAAAAATTTGAAGGCCATGTGTATTTTCTAAAATCTATGCAATTATCAGCACATAACTTGTCTGATACTGAAAGAAACCCATGTGTAATTTCACAGGTCACTGAGCAAATATAATACTGAGCATAGCAAACTTTGAAGATCCCATTTTATTGCTAGGTCTGTACTTCATTTGATGATCTTACTCATTTGGCATAGTCATAGAGTCATACAGCATGGCAACAGACTCTTCAGTCCAACTCGTCCATGTCAATCTTATCCTAAACTAAACTAGTTCTATTTGCCTGTGTTTGGCCCACATCCCTCTAAACCTTTCCTATCCATGTACATATCCAAATGTCTTATAGATGTTGTAATTGTACCCACCTCTACCACTTCATCTAGCACCTCATTCCATACATGTACCATCCTCTGTGTGAAAAAGTTACCTTTCAGGTCCATTTTAAATTTTTCCCTTCTCGTCTTAAGCCCATACCCTATAGTTTTGGAGTCCCCTACCCTTGGAACAAGACCTTATCTATTCCCAACTTGGCTAATGCCTATTTAAACCAAGCAATATGAATTTTGATGCAAAGCTAAATTGTTCTTGGCTGTGGCTACTTCAGAAGTTTCTCCTAGCATGCCAGATTCTGGTATCCTAATTTATGCCCTATGATTGTATACTTGGATGAGATATTAACAAAGGACAAAAAGCCAGTAAAACATGTGAATGATCTTCAGTGTTTTTGGGTTTTGTGGCACAGTTGGCAATGTTCCTACTTCTAGGCCAGCGGGTTCCAGGTTCATGTCCCATTTGCCTCAGAGGTGTCATAATCTGTTTGAACAGGTTGACTTAAAATACCTTTAAATATGTTCCACACTCTTTCCTGACAATTTAAAATTGAGTATCACACCTTAGAAAACAAAGAAACAAGGTTTTATTTCACTTCTGAACCTAAATATTGCTCTTGAGTGAATTTATCAATCTCAATTCAAGAGCAGTTCAACTTGGACCTCACCTCCTACTCATTGAAGACTAAACCCACATTTTGCCATTTAAGTGACATTGATTCACTTCAACAGCAGAATAGTATGCATTATGTATTGAGCATGATCCTTTTACAATAACATACCAACCAATTTTACATATGTAATACCATGGAATACCTACCAGCTTAGAACATAGTGCTTAATGCTTGTTGCTGACAAATGAGTGCAGTTTTTTTTAGGCTGTAGTCATGAATGGTTAACATAAGCAACAAGCTCTGACATTAATTAAATCTTGAAAGAGACTTTTAAAAACTCATCCAGAAAATCTGATCATCCTATCTTTTTATGTTTTGCACAGAAAGGCACACTCTGATTTTTGTTTTGCCATAACTTCCTCCACAATGATTTCCTGCCAGAGCTGAAAATGTGTTGCTGGAAAAGCGCAGCAAGTCAGGCAGCATCCAAGGAGCAGGAGAATCGACGTTTCGGGCATGAGCCCTTCTTCAGGACTCATGCCCGAAACGTCGATTCTCCTGCTCCTTGGATGCTGCCTGACCTGCTGCGCTTTTCCAGCAACACATTTTCAGCTCTGATCTCCAGCATCTGCAGTCCTCACTTTCGCCACAATGATTTCCTGCCAGCCGAGCAACTTGAACTGTTTTGAAGCTTGACAGACTAGCAGCCACAAAAAGCAAACATAAACATTCTGATTAATTATTGAATTGTTTGGTTGGATATCATCATGTAATTTGTTTACAAATTCACAGGAACAAAATGGTTACTACTTAACAGAGTGTCTGTTCCTATGCCAATATAGCTGGTGTATTTGAAACATTGTAAGATTAGTAGAAATAGTCTGTGATGGGCCATAGCCATCTCTCACCATGAGAGAAAATTATTGTATTCGGGAATCGCCTCCTTAAAGTTCACTAATTTAATATTGTTTTACTTTACTGCCATTAATAAAGTAGGTCACTATACCTATTAAAAGTTGACTTTTCCAGTCTTGAAGACCCTCTTGTGACCCAGTCCCTGTTTTCGTCCTGTGGTCTTACTTTTACTGTCCCTGGTCCATTGCTAGTACTCAGAAAATTCCTGATGAAGGGCTTTTGCCCTTGGATGCTGCCTGAACCACTGTGCTCTTCCAGCGCCACTAATCCAGAATCTGGTTTCCAGCATCTGTAGTCATTGTTTTTACATCATTGCTAGTACTCAGCATTTCACTTGTATCTCCTGCTCTACCTGCGACTTGCCTTAGCGTCAGTATATCTTCTCCTAGCTCCTTTTTGAAAATGAATTCATGGGATGTGGGTGTCACTGACTGGGCCAGCATTTATTGCCCTTGATAAGATGTTGGTGAGCTGCTGCCTCGATTTGCTACAACCTATATGGTGACGGGAGACTCACAATGATTAGATTAGATTAGATTCCCTACATGTGTTAGGGAATGAACTCCAGGATTTTGACCCAACAACACTGAAAGAACGATAATATATTTCCATGTTAGGATGGTGAGTGGCTTCGAGGGGACCTTGCAAGTGATGATGTTCCATGTAACTGCTGTCCTTGTCTCGATGGTAGCAGTTTTGGGTTTGGAAGGTACTGTCTAAGGAGCCTCTTTCCACCTTCCTCTTACTCATATCCATTGCCAATGCTACTTTAGCTGCTGTTTTAATTCCATTACATTCTGCACTTGCAATGAATTCCTGATCTCCATCTAGTTCCAGACATTGGTCAGTATTGTACAAACAGTCCTGGGACTTCACTGGCTACCTGCAGTACCAACCTTTGCCACAAGATGGAATCTTATCAAAACAATCATGACTGCAATTTAATATTATTTAAATTTTTATTGCTTTTTTTATTTTTATGTTTATTCTAAAGATTATTTTGCTATTGAATGTCAGCGTCTAAAATGTGCAGCATTTACTAAAGTAGCTCTGTATTCCTTTTATGTTTATTAATTTATTTTGTTTGCAAGTTACATCAGTGAGCAATGCTCAGTACTCATGATATTCTTTCATGGGATATTCTTTCATGTCATTATCAAGACTATTATTCATCTCTAATTGTCCTTGAACTGAGTAGCTTAGTCAGCCCTTTCACTGGTCATTTAAGAGTCTTTGTGAGTCTGGTGTCATATGTAGGCCAGACCGTGTGAGGATGACACATTCCCTCGAGGATATTAGAGAACCAGAAGAGTTTTATGAAAATTGATGATAGTTTCACGGCAGCAATACTGAGACAAACTTTAAATTTTGCATCTTAATAAATGGATTTAAATTCCACCAATTCCTGTGATGAGATTTTAACACCTGTCCCCAATGTACTAATCTGGATGAATACAATCAGGATTGGTAGTCCAGTGACACAAAGCCAAGTTTGGTTTCTCTGGGCAAGAAATGTCCTAACTCAACTTTTACATAAGATCCCATAGAAATCAACGTTTCATTTAAAGTCGTGGTTCACAGGACCAGGGGCACACTTTAAATGAGGATTTGTTCAAAGCCAAAGGGGTATGAATCTGCAAGCATGGGGTGAGATGTGGAGATGGATATTGCTTTTTAAAGTGTTGAATTTAGCGCACTTGACGTTTTTATGGTGAGAGCTGGCAAATTGTTGATTGTAATGATTAAAATTTCAGGCTTTTAGGATTCCAAATACCTCCAAGCATTACCTCCAAGTAAGGCTTTTGATTAGCTTTCGTTATGGGAAATGTTACATCCAAAAGATCCAGATGTGCTTGTATTAATACCAGTATATTATTTCCTAGCATAAAATGTTAGAACTTAAAACACATTTCTTATTTAAAGACTCTGTTATTTGCTCTCTCATTTTATTTTTTAGATTTGTTTGAGGCTTTGTCAGAGCTGATCATTTTAACAGCTAGCAGTTGCTTACATGGGAAAGAGATACGAAACCTGCTGAATGAACAGATTGCACAGCTCTATGCTGACCTCGATGGTGGATTTACCCATGCTGCCTGGCTTCTTCCTGGTTGGTTACCTCTTCCCAGTTTTAGGTAATGAATAGGAGGCAAAGTGGCAAAGCATGACCCCTTAATCAAACAATAATTGTTTAGAAAAAGTTAAATGAGAATTCCCATGTTTAAAACTGTAATATTGTGTGTGTCTTAAGTTTACTATGTATGCTTCCTTGTGAATCTTCTGTAGCATTTCTTATCAAATGATTACACTGTTCTAAAAGAACAAAAACAAAATACACTTCAGAATATAATCTGTTAGGCTAGTACATAGTGCTTATATACCAGCTTATTTTTTTGGGTGGGGTGCTGCTGCCAGCCTGAGCTAGTCCCTGGTAAGCAGAAAATATGTACCAAAGGAGGAAGAAGAAATACCAAGTTCTAAAATGGCATGTAGAGCTAGAACATTTGGCTGAATGCAGCTTGAGATATTCTTAATTAGTCGGATTTATGCAAATTGATTTTGCATCATGTTTTCGATTAATGTTTTCTAGCTGGCACATGTGTACTTTTGTCATCTTATTAAGCTTTGTAAAAGTTTTGTATACTTTTTTTATTCTAAATCATCAAAACATTCCTGTCTTTCTGGATAGGCGGAGGGACAGAGCGCATCGAGAAATCAAGAATATCTTCTTTAAGGTAATCCAGAAACGCAGGGGTTCAAGTGAGAAGGAGAATGACATATTGCAGACCTTATTGGAGGCCACCTACAAGTGAGTGTTATGGCCAAGTATGGAAGGATGAATAAATTCTTCTCTTTCCATTCTTGTAGTTGGAATAACAAAGTTTGAATTTTTAAAAAGTAGTGCTTTCCAAATCAATATTGCTGTGATTATCTTCAACCGGTAATTGGATATGTTGTGGAGAAAGAATTTGCATTGGTCTAGAAAAGCAGTTGGTTAAATGACTGTATATGTTGGAGATCTGAAGCAAAAACAGAAATTGCTCAAGAAACTCAGCAGGTCTGATTGCGTCAGTGGGGAGAAAGCATTGTTAATGCTTTGAGTCTGGTGACTGTTCATTAGAATAGTCCTGATTAAGAGTCATCTGACTGGAAATGTTAACTCTGCTTTCTGCAGGTTAGGCAGCATCTAGGGAACAGAAGATTCAACGTTTCGGGCAAATGCCCTTCTTCAGGAATCTTCCTGAAGAAGGGCATGTGCCCGAAACGTCGAATCTTCTGTTCCCTAGATGCTGCCTGACCTGCTGTGCTGTTCCAGCAATAAAGTTTCAGCTTTGATCTCCAGCGTCTGCAGACCTCACTTTCTCCTAACTCTGCTTTCTCCCTACAGATGTTGTCAGATCTGCTGAGTTTCTCCAGCAATTCCTGTTTTTGTATTAGAAGTTATTAATTAGCTCTTATAAAGAGCAGGCATGATGTTGTGAATAGACTCTTCTGTTCTCTGTAACTATGTGGAAAGCAGCAACCTTGCACCCACTACAACCTAATTATGTTGAGTACATTCTGGGGGACTTTTGTTTAAGAGCAGCCTCCTAGTCTGCTCCTTCCAGCTAAGGAAAATATGTTATATATTTCATTTGTTTCCTACTAAATCACTGCAATTCACTTTGTTGTATGTTTTCCAGGGATGGTACCCCTCTAACTGATGATGAAATTGCAGGCTTGCTTATTGGCCTGCTGTTGGCAGGGCAACATACTTCCTCCACCACTACTGCCTGGATGGGATTTTTCTTGGCTAAAGACAAAGAGCTTCAGGAACGTTGCTATGCAGAGCAGAAAACTGTGTGTGGAGAGGATTTGCCACCACTACACTATGATCAGGTACATGCCTGACCTGATCTGTGAAATGCAGAAAGATTTGTAAGCAATGACTGTTTAGCAGATGAAAGGCTAAATACACATTGAACAACTGCCTCTGTGCATTTATGCTTGCATTTTAACATAACAGATCTCTCTTGGATTATTGTAGTTTTGTCTGGGGAAATGAACATCATACATAGGTGGATCCATAACATCTGATTTTCTACCCATTTTTAAAAGGAAAGAATGCTCATATTACTTGAGTGTCCCTAAAACTTGCCCTTTGTTACTTTCATATTTTATTAATTTGTTTTCCTGCTCAAAAGTGAAGAGTGGAACACAGAAACACAGAATATTGAAAATAAGAGCTGGAGTAAGTCCTTCGAACCTGTTTCACCATTCAAAATATTCATAGCTGAGCATCTCACTCAGTACCCTGTTCCTGCTTTCTGCTCATATGCTTTGGACAATTTAAGATTATTCCATAATCATTTGTAGATTTATACTGTATGAAACATGGCCACATTCCTTTTATTAATCTATCCCAAATTAAACCAGCAAATCTCTTTAATCTTAAAGCACTGCTGTTAATATTTCTATTTCCACTTTTATACTGGCATAACTACTGAATTCTGAAACCTGTTCAGAGATATTATTAAACCTCTCTGGAGTAGGTGGGAATTGAACCCAGAACTCTTTGTCTGGAGGTAAGGATATTAAAGTAATCAGAGTCCTTTCCTTCTGAGCCATTTTAGACTTGGGGATTTGATTAGAGAAATTCAATATAGAACCCAGTAATTTTCTTTGTTTTGAATTGTCCTTTAAATTATTTCATTGAATCAGTGCCTTGAATAGATGGTAATTATTGTAGCAGGAACCTGAGCAAGCATTTGCAACTTGGGAGTGATCCATTAATCCTCTGTAAATGTTTTGCAAACCATACTTTTTCTTTCTTAAGATGAAGGGAATCTGTTAAGAGGAAAGGTTAAGTAAATTGAACCTATACCCATTGGAGTTTGGAAGAATGCAAAGTAATCTTACTGAAACTTCTAAGATCTTGGGGACACTTGGCAGGTTTGATGCTGAGGGAATGTTTTCCCTTGTGGCAGAGTTTAGAAGATAGTTTAAAAATATAGAGTTTTTTTTACTATATACAGTTAGTCTGTGGAATTCTCTTCCCCAGAGAAAGGCGGAAGCTGGGACCCTTGAATATATTTCATGCAGGCTTTGTTAAATAGACTTGATTAAGAGTCTAGGATTACTTGGGGCTGGTAGAAAAGTGGAATTGAGGCCACAATCAAATTAACCATGATCTCATCGAGTGATGGAGCAGGCACAAAGCCAAATTAGCTTCTCCTACTTTTAGTTTTACGTTCTTTCATACAATTGTAAAAGAAACTGGTAAAATTAATAATGGTCAAGGTCTGGCCTGGATTAGATTTACTGCTGCACAGTCAACATTGTGCTTTTTGATTTATTTGTAGCTGAAGGACATGAACTTGTTGGATCGCTGTTTAAAAGAAACACTGAGGCTCCGTCCTCCAATAATGACAATGATGAGAATGGCAAGAACACCACAAGTATGTAAAGAGCCTGAAGGAACAGTACCAATACAACTGGTATTGATTTTTGATTAGAAATGTCATCATGGATTTTGTGGAGCTGAGAGCTACTGTACTTCTGATTGTGTGTTTTTCAACTTGTGATTCTGTTCAGAAAAAAAGTCAAATATTTGCTAACAACCACAAAGCTTTTCAGTAGATTTACTGGCAGTTGATTGTTTGCATCAAAGAACAAGTTAGATACATACTAACGTCAAGTGATAACTCTGTGAACAGGTGTAACCAACAATTATTCTCCACCATTGCGCCCTTTGGATCAATCAATCAGGATTGAATAATTAGAGCGTTTTCTGGATAATCCATTGTTCTGTGTTAGTAACTAAAATGGCCCCGGGTTCTATACTGAGTCACTAGGGTGGCAATGACACTTTGCAATTGGCTTCAGTGTTCAAAGGGTGGGAAAGATCAACAATATATCACTTGATGTTTGTGTTTGGACATATTTGTTGCTGCTTCACAGTAAACCTTATCCTAAATTACCATTATATACTTTGATGACAGTTTCAATTTGCAAGCAAATGATATTAAGTATCTTTTGCCTTAATTTGATCCAAATCTATTAACTGTTCTCCTCTTGCCATCTTTCTCCTTACTAATTCTGAGTTTAATTTGGATAGACAATTTTTTTGAGGTGCTTACACTGTTAGTCAATTAAGGATCAATAAGGCCTTAATTTGTTATGAAAAGCCATTATTTTTGTGCAATTGAAATACTTAGCAAGATTATTAATTAATTATGAACATTTTCATTCAATATTCTACCACTCTTTACTTCTAATTAGCAATTATATGAATGAGCTGAGAAATATTTGTAATCCTGAGCTTTAATTACTTCACAGACTGTAGCTGGTTACACTATTCCTCCTGGTCACCAAGTGTGTGTGTCTCCTACTATCAACCATAGACTTCAGGATACCTGGACTAACAGGCTTGATTTTAACCCAGATCGCTTTCTCCAAGATAATCCAGCAGCCCTGCAGAAGTTTGCATTTGTACCTTTTGGTGCAGGTAGGCCTTATTGGTCTCGAGTGTTTTGTGAAACTTGATAAGATTAGATTCCCTACAGTATGGAAACAGGCCCTTTGGCCCAACAAGTCGACACTAACCCTCTGAAGAGTAACCCACCCAGATCCATTCCCCTATATTTACTAATGCACCTAACACTGAGCAATTTAGCATGGCCAATTCAGCTGCACATCTTTGGGTTGTGGGAGGAAACCGGAGTACCTGGAGGAAACCCACGCAGACACTCGGAGAATGTGCAAACTCCACACAGTCACCTGAGGCTGGGATTGAACCCAGGTCCCTGGTGCTGTGAGGCAGCAGAGCTAACCACTGAGCCAGTGTGCCACCCCAAGAAAACAAAAGCGATGGTTATCATACAGAGATTTAAATCTCTGGGCAGAATAACTGGAATAGATAGCTAATGAACTAATATACTGTAATATTTTGGTTTATGTTGGCCCATCCTATTGATTTATTCCATATAGGAAACTCTTAATCCTAGAATGAACTTTTCAGATGATAATGGCAGAGCAGTCATAGAATCCCTACAGTCTGGAAGGAAGCCCATCAAGTTTGCATTGACCCTCCGAAGAGCATCCCACCCAAACCCAGACCTCAGCCTTTCCCTGTAACTCATTAATAGCTAATCTGCCTAACCGGCACATCTTTGGACTGTGGAGGGAAACCAGAACACCCAGCAGAAACCTATGTGAGAGTGTGTAAACGCCACACAGACACTCACTTAAGGTTAGAAGCAAGCCTGATTCCCTTGCACTGTGAGGCAACAGTGCACATCACTGAGCCACCTGCTACTGGATCAAAATTAACAAAGGATCAGGAAACTAATAAACCTTTTTTTTATAGATCAACCTTCCTCCTAACTGACTTATCACCAGATTTTTTCCCTTTATGAAAGTGCATTGTCAACTTCAGTAGCATGTCTGACTTTTCCCTCTTATTGTTTAGGTGCTAATTTGTAACACCTTAAATGAACAATCTGCTTAAGTAAATTCCTTTACAATCTTGCAACATATGTCATTGTTCAGAAATAAAATCAAGCCCAATTTTGTTTTTTTTGAAATAACATCAGTTCCTGACTCACTAAATTGGTTGCTGCAGTAGAGGCAAGAATGAGGAGCAGCGTAAATAGGCAGAAGGAATAAGGCTGGATCCTGGGGATAATGTTAGAGGCACAATTTGAGAATGAGGGAGAACGGGGAAAGAAATGACTGCACCTTGGTATGCCCATTTGGCTAATGTAATGTCATACTCAGACCAAGTGAATTACTAATGTTTACTACACTTTTAGTATCAGATGCTAATCACCCAATCCACTCATTTGACTTATGCAATATTTTCTTCTAATTCAGTACATTACCTTATTTGCTCTTTTTTAAATCAGCAGGTAAAGCATGTTAATAATGGTTTCATAGAGTAACCCTAGATCTTATAGTTTTTGGTTTATTTTTAAATCCATAAGTAATCCAAAGTATCATAAATCACTAAGGAAGTTCAGCTATTGTCTTAATAGTTTTATTTATCAGATTTGTAACTTCCTTTCTTTTCTCTGTCTAGGGCGCCATCGTTGTATTGGGGAAAACTTTGCATTTGTACAGATCAAGACTATCTGGTCCACTTTAATTCGATTGTATGAATTTGATCTTGTTGATGGATATTTTCCAACAATAAATTACACAACTATGATACATACCCCTAATAATCCAGTAATCAACTACAAGAGGCGAATACAATGAGAACTGGATTAATAAAAGTAATTTTTGTTGTATTCAATTACTCATTTAGGTTTTGCCCCTAAGATTTATTTCACTGATCTGTTATAGGTACACAACTGGAATGTAAATGAAATAATTTAGTACTGATTATTTATAATATGTAAGATGGTACTGTACACCTATTAATTTCATTTTTAGAATTTTAAAACCCAACTGGTGAGAGACTTTCCCAGCTTGTTTCTTAAGTTCCTTACGCTAGGATTCTGAATCTTGTTTCTATTAAACAAAATCAAATCTCATTAGACTTCAAAACAATGTCAGGTCTTTTAGTAAATTACATGCTTTACTGGTTTACTCATAAATTTAAAAAATGAACGTGGGTGCTGTTTTGGCAGTGATTAATCATCAGACATTAAGCAGCTGATTCAGGCCACTTGTATTTTATTGATTTCATGAAGTATAATTATGCCCCATCTTCAAATATGAAATTTTATGTTGATATAATTTGACATTTTAATTTCCCTTGTGACAATTATTTTTAAATAAGTACATTGAGAAAATGTAATAATTTAATTTTTATTGTGGTTTTCTTATATGGAAAGTGTGGGAACAGGGTTCTAGCATGAATATTAGAATAGGAATTTGATATTCATTTCATTATAATTATTGAATGATAGAATTTGGACAAAGTTTGGTATTTCTGAAAGGCTATATACCATGTTGAAAGTTTGAGTCATATTTTCCCAACCTCAAGTTGCAGTCACAATTTATAACTTCAGCTGTCTCGTTTATTGTAATGTTGGATAAAATAAACAGTTGTCTAATGTGCCAGATATTTTGTGATTAATGAAAATTGTTTCAGTGCAACTGTCTGACTGTTTTAAGAATGTCCCCTTGAAGTAAAGTCCACTATACTTAAATATTGAAAGTTAAAGTAGAAACTGGTGAAAATTGTTACTTGGAGGAAATTAAGTGAATCTACTGATAATTTTAGTGTTGGTATTTCTCATGATAGATTAAATGATAGGTGGCACTTCTTTAGCTGTAGAAATAAACTTTACATGGTTGAGAATTCAGCCAGGCAAGAACAGACTCTGGGTTTACAAAGGTTAGAGTAAATATGTGCTTTTAGAATGAAACAATTGTGTTCTAAGCAAAGGAAATTTTTAAAATTTGCCTCATTTTCCATTGTTAAACACACCGGCTCAGATGCTTCCTGCAATTTAACATGTAAGCTGGCTTTACACACTGCAGTTAGGTGCATAGGTTGTATAGGTGTTTTATATCCAAGTCTAGGTGAGGACATTTTTTAAATTTAAAAAAATCCAAATGATACAATTACTTTCTATAATGTGGAATACTGTTTGTGCTGGATGTATATTTTGCAGATTTTAAAAATTCAATCATGGGATGAGTATTTCATTGACTGAGCCAGAATTTTGCCCATCTTTAGTTGTCCTTAAGATGGTGGTGGTTAGTTGCCTTTTTGGACCACTACAGTTCATTTTGTGTAGATATACCCACCCATATTGCCAGTAGATTGAGAAGATTGGCATTTGCTTTCGTTCAAGAACAGTAACGTGAAACACATTTATCACTGTGAACATGGTAAGCCTAGCTGAATTGCTCCTGCAGAGAACCAACACAGACAAGATGGGTACAAATGGCCTTTTTCTGTGCTGTAAACATTCCATGATTACATGTAATGTATTTACTCCATCCATGACCATTAATATCTAGAAAGACAAGGGCAGTAGATACATAGGAACGCTGACGTACAATTTTCCCATCAATCCACTCACCATCTAGATTTGGAAATATAATTCCTGTTCTTTCAGTGTCACTAGATCAAAATCTAGAACTTTCTCCCTAATAGCATTGTGGGTCAGCTACACCATGGGACTGCATTGATTAAAAAAAAAGCAGCTCATCACCACCTTCTTGATAGCAACTAGGAACGAATAAAAAAAATCTTATCCCAGCCAGTGATGCTTGCATTCCATGAATGAATTATTGAAACTGCACTAATACCCAGTTGGTCTGCCTATATTTGACTAACTGTAATGATTACTGGGGGAGGCAGTGGCAGTGTTGCTGGACTAATAAGCACGAGTCCAAGGCCAATACTATGGAAACATGATTTTGAATCCTATACAGATGGTGCAAGTTAAATAAATGAAAATCTGGATTTGAACAAAAAACAAACTGGCCTAACGGCAAACATATAGCAATCAACTTATTAAAAACTGATCTGGTTTACTAATGCCCTTCAAGGGAGGAAATTTGTCATCATTACCTGGTCTACATGTGACTTTAAACCAAAGCAGTTACTTCAAGTGGTAACTACGAATGAGCAGTAAATATTGCCCAATCAGCAACAGAATCCATGACAATTAAAATCAGGCATTAAATGACCTATAATGTGATAACTCAAATTGGATGCTAACTCCAGCCTCAATATTTTATTCAAGTTTATCACAATTTTTACTCTTGAACTCTGCACTATTTATAAAAAATATTGGCTTGTTACATGCATTTTCATGAAATTATGTATTTGAAAGCCTATGTTTCTCTGTTCATCCATCCTTTGAGCATTCTCATTCTTGTGTTGCCTCAGTGGTCTTGATTGCGACAATCCATTGCCAGCTTACCTTTTGCAATAGTGAAAGGACAGTTTGCAGCACAGTACACTTTGCAATTACCTACACTAGGTTATACAAGTGTATAGATACATGTGTAAGACTTAGCCAGAGATGCAAAATAACATTTTTTTTGTTTGTCATTTTAAGAGATGGACACATCTAAGGCCTGTTCTGTTCTGTGTTGTATGATTTTTATATCATTACTATGTAGGGAAAATACATCCAATATTAGAAATCAAAACAAAATGCTGTAGATACTCAACAAGTCAAGCAGCCTGTTACAGAGAGTAACAGCTCAGATGTTGCCAAATCTGATTATTACTTGCATTTTCAGTTTTTATTCCATATTTAAAGTATGTGCAGTTTTTTTTCCTTTTATTCCAATAACAAGAAACATTCTTACTAATGCCAAACCACTTGGCAAAATGCTGCAGTGGAGAGTGATGGTATTCAAAGCTAGTTGGACAAATTGAATAGATAAATTAAGGAATAACAAAGTTTAATGTTAATAAATGTAAAGCAACATGCATTGTTACAGGAGACATGAAACTAGCATACAATACAAAGATGCTATTTCGAAACATTACTTTTGTAGTTCAGTAACTTAACAGGCAAACTTTGGCGGCATTAATGAACAAACATTAGCCAGGGTAACAGGAAACATTTTTATTCTCTTTGGAACAATGACATGGGCCATTTATTGACATCTAAATAAGTGGATGATATCTTGGTTTAAATTCACAGCCACAGAGTGCTGCTCATTAGTAAGAATTCAGCAGGATTCTTGAACATTCACTGAAACACTTCAGTTAACCCAACATCAGATAACTAATCATCAATAAGGCTAATGAAGTAGTGGAAAATACTGGTAGTGTTTGACCATGCTCATTTAAATCTCATTTGAAAAATGGGCGTGCACACACAATTTTAATTGCTCCAACTTTAGAAATCCAATTGATACAGTTGACAGAGTTGAGCAAAGACCTGTTAGTCATGAAGATATACTTAAAGAATTTAATTGACTAAAATCTTAGTCAAGGTCCCAGTGTCTGCTCAGAAAGTGGAATAAAAGCTGGGACTTACTCATCTGCATTACTCAGCCTTGAATCAGGTGAGCCACCAGGAAAGTTGATTTGATGTTTGAAATGCTGAAAGCCCCAAGTAATTTATATGGTGGTAGGTTATTTATTTAACTTCCAGTACTACAGGATATTTGTACAAACTTGACAAATTTTAGTACAACTAATTCATTTCCTGAGTAGATCTTTTAGTGCAATGAAGGTTTTTTAGAAAAGAGCAAGACTAAATTTTTAAAAAGTCGTTGGACCAATAGGTTGGACATAAGTAGTTAAAGGCAGTATTGACTATTTTGAGGCTACATATTGAAATTGTTTAATAAATATTCTGGAACTATGACTTCAATTCTGAAGTGACTGATGATATAGTTTATTAAATTCTACTTGTCTGTGTTGGATTAGACACAATGCAATGTTAGACGTTTTTGCTGGAGTTTCCATTAAATTAATCTGAATTAAGAAAAATTTCAGGTATCATGTTTGAAGTATTATCAGCTGTTATCTACATCCCTCAAGAATCAAATTATTTGGACTACATCTCTGAAGGTACAAGCTATACATGGTTATTTGTGGAAAAGAGTGACCTGAATCAGAATACACCGCATTTTCACATTTCATGTTGAAAGATTGCCACTGCTACAAGAGATTAGAATATTGGAACATATTGAATCCAATTTCTGGGTCTAATGTATCAAAATATCAAATTCCAGTTTGCAAGAACAGACTATACAATTACATAAAAATGTCCCTGTAGTTCTTGAAAGAGCAAGTCTTAAGGAGTTAGCCCATTTAGAGAGTTTCAACTTTATCTTCATACATGTACTTCGCAGAGAAAATGGCAAGTTTCAAAATTCTGAATTCATATTTATTTTAGTACTTTGACAAAATGCCCATATAATTCAAAACTTCTACCATTACAAAAATAATTCCTCTACAAACTGTGTACTGTCCACAATGCCATAGTTAATTATGGATCATGTAGTGTAAAGCTCAGCAGTCATTAGAGGGACTGCAGTGCACCTGAAACCATTTAATAAACATTTTTCCTTTCACCCTTTAAATAAACAGTATTAAGTTATAATCATTTTTAAATTAGCATTCCACAAATATACACAAATTATTTAGACAGATTGTATTGTGCACACTGGAAGGTTAAACTTATATAAAGGATAAAACTCATTTAAATTATTTCATTTGGACTTGCAGGCAAGACATTTTCATTATTAAATCCATGATGGTCCCATAATATACATAAAATAGAAAAACAAAGCCCAGCTTCAAAAGCAATTCAGTTTCAAGTCAAGATCTATTTCCAGGACACTATCTTCTGGTTCCATAGTACATCTGAGCATAAGTTGTTGAACCTAAGCAAGCAGAGAACACAGACCAGTTAAAAGTTGTACAGAATACTTTAAAAAATTAGTCATTCCATTTTACAAAATGTACAAAACAAAACAACTGCAATAAATTCATCCATTTAAAAATATTTGAGGTAAAACCTAAGCTGATTGATTTATCAAGGCTTTCACAAGGTTGGAATAAAATCAGAATTTTTAAATTAAGTAACAGCAGTAATTATTGCTGCTTTCATCATCTGCAAGGATTTCCACAACTATCCTAAACATTTGGACTGAATGTTGACATAGATCATCTGAAAATAACCAATCTACTGTGCTGGCAGAACTTATTACCTTTAATGCACCTGACAAACCTTTAGCAACTAAGGGGCAGCATAGCTCAGTGATTATTACTGCTGCCTCACAGTACCGTGAACCTAGGTTCGATTCCACCCTTGGGTGACTGTCTCTGTGGAGTTTGCACATTCTTCCCATGTCTGTGTGGGCTTCTGCCGGGTTTCCTCCCACGGTCCAAAAATGTGCAGGTTAGCTGGGGATTGGCTTTGCTAAATTTCCCATTGTATCCAAGGATGTGTGTGTTAGGTGATTAGCCATGGGAAATGCAGGGTTTCAGGATTGGATACGGGCTTGGGTCCAGGTGGGATGCTGTTTGGATATCAGTATGAATTCAAGGGGCCGAATAGTCTGTTTCCACATTGTAGGGATTCTAACAGTGATCATGACTTAAACAGAACAGTTTTCCTCAAATAAGTGTACTTACATTCTAGATTGATATAGAGAAAGTGTTGAGTAATAGCTGCCTGTATACCTTTCACATTTTCATTTAATTCATTTTACTATTTTCAGCAAATCCATACATACATTGATGTTATCTTACAGACAGACAGATAACTATTTATACAACTGGGGAACTTCCATCAGCATGTCTTGATATGACTTTCACAAAAAATGCCACACAATGGGCTCATGGAAGTGGTCAGCAACAAAACCCAGTAAAGCCTAAATGTTTCTTCTCCTGTTATATAGTCATACTTAGAAGTACCTTATGGGATGAGTTGGAAATCATTATAGTTTGATGATCATCTTTCAATAACTAGTCTTTCCTCAAATGTGCTGATACCTGGAAAGGCTATTATTTCACTCCGGTAAGTGAGCAAGGTGTTGTTAAAATTCCCCCACTGGTTATTAAAATCCAGGTCTGGCACACAAAACACATTCTTCCTTTTTAGTATTCAATTTTCTCTCCCCTCCTTGTCGAAGAAGTCTAACAATTGCCCAAAGCAGTGGAATAGTTCAAAGTTTAAACTCAAAGTGTGTAAGTAGCATATAATTTAACTCATTTTACTGGTCACAAAAATAATGCACAGATTCTCAGTGTTTTATGCAGTAGGTGTGGACACGATGCACCATTTGTGCACTACTTCTGTGCAAGAAGCTGAAAATATTGCATTATGTGCACTAAACCAACTGGCAGCATAGGTCTATTATTTATATGATAAAGTCCACGCATCAAAAGAAAGGCATGCAACCTTTTATTATCCCCCTGTTGGCACTTTCTTAAACAGTATGATCACCTTCCCTCACTCCTACCCAGGACTGTGATTACCCCAGCCTCAACCCTGACAATGATCACCACCTCTTAGTGCTCTCCTTTCCATATGGTGCCATGACAATGCACCTCTTTCTCCCAATCCCAAGCATGCGTGTTCACACACACATACTGGACTACATTGGAGAAATCAGGCAGGGACGATGGGGGTCGATGTGCTGGAGCAATAAGTCTTAAGTGCATGCTGGATTTCCAATCTAGCGGTGGGGAGGGAGGGAGTGGAGGGTATCAGGTCCCGCAGTGTTAGGAATGGGAGTATCTTGTTGCTACATTTCTACAGTACTTTGATGCTTTCTCTGGTTGTTTCAAATTTGAAAACAATTAAGCATCTGCCTTACTAGATCCTGTAATGTGTTTTGTTAACTTTAAACCTTCTGTACAAACAATAGCTCCCAGGCATGGACATACCAACCATTAAGCCTGCCTCTCGGAATACAGCATAACTTGGAGAACAAGCAGAATCCATTGTCAGTTTTTAGGTGCAACAGGAGGATGAAAAGGAGAATAATTCTTAAAAGGTCCATATCTGCCTAGGAACTTGAACAAGCAATTTTCCTAACTGAACCTTAGCAAGAAAGTGTGCGGTGTGAGAGTCTGCATCTCACTAAGGTCTTGGTCACTGAAATATACAAATTGTTCCAACACAATTGTAGCCTCAGAGTAGGGTTGGCTTGAAATTGCCAATGGTTACGAAGTTGATTATGATAAACTTTTCAGTTTTATTATTTTGAGGTTAAAGGTGATGATCAGCAACATCTCACAGATTGACATCCCCTGTTGTATAAGACCAATGAAGCTCTTAATAAGGTAAAATCAGTCTGCACCCTTGCCAAAGGCAAGCAGACAGAGCACAACAGGATTTGTTCAAATTGTAGGCTTTCCCATGGTACACAATGCCTTCGGAAACAGAGGAAGTTCCAGGGCTTGATGGCAGCAGCGGGTTAGCAGTGACTTGTGGTTTTGGGAATGAAAACCCACTTACCTTCTGGAGATGAGACTTTAAGATACAGGCATTTCTCTTTCTTCCTGGCTCTGCTTGTGTGTTTTGTATCTAAAATGGTTGTTTTGGTTTTGTATCTAAGAAGGTTGTTTCTGTTAAATCTGGATTTTTGTACCCAAGAATGTGCTGGATAAAGGTGATTTTGTACACTTTTCACTGTTACTCCTGTATCTCTGTACTGGAGTACACATGACAAGAAACCTAATTCTAAAATTCATTACCTTTGGGCAATCCTATAGTCATCTATGCATACTACCGACGTGACTATTCCTACACAGTGCTATCCCAGGTTGCTGACTTTCAGTGGAGGGAGACTGCAGATGGAGAATGATTTTGTGTATCATCTCAATATGGGTGCCAGGACTCTGACCTGGCTGGTTGACTGATAGCAAAGAACATAGAAATCATATTAATAAAAAGTAGTATGAAGATGGCAGCCTTCCTGCATTACACCCAATGGACACATGTGAATCAAGTATTGCAATGCCTGCACATATCTGACACTTAATCTAATTTAACCCCCAGAGGTTCATGACAAAATTAGGATTTAGTAGACCAATAAAGCTCACTTCAAAAAACACAATTTGAATGGATAAAAGTACAGTTTTCAAAATGCTGTACCATCAGGTGCACCATAACTAGGAATGTCATCCCAGCTTGGGTTGATCATTGTCTGAAACCAGATTCTAGATTAGAGTGGTGCTGGAAAACCACAGCAGTTCAGGCAGCATCCGAGGAGCAGGAAAATCGACGTTTCGGGCAAAAGCCCTTCATCAAGAATAGAGCCTCTATTCCTGATGAAGGGTTTTTGCCCGAAATGTTGATTTTCCTGCTTCTCAGAAGATGCTTGAATTGCTGTGCTTTTCCAGCACCACTCTAATCTAGAATCTGGTTTCCAGCATCCGCAGTCCTTGTTTTTACCCATTGTCAGAAACAATCCAATAAGAAATATCAAAGATGATGTGCAAGCAGGTTACTGGCCTGCTGAAGGAGGCTAGATAACTCACTGCACCCATCTTCAGGAGAGATTAAACTCTGTTTATCTGTACTGAAAAATACATTACCTGATTGCACACTTCCCAGTCGTCTCTGCAATGCTTCTAATCTATTAATATAATCAGTTAAAGCTCTGTCAGGGTCATAACTTTGCAGGTGTGAGGATGCCAAAGAACTTGGATTAGAATCAGGTAGGCTTGATTGATACCTAGGATAAAGAGGAAAAATAATTGGATACCTAGATCCACAGTTCCAATGAACACTTCCTCAAACTGACACAGTAATTATCTGCTAATGATCTAATGACAAACAGAAACTCCTTAAACCAGTGGAACATGACTGGAGTTACGTGGAAGGATTACAGTTGCCTTCTCAAACATTTTTGTTCATTTACATACATAAAATGACATGTAATCAGAATAGTTAAGTAAAAATACTTTAAAACTTCTCTGTGCAACAGCAGTCACTGAATTTTCAAATTGGTGTTTGACAGAGACATGAATGAGGAGTTCTTGATATAGTTTGTCAGCATAGGGAGGTGCCAGTGTTGCACCGGGTGGACAAAATTAAATGTCACAAGACACAAGTTTATTTGAAATTGCAAGCTTTCAGAGTGCTGCTTCTTTGTCAGGTGAAGTCCTCTACACCTGATGAAGAAGCAGCACTCCAAAAGCTTGTGATTTCAAGTAAACCTGTTGGACTACAACATGGTGTCATACAGTCATAGAAATGTACAGCACAGAAACAGACCCTTCGATCCAACTCGTCCATGCTGACCAGATACCCCAACCCAATCTAGTCCCACCGGCAAGCACCCAGCCCATATTTCTCCAATCCCTTCCTATTCATATACCCATTCAGATGCCTTTTAAATGTTGCAATTGTACCAGCCTCCACTGGCAGCTCATTTCATATACGTACCACCCTCTGCGTGAAAAAGTTGCCCCTTACGTCTCTTTTATAAATTTCCCCCCTCACCCTAAATCTATGCCCTCTAGTTCTGGACTCCCCCACCCCATGGAAAAGACTTTGTCTATTTACCCCATCCATGCCCCTCATGATTTTATAAACCTCTATAAGGTCACCTCTCAGCCTCCGACGCTCCAGGGAAAACAGCCCCAGTCTATTCAACGTCTCCCGAAAGCTTAAATCCTCCAACCCTGGCCACATCCTTGTAAATCTTTTCTGAACCCTTTCAAGTTTCACAATATCCTTCCGATAGGAAGGGAAGAACTGCACGCAATATTTCAACAGTGGCCTAACCAATGTCCTGTACAGCTGCAACATGACCTCCCAACTCCTGTACTCAATACTCAGACCAATAAAGGAAAGCATACCAAACGCCTTCTTCACTATCCTATCTACCTGTGACTCTACTTTCAAGAAGCTATGAACCTGCACTCCAAAGTCTCTTTGTTCAGCAACAGTCCCTTGGACCTTATCATTCAGTGTTCCAAGTCCTGCTAAGATTTGCTTTCCCAAATGCAGCACCTCACATTTATCTAAATTAAAACGCCATCTGCCACTCCTCAGCCCACTGGCCCATCGGATCAAGATCCCGTTGTAATCTGAGGTAACCTTCTTCGCTGTCCACTACAACTTCAATTTTGCTGTTTTCTGCAAACTTACTGACTATACCTCTTATGCTCACATCCACATCATTTATATAAATGAGGAAAAGTAGTGTACCCAGCACTGATCCTTGTGGCACTCCACTGGCCACAGGCCTCCAGTCTGAAAAACAACCCTCCACCACCACCCTATGTCTTCTACCTCGAGCCAGTTCTGTGTCCAAATGGATAGTTTTCCCTGTATTCCATGAGATCTAACCTTGCTAACCAGTCTCTGATGGGGAACCTTGTCGAACGCCTTACTGAAGTCCATACAGATCACGTCCACCACCCTGCTCTCATCAATCCTGCTTCAAAAAAACTCAATCAAGTTTGTGAGACATGATTTCCCACACACAAAGCCATGTTGACTATCCCGAATCAGTCCTTGCCTTTCCAAATACATGTACATCCTGTCCCTCAGGACTCCCTCCAACAACTTGCCCACCACTGATGTCAGGTTCATGGGTCTAAAGTTCCCTGGCTTGTCCTTACCACCTTTCTTAAACAGTGGCTCCAATCTTCTTGCACCTCACCTGTGACTATCAATGATACAAATATCTCAGCCAGGGGACCAGCAATTACTTTTCTAGCTTCCCACAGAGTTCTAGGGTACACCTGATCAGGTCCAGGGGATTTATCCATTTTACGCATTTCAAGACATCCAGCACTTCCTCCTCTGTAATATGGACATTTTTCAAGATGTCATCATCTATTTCCTTACATTCTATACCTTCCATGTCCTTTTTCACATAAACACTGACATAAAATACTGGTTTACTATCTCCCCCATCTCCTGCAGCTCACACAAAGGCCTCCTTGCTGATCTTTGAGGGGCCCCATTTTGTCCCTAGTTACCCTCCTGTCCTTAATGAATTTGTAAAAACCCTTAGGATTTTCCTTAACTCTATTTGTCAAAGCTATCTCATAGCCCCTTTTTGCCCTCCTGATTTCCCTCTGTTGTGTGACCTCTGACTTTGATACAGTTGTAACATAGAGAAACTTAAATGTGACTTATTTTTCTCTTTACATGTATAGATTTTATAAAGGTCGATTGGTTGTACATTTCACCACTTCACATGATACAATAACTGTTTTTTAAAAAAATTACCTGGGTTGAGAATTTGTGATTGATCTCGGAGACTCTTGACCAGACCTTTGCCTACTTGTGCTGTGTCTATGCTCTCCAAACAACTCTCTTGTTAGACTTGATTCCAAAGATATGCTCCCAGAATGGAGGAAAGGAGAATCTGCTCTTGGTTCAGTAGCTAGGTTTTATAGAAAATTGATGGCATGAGTGGGAAATGCTCGCCCATTTCATGGTACTTGATTCACAAATAAAGTTCTATATCTGTGATTAAGGTCTTGTTTAAAGTATTGCAGTTATTTTATTAATTTACCAAAGATGGTATGCTTTGTTATACTAGAAGAGAAATAACACTCTACATTGTCTGATTGAAGATGAAGAATTATCAGCAATGACAGAAGTTATGACAAAGTCCCTAACATGTACTGGCATAATCTTCAAACAAAGCTGCATATTACTGACAGAAGGGGGTGAGCTATTGATGGGGATTAGATTACTTACAGTGTGGAAACAGGCCCTTCAGCCCAACAAGTCCACACCGACCCGCTGAAATGCAACCCACCCAGACCCATTCCCCTACATTTACCCCGTCACCTAACACTACGGGCAATTTAGCAAGGCCAATTCACCTGACCTGCACATCTTTGGACTGTGGGAGGAAACTGGAGCACCCGGAGAAAATCCACGCAGACACGGGGAGAATGTGCAAACTCCACACAGTCAGTTGCCTGAGGCGGGAATTGAACCCAGGTCTCTGGTGCTGTGAGGCAGCAATGCTAACCACTGTGCCATCGTGCCGCAGAGAGAGTGAGAGTGAGAGTGAGAGTGAGAGTGAGAGTGAGAGTGAGAGTGAGAGTGAGAATGAGAATGAGAATGAGAATGAGAATGAGAATAAGAATAAGAATAAGAATAAGAATATGGGACAAATATCCAAGTGCTTTCAGACTCTCTTTCATTCCAATGCAGTATGTTTTTTTGAAATTAAACAGATACACCTGTTTAATAGTTCACTGTGTACTCTACAACTTTTGCAACATTGTTGTTATTGCTGTGGAGTTTCCAATCCCAACAGTAGAAAGCTAAAGGCATAATTAGTGGTTATTCTGTACAATTTCAAATGGACAAAATTGAACAAGTGCAAGCATGCAATGTACAGAGAGATTACAGTACATTAAAACTGTTTGCTTTTGCAGAAGGTTTTAACTTCAGCACTAATGCCATTAGTTGACTGATATTGGTGAACTTACCTGACACCTGACTGTCACCATTCCGATTACCAGTCAAACTGCTTGACCCAGCAACTCGTAACCATCTACGGACCAAGAATCGCAACCTGTGGAGAAGATTTAAAAGAAGTCAAGAATTGAAATAAAACTTACTTCATCACAATGATGTGAAAACTTAATTAACAACAACCAACTGGGGTTTCAAAATGTTTAATGCATTAAACTATCCCTTGAATTCTGAGGATATGACCAAAACAAATTAACTGAATTTCAAAGATTAAATCTAATTATAAAATAAATATCCAAATGTGTGTGAACGAATGGAATGGACAATGGTGAATGCAGTCAGAATGTTTGAAAGCATCTGTGGAGTGCAAAACAGAGTTAATGGTTTGAATATTCCCAGCCTGAAGAGGTTAAGCTTGGAGGCATTGTAGCTGGAAAAATATTAATGGCAGCCACCATGTCAGGATGACTCTATGATGCACGCTTGCTGCTGAGGAATTTTACATGAAGGAGCTAGTTATTGGATTGAATGCTTGCTCTACTTATGCGGGTAACCATACTGGTGGAGTGGCATGCAGAGACTGCCCATCTCAATGAATACTGTCTGCCAGGCCATCAGAGACTGAAACTCCATGACTCAATAAAAGAATTCAATCTTGGCCAAGCCCAATCCAAACTCTTTCATGGTTTTGCCAGCCCAGATTTTGTTTATTTCTTCACTATTGTGTAATCTGGTGAGGGCACCTACTTGCTGAGGCACCCTCACAATTTGGTACAAAAGTGCCCATTACTCAAGGTAGCACTATCAAGACTTCAGTGCTGGTTGTCCTCTGATTGCGTCTGTGAAAGCTCACTATGCGTAGGCACAGCAAATTAGTATTTTCTACTTTAGTCTGGATTTCCAACAGGTGCACTAGTTCAGAGTATATTTCAAAACAGGTTCACTTGATTCATACCTGTGACAGTAAGAGAGAGATTATCTAATGAGGAACAGTTAGATAGACTCGGCCTATATCCAGTTGAGTTTAAAATAATGAGAGGTGATCTTGTAGAAATATACAAGATCTTGCAGGGACTGGACAGGGTAGCTGTTAAAAGGTTGTCTCCCGTTGTAGGAGACAGAGTAGAAATGGTTTAAAAGTCAAGAGTCTTCCATTTAAGACTGAAATTGGAGAATTTTTTTTCTCCCTTAGAATGCTGAGTATCTTTGCAATTCTCTTCCCCAGTGAGCAGTGAAAGTGCAGTCATTGAGTAATTTAAGGCGGGGTAGATGGATTCTTGACTAACAAGGGAGTCAAAGGATTTGAGGATGTGCAAGTGCGTGGATTTGAAGCCACAATCAGATCAGCCACAATCTAATTAAGTGGCGGAGCAGGCTAGAGCAGCTAAATGCCTTAGTCCTGCTCCTAATTCATATGCATATGCTCATATGCTTGTAACCTCTGTACATTGCTCAAGAATTTATCTCTGAACACATTTAATTAGTAAATCTGAATTTTATAATAGCCTTGAAACCAATTAGAAATTTGTTTTCTTTCCTACGCAGCAAAGATAAACAGATCTAATTTATACACAATTAGTGTCACTGATCATAACGTATTCAAACAATTAGCAGCAAATTACATATGATTTTTACGTGAATTTGCAAGTCAGCTGATAAGATTTTCAGTTCCAGCAAATGGTACATTTTTCATATTTGGCACAGACAGAAAGAATCTCATAAATTACACACATAGATCACCTAACTACCTTAGTTGATTTGTATCTTGTGACGGTTGGAGGCGGCTTTATTTCAACAACATTTACAGAAATAATACCCAATGAGAGACAAAAATAACATCTGCATCACCTAAACTATTTGTTTTACGTTGTTAATGCCAGTTCTTAAGCTATAGCTGATGCATAACTAACCCATTTATACAATAGCTGCAAACTATATAATGTGAAGGGATTCCAAGACACAGCAAAGGCCTTAATGTCACCTTTAAATCATCTCTTACATACCAATGTTCAGAGTGTTTTTTAGGCAACATGTCCTAAACAGGACTGCAGTTATGCGCCTTGCACTCTTGTCCTTGATAAACTGAGTTAACACTGATCGAACCTGTTTCAGCTAAAATTCCTAAATCTGTAACACCATTTGAAAAAAATTTTGATTGCTTACCTTGAGATTGCTATGGAAACCCTAACCACTGAGCGGAATCTGGTAAAACCTCTGGAACGACGGGTAATAGTCTGTAAATCAGTACAAGATGGGTGACCTCCCATTCGGGCTATAAATGAAAGCGTTGCTTGCTCACATTCTTGAAATCCACCAAGTAGGAGTAGCAAGTATTTCTTTTGATAAATGAGAGCTTTTCGGAACCCTTCTGCCCGCAGATACTTTCCATAAATTCTCTACAAGAGTTCAGAAGAAGAATTCCTATTAAAATGCCAAATCTTATTTCTAGTTTTTTTCCTTCCAGTTACACATTAATCTATTTTTACAAGGCAATCTTTAACATCTTCAAATTCACATTGAAGCTCTTTACATATATTACAAATGCAAATCTACAATGAAACTGAGATATATGTCCATTATGCAATGCTATATTCAAGTTAAATATAATAAACTATAGTCAAAACAACATGCACTTTCAAGTAACTTACCTTTACAGCAACAGTTTCAGAAATTGATCCAAGCAACTGTGTGTGTAAAGATTCACTTCTGGCTTCAGCCTTCATTTTAGATAGTTCTGCCTCTGCCAGCTTTAAGGCCTTCTGCAGGTTAGATTTTTCTCTAGCCCAAACTATTCTTTCTGATTTTATTAGGGCATCAACACAGTCTTGATTATCCACTGGCCTTCTTGATAACTGGAAAATGGAAAAACAGATTTACCAACAGATAAACATAGGAAGAAAAAGGGCAAGTTGTGACACAGACATAACCCATTTATATTTCTTGGAAGATGTTTTGAGTGGGTGGGCACAGATTTGGCAGATAGAAGGTAAATGTGAACTTTACGTTAGCAAGAACAGAAAAGCAACATATTAGTAAGTTGACAGAGACTGCAGAAATGAGATGGGAGAGATCTAGGAGTCACAGTACACAAATCACAAAACATTGCTCATCAGGGACAGCAAGTGATCACAAAGGTAAAAGTTGTTTATTGCTACATTTGCAATGGACATTAGTGAGACTACATCTGGAGTATACTTTATGCAGTTTTGATCTCCTTATACTCTCAGAGAGTATATAAATGCACAAGGATCAGTCAGAGAAGATCCACTCAACTGATACTGGAATGGGTAGGGTTATCTTAGGATGAAAGATTGAACAGGCTGGATCTATATTCATTGGAGTTAAGAAGAATGAGAGGTGATCTTATCTAAACAAAATTGAGATCTTGGTGGGAAATTGACGGGTTGGTCACTTCAAGGCTGTTTGCCATTTTGAGTGGATTTGGCTGGGGGAGGTGTATATTGGGGGTGGGTTTGGAAAAGAAAAAGAACTATGGGACACTGCATAAAAGTTAAGGAGTCTTTTTCTCTCAGAATATTGTGTCTTTGAAACTCTTGCAGAGAGGTGTTGAGAAAAGGTCATTCAATATTTTAAGGCAAGTATTAACACATTTTTGACTAACATGGGAATCAAAGGGCATTATCAGGTGCAGGTAGGAATGTTGAAGTTGAGGCCACAAATAATTAGCTGTGATCTACTAAATTGTGGCTTGAAGCCCCAAGTGGTCTATTTCAGAGATCTTCAAGTATCTAATCTATTCATTTTGACTGTTGCCAACGGGAAGTGGAATTGGCTTTGTGCTATCCAAAGACTGCATCTTCTGCTATGTATTTAAAATCAGGATTTCACATTTTCATCCAACTGCTTAACATTTCAAACTCCTTTTACATGCTCATTTAAATAAACCAAATGCATTTCCTAAATATTGTACACACCTTCATGCTGGAAGCTTCTTTCAGACAAACAAATCTTGAAATTTAGAACAAACAAAATTGTAATGAAATTTATTGATAATTCAGTTCTTATTTACATACACAAATATAAAACCTTTGTCTTCATAGTGTAGGCATTTGCTAACCAAGTTCAGAGTAATGCAGTTAAAACTGCCACATTTGCTGCTGTTTTTATCAATTGTAATATTTACTGAATAGTATGCTTTATTTACTTTGATTAACTTTTATTAATAAAACATACCTGATCACTAGAATTTCGTTGACGGTATTTTCGAACTTCTTCCTGTAATTTCAGTAGACTATTGTGCAGGTCATTCTTTTCTTCTGTGAGTCTGCTGACAAAGCTGGTCAAGTCGGTATTTTGCTTCAAAAGTCGCTCTGTGAGAGCAGCAGTTGATCCACTAGAGGGAATGAGATTCTGTTGGAAAATCATAATTGAACATTTGCTGTAATGAAAGATACTAATGAGAAAAATTTTCAATGTTAAAGATCTTGTTTTCAGCAGACACAATAAAGATTAAAATAAAACAAAATCAGAGTCTCCATAGGTTAAAAAGGAGACATTGTTGCAAACGGATATATACTTCAAAATTATCCAATTAAAATCAATCCATCTTCAACATTGCTGAGGATACTTGCTTAATTCTGCACCATTAAGGTAAATGACAGGTGCCAGGGAAACTCAGTGCTCTAAAATTCTGACGTATTTATGCTTTTATTTCATGCAATATCAACCAATGTAACATTCTAACATTCAGAGGGATGCTCACTCACGGGACATGGTGCAAAACCACAAAATTCTCATTCTATTTCCATACAGATGTAATCGACAGAGATAACTTTCTTACACTACACCTACACTTTAATAATACTTCATTGGCTATAAAGTGCTCTCGGACATCCTTAAGGTCAATGAAAGATGCAAAATATATACATGCCTTCTTTAACTTTCCTTTCCAACTGAACTGAAGCTTCATATCCTAATACCCTCAGCTTTCAGCTTCTCAACAAATCTTTGGATCCAACTTGCTAATTTACTTCTAGTGCAAGTCTGTCATGTAGGATATTGTCAAAAGTTTTGTGAAATTGATACAAACTAGTACATTTGCAGATGACATGAAAATTGGAAGTATCGTGGACAGCAAAGAAGGTTACCTCAGAGTACAACGGAATCTTGATCAGATGTGCCAATGGGCTGAGGAGTGGCAGATGGAGTTTAATTTAGATATATGTGAGGTGCTGCATATTGGAAAAGCAAATTAGAACATGACTTATATACTTAATTGTAAGGTCCTAGGGAGTGTTGCTGAACAAAGAGATTTTGGAGTGCAGGTTAGTAGAGTCGCAGGTAGATAGGATAATGAAGAAGGCATTTGGTATGCTTTCCTTTTTTGGTCAGAGTATTGAGTACAGGAGTTGGGAGATCATGTTGCAGCTGTATGGGATATTGGTTAGCTGTATGGGATACTGGTTAGGCCACTTTTGGAATATTGCATGCAATTATGGTCTCCTTCCTATCGGAAGGATGTTGTGAAACATGAAAGGGTTTGGAAAAGACTTACATGGATGTTGCCAGGGTTGGAGGATTTGAGCTATAGGGAGAGGCTGAACAGGCTGGGGCTGTGTTGCCTGGAGCATCAGAGGCTGAGAGGTGACCTTATAGAGGTTTATAAAATCATGAGGGGCATGGATAGGATAAATAGACAAAGCCTGGGTGAGGAGTCCAGAAGTAGAGGGTATAGGTTTAGAGTGAGAGGGGAAAGATATAAGAGAGAACTAAGGTGCAACTCTTTCACACAGAGGGTGATACATAAATGGAATGAGCTGCCAGAGGAAGTGGTGGAAGCTAGTACAATTGCAATATTTAAAAGGCATCTGGATGGGTATATGAATAGGAAAGATTTGGAGGGATATGGGCTGGGTGCTGGCAGGCGATTGGGTTGGGATATCTGGTCAGCATGGACGAATTGGACTGAAGGGTCTGTTTCCGTGCTGAACATCCCTATGACTCTAAATGCTCAACTCATCAAGTTTCCTTGTTAACTTCATTAAAAAATTAATCTCATTGATCAAACATTGATAGGTGCTTAACAAATCCATGCTGTCTTTGTTTAATCCATGTTTCCCTAAATGAAGATTTTTCCCATTCCTCAGAATTTTCTTCAATAACTTTTCCACAGAGTTATTCCTAATTACCCATTAATTATCCCTCTCTCCCTATTAAACAATGATATAATGTTAGCTGTGCTCTCAGCCTTTGGCACCACCACTATAGTCAAAGAGAACTGGAAAATTATGTTTGAGTTTCTGTTGTTTCCTTCTTGCTTCCTAGCCTCGAAAAGATTTTGTTTGGGACTGCATACACGAGGGTATCCGGAGTTGTACGCACATTGAAAAGAAGTTAAGCTCCATAATGCTTCATTTCTAACAATGTTAATTTTGTCTAATATCTCACACTCCCAACACACAGGTTAGCCTTATGGTCTTAGTTTCAATAATAACTAAAAAAATCATACTCCCAGGATTTAAATCTGCTCTCCATTCATTTGCCTTATTCCCTGCATTTCTTGCACTTGAGTGTATACCATTTAACATTGTCAAATTCCCATGTTGCCTGTAGAGTTTAGTCTTCCTTTCTCTTCCAAACATGTTTACTAATCTTCTGCCTTTCATTTCCAAATTTTCTTCTCACCTTTCTGAATCAATTCTTAGGATCCCAATCCGAGGCTTAGTTATTTCAAACCCTCCTGATTAGCATCTGCAATGATACTTTACCCAATCTTGTTAAGGCGTAACTCATTCGGTTTGTAGATTGTATCTCATCAGAAGCAGTCACAACACTTCAGAATTAAAGCTCCATTTCACCTCCCTCACACTAACCTCTCAAGCCATGCACATATCAGGTAAATCATCTCACTTCTGAACTCAAATACGAGAATAATTACTGAAAGCAATACAGAATTTTTACTTTGAGGTTGCGTTTTCCCTAGGTCCTGAAACTCTGTCTTCAGACTTCATCCCTCTTTCAACTTAAATAAGGGCAATTATAGATAGAAAGACAATGAAGCAGGAGTTGCCTAAAGCAGGTTGGGAAATGGACTAAGGGGAAAGCCAGCAGATGAGAAGTAGCAGTATTTAAGCAAATTTTCAATTCTGCTCAGCAAAACTTTATTCTGGTCAAAAAAGATTAGATGAGAAGAATGAACTACCCGTGGTTAATGAAGGCTGTCAAAGAGAGCATCCAATCAAAAACTAAGGCATACAAAGTGGCACAAGTGATAAGCCAGAGGATTTCTTTTAATAAAGGGAACCAGCAGCAATGACTTGAAACCTAATAAAAAGGGAGAAGATTGATTCGGAAAGTAATAGTAAACATTGAGAGGATGTTTCCTCTTATGACATAATCTAGAACAAAAGGTCATAGCTTTAGGATAAGGAATAGCAAATTTAAAACAGCGATGAGGAGAAATGACTTCTCCCAAATGCTCATGAATCTGTGCAATTCATAATCCCAGAGTGCAGTGAATGCTGGGACATTGATTGAATTTAAGGAGCAGATAGACAAGAGTTTTAATTAGTAATGGATTGAAGGGTTATGAAGAGCAGGCAGTAATGTCAAATTGAACCTGAGATGATATAAGCCATGAGCATATTGAATGGCAGAGCAGGCTCAAGCTGCTGAATAGTCTACTGTTGCTTCTACTCCTTACATTTTTATATTCTAAATATAATGACCAACAGCAAGAGTTCTAGGGGATATAAAAAGAAAGTGACTAAAGTGAGCGTAGGAGCCTTGAACGATGCAATGGGGCATTTGATAATGGGAAACCAGGAAATAACAGATAATTTAAACCAATATTTTATACTGATCATCATGGTGGACAACACTATAAACTTGCCAAAGATAACAGATAAAGAAGCTGCTAAATGGGAGGAGAGGGTTTATAACAGTTTCTATCATCAGTGACAATTTATTTGACAAATTAATGGACAGAAGGACCTGGTGGCCTGCTTCCAAATATTTTAAACAAAGTGGAAGCATTAGGCGAAATATTGCAGAACTCACTGAATTCTGGGAGGATATTTGCAAATCCCTGATCAAGAAAGGAGGGAAATGAAAGCAGGAAGACATAATTAAAGACATAGCAGGACATTTAGAAAAGCTAATGAAATCAAACAAAGTCAACATGGGTTTTGTGAAAGAAAAATGATGTTCCACAAACTTGCTTCAATTTCTTGAGGTTATAACAAGCAGAGTTGACAAAAGGGAGCCAACAGATGTGGTACTTAGATTTCCAGAAAACACTCGATTAGGTGCCATATAAAATATTATTTCACAAGGCAGGAACTCAAGATATTGGGGCTAATTATTAGCATGGACTGAGGTTTGGCTAACACACAGAAGAGCTGCAATTAAAGGTACTTTTACAGGCTGGAATGATGTAACCAATTGATTGCCACAAGGAGCAGTCTTATGACCTCAAATATTTATTATCTATATTAATGACTTGGAGAACTAAAGGACCTAAGGGGCAACTTTTTCACGTGGAGGGTTGTGTACGTATGGAACAAACTGCTGGGAAAAGTGGTGGAAGCTGGTACAATAACAACATTTAAAAAGCATCTGGAGGTGTATATGAATAGGAAAAGTTTAGAGAGATATGGGCCAAATGCTGGCAAATGGAACTAGATTAATTTAGGATATCTGTTCGGCATGGACGAGTTGGACTGCAGGGTCTGTTTCCGTGCTGTACGTCTCTATGACTCCGACTGTATGACTGGGCAGAGTGCAATATATCTAAATTTGCTGATGACACAAAATAGATGAGAGAGCATGTTGTGAAGAGGACATAGATAATCTAGGTTGGGTGAGTGACTGGGTAAAATCTAGGCAGATAGAGTTTAATTTAGGAACTGAGAGATCATGTACTTTGTTGGGAAGAATCAAAGGCATGCTATTAGTTTAATGGAGTGACATTTGAAAAAATGCAGATCTTGTGCATCAAACACGAAAGTTTAGCATACATGTGTAGCTGGTAATTAAGGTGACAAATAAAACTTTGGCCTTCATTGCTAACAAGTTGGAGTTTAAAACTAGGGAAAGCTTGTTACAACTGCAGGGGGTCTAGCTGATATTGTGGAATATTGTGTTCAATTTTGGTTCCCATATTTAAGAAAATATATTTTGACATTGGAGGTAGTTCAAAAAAGATTCACGGGCTGATTTCTGGGATGAAGTGGTTGACTGATTGAGAACTGTCTTTATTAATTATAGAAGAATAAGGAGTGATCTTATTGAAACATACAAGATTCTGAGGTACTTAACAGGGTAGATATTGAGGAGACTTTTCTATTAATGAAGAAATCTTGAACTAGGGGACATGGTTACAGAATAAGGGGACATTTACTTAAAACTGAGATACAAAGGAATGTCTTCTCTCATTGGGTAGTGAATGTGTGGAATTTGGCATCCCAGACAGTTGTGAAGGTTATACCACAGAAGTATTTAAGAAGGAGGTAGATAGATTTTTTAAATATCAAGGATGTTATAGAATGACAGAGCAAGATTAAGGGGCTGAATGGCCTACTCCTATTTCTTATGCTGTGTTCTACCTAGCCATGGTGCCCAAAAGGTAATTGATTTTAATAAGAACACAAGTTTCTGCTCAAACTAATGAGTGCACTTTATATATTGTAAACCATGGCACTAAAAAGTGGTCATGCTATTTACATAGACAAATGAGCTAATGGGACCTTACTGGACCAGACCAGCAACACAGGGTAGCAGCTGTATTCTAAATAGATGTCTTATTGAATGGAAGACCGTCAAGGACACTGCAATGTTGGACCCAGAAAACATTGCATTGATCATATCCAAAATTTAACATAAAAGCTTAAAATCACAGCTTAAGGACTTGTAGAAATCTTGGATCTCCAGGGAATAACTAAACATAAAGTAACTTCCTGCATTTTAAAAAAGTCTATTGTACTTTGAATTAATGCGATATTTATTTATCTGCTTCTTGTGGGGAAGGAACTGAACTACAATTGGTGTTTATGAGGAAATAAGGGATAATGTTCAAGGACAGAGGTATACCTGGCTATATGTTAAGACAATCCTTTTATTTAAAAAGTTCTGCCACCCAAAGCTCAACAGTCAAATCTTAATTTATCCAGGCAGGGTTGATTGAAAAGGATAAAATTTCAGCTGCTTTTGTTTTTAGCAGATGTTAAAAGCTCCATTTTGTTGCTTAGCTCACAATCCAGCAGTAGAAAGATAACTGAGAGACCGCAGGATTGAACACAGAACACAATACCAGATCTTTAGTGTAATTTAACTCACCTCTGGAACAGGGATTTGCAACTGCAATGCAATGTCCTGAATGTTATTCTGTAACCAGGTCAGGTCTTCATCATCTGTGGTTTCACTGCTGTGCTGCATTCTACTTTAAATGAATAATGAATTTCAGCTGAAGATACTCAAAATTGTAAAATAAGTAAAATTGGCATAAATACTAACATCAAGCAATGTTAACATTTCAATTGTTTTGTTAAGTGAGTTTCTTTTCTAGTATCACACAAATATCACACTAAACATTGAACATATTCTCTTTAGGGCCTGCTACTAAGACGACAGAAATGTCTCCAATGTCAAGTGACACTTCTATTCAGGAGGGAAGAGGATGAATGTTTTTAAAAAACTTTAAAGACTTTAATTACAAATGTTAAATAACAGCACTAGTATGAAATACAAACTAAACTAAAGATAATATATATTCATCAGCTGCACAGAAATACAAGAATAATTTCCAATCTTTTAAAAATTGTTTCTTCCAATGACAAGTGCCAAAGAAAACTGAACATTGGAAATAAGCATGGGCAATAAATGTAGGCTTAGCCAACAGTACCCTCATTCCACAAATTAAAAAGAAAATGGCCCCTTGTCACTTTCAGAGTGAACGTTTCCCTGTAGCAAATAAAGCTGACCCATGTGAGCTTTGATTATTTTGCATAAATGTTTACAGGGAGGGAACTGAGAGCACGATTAGAGGTTTGTTGAGTACAGATAAGAAGATAAAGAAATCACACAACTGTAGAATGTAACAGGGGAACTTCACTAATTTTCTGACATTCTGTTGCCTGTCTATTAGCCAATGAGATAGACATTGGCTATTTTCTGGCTCAGAGACTGAATGGCAGAGGGTAGCACATGTCAGGCATGACTGAAAGAACTGTAATATAACAAGTAGGAAAGATAGAAATAATGATGACTAGTGCAGGGGAAAGGGCTCCATCTCTACCAGAGAGCAAAGACTGGGAAGGAGAGTGTACTGTTCATGCCAGCTGGAGGTTCAGGAATTTGGTTTGAGAAGTGTTCATGCTCACAAGTAGTGATATAAAAAGCAAATAAATTTGTCCAACTGCTCCTCTCTCCAATAGATGCTGAGTCATGGAAAACCTCAGGCCAGTCTTAAATTTAAATCAAATTTCCAACTGACCAGGTGCAAACCTATTTAAATAAAGGAATTAAGTTCCTAGCTCTCGGTGGTGAGATGCAGACATACAACCTAATGACATACAAAAGACAACGTTCATGTATGGAGGAGTTTCAGTCACAATACATTAACATTTTTGAATCCCCATTATTCATTTCAACACTCTTTATACCTAGTAATAACTTTGTTGGCCAACATTCTAAGTTTGGAAATAATCAGCTGCATCTTCTGTCTGATGCGTTCCATGTTAATATTTTCTCCAGATGCGCTGCCTCCTCCATCAATTTCAGTACCATTCACTGATTCAGTATACCATTGCTCGCTATAAACTGAGGCATCCTTTCCATTCTCTGTTGCTGCCAACTTTTGGTGCATAATCCAGTTTCTTGTTCTATCAGTTGAAAGCCCAATGTTGCAAGTATTCTGCAACTGCAGGGAAACAAAAATCAGTTTAACAATGTGTATGAAAAATAAACTAATAGTCCACTCTCATGACCATTTATATTTACGTATATACCAGAATAATTTGTGTTTTAGTTTGGTGTTCATCAACCACGTACTACACATTCTTTTGATCTATCTCAAAAAGATATCACTTTTGGCAACAAGTTAAGAATGAGTACATCCCTAGCTTAAAAAAATAAATTGGTTAATCTTCAAAGAGCAAGCCAAGAGAGCCAAGAGAAAAATTTCATTTTTCTGAGAAATAGATTTCAAAATCTGGTCCTGGTGGAAAAGCTGTTGGTACACATGGATAGGTTGCCTTTCAAAGATAGTTGCATTAACAGGTATTAATAGAATATGATCATGAATTCTTTGGTGCATATGAACAGTGGCTGAAGAGGTCTTTCACTGCTAATAATATCCTGGATAGCCCTGATAATCAAACTATGGGGTAACAAGTATGGAAAATTCAAAGATTTGCTTGCCCCAACTAACTGAAAAGACATGTCACTGTCAGACATTTTGGACCTGCTTGAGCAGCATTATAGTTCCACCACTGGAGATTGCTGCAAGTTATCAGTTTGGAACAAGGGATCAATTGCCCAGTGAGGGCATTGCAGAGTTTATTGTGGCTTTGAAAATTAAGGAGAATTTCAAGAAAGACTGTTATGGGTCAGAGTTTCGTGCATTTTAAAAGTGAGGGCAGATGTATTAAGTTCCTGACCTTGCCAAATAGCAGTTTTCACCGATATGGTGGAATACGACACAAGAATAGTCAATTGTCAGTCAGTACTGAAGTAAATAAGCTTCATTAGATTATGCCAAAAGTTCCAATCAAGGCAATTATATAGTCTTGTCACCATGTTATACCTTTGTGGGGCTGTGAATTGTCCATTTCTGCAGTCAGAATGCTACAGTTACAAAAAGGGCCATCTTGCCAAGGCATTGATTTGATTTGATTTGATTGTGATATCAGAAGCTGGACAAAATACTGACAAGGAGGACATGATACAAGTGAACATTGGCAAATAGTAGCAGCTCATTGACTGCTACTGCGATCTTTTCAATAAAAAGCACAACAACGTTAAATGCAAGTTCACAGTCTATTATCATCCGAGTAATACTGAATGGAGTTTTATTGGACAGGGAGTTTGATATGGAATTTCAGCATGACACTGAATAGCTATCAAAAACGAATTAGCATCAGTTGAGAAATCACATCTAAAATTAAGGAATTGTAGAGGATATAAAATTTCTATAATAGTCAATTACAAAGAGCAATGGGCAAAATTACCAACTGTCATAACGAAGTGTCAACAACTAGTCCCACTCAGAAGGAACTGATTAAAAACAGTGAAATTACTCTCAAATATGATTGTTCACATAGAAATGAAACACACAATGCAAGATGAGTGATTGTCAAGAATCCTCAGTTGTTTCAATGGAACTGAACACCTGATTCAAGGACAAAGGGTACTTGGGCTGCACCCATAATGGTCGGGCCAAAGGCAAATGGCTGTTTGACACGATGTGGAGATTATAAAGTAACTCACAATAATTTGCCAAATGTCAAAAATCTATTCATTGTGTTGTTCAGAGACCAGGTTTCTTCAAAGTTAGATCTGATATTTCCCTTTCCACAAATAAAATTGACAATGAGTTAAAGTCATATTTCATAATTAACAGTCACATAGGTCTACTTCAGTTTCCATTCAGTGTTTCTGAGTCCTCAGAAATTTTGAGTTGGTGAACGAAATGTTGCAAGGAATTCAGGGATTATGTTACTTGAATGACAGATTTGCTTGAGATCCAAACAGGCAGACCCATGATGAGAAGCTGAAAAAGGTATACAAATATTTAGAAAAGCATGAAGGTCAACTGAAAGCAGTTAAAGGGAAATGTTTCAAAATTCTGTAGTGTAGTTGGATCTCTCAGTAGCCAAAGATAGGTAACACCCTATCCAGAGAATGGTTCAAAACACTAAGAAATGCTCCACACCCTCTACACTCTATTAGAACTATTTTTGGAGTAGTGAATTATTTCAAGAAATTCATACCAAATTTGGCTACCTTTTTGCATCCATTAAACAAACTTTTTGAAAAAGGGTGTTCCATAGTTTTTGATAAAGGAGTATGACAAAGCACTCAAGCTGCATTAAAATAAATGCAAAGGTGGGAAGTGCTTATGTATTGTGGTGTCCAAAAAGATTAAATTATCGTGTGATGAATGTCGATGCAGTGTAGCTATTGTGATCTCTCAAATGTTAGATAAATGCTGGAAGTGCTTTCAGGAGAGATATTTTGCACACAAAAAGCAATAGATGTTCGAAATTCTATTTCACAAATGGCAGTTGTTGCTGGATAGGTTGTTAATTTAAATTTGAGATTGATCAATTTTTATTCAACAAATGTATTACAGGATATGTGCCAAAAGCAGGTACACGGAGTTAAGCTACACTTCAACCATGACCTCACTGTATCCCTCTTAGAATACAAAATTAGTGGTTAAGTTAGATTTGTGGATAAATGGAAAACAAAATAAATTGTATTGAATTTTGAGTACCGTATACCATATTAAAGACAAAGGAGTCTAATACCACCTTGTGGTCATTGGCACATATCTATATAACTGAATAACCCAGTTTTTAATTCAATGTTGACCTCCCATGTGCTAAACACTATTTAATATGTTTTGAAAATATATCAAAGACTTTAATTTCAGCAATACCATTTCAAACAAATTTCAGTCTTTTATATTATAAAGTTTTTATAAAACTGAAACCCAATACCTTTATGGTTAAACTTGTATGCATTAAGAACATAATACTATTACAATGCTTCTAAAGTAACATCACTAAGCAGAATTTAGGGATTCTCAGTTGGTTGAATATACGTTTTGGCACTTATTCATGATTTTAAAAAGCAGAGATACATTCAACCCAATAAACTATTTGACATAGTAATGGACGCCAGAGTGGGGCCAGTGACCAAGGATTCAAACTCTGAAAACACAGAGGAAGGAAAACATATGAAAAAGGCAATACAACATTGGTAAAGTGTGTAGGAAAATAGATATTCGACAAATAAAAATGGCTTTAAAACAAACTACTGGTGATACAGTATTTTTCTGAATTTTGATATGTGTCAACTAAATCATTGTGGTCACATTCAAGTCTCTACATTCCTATGTCGCTTTGTATTTTATTAGGTTTGTATGAAGAGGCCTTCCTTGTTTACTCTTTCATATTACAGAAACAGAAAACTGTGCCACAGTATATTTTTGTTTGATACCACATGGCAGAAACAGTTTTCTAAGAAGTGACTCATGTTGAAGTGAACAACAATACAGTACAACCTTGATTATCCAAACATCAATTATCCGAATTTCACATTTTCCAAATAAGATCTCAAAGTCCAGTAAAAACGGCATTAGGCAACTCAGCATTCAGTTATCAGTTAAACAGCATTATAGAGTGTATTGCCGGATAACCGATAAATGTTCGATAACTGGCTCTCAAATTATGATAGAACAGTTGTCGGTTAAACTGCATTATGGCACGCATTGCTAGATGACAGAGAAATGTTCAGATAACCAGCACTCATAAATTATCGCTTGTTTACGATCAGATCGATTATCTGAACGATCAATTATCTGAACAAAATACTCCCGGCCAGTGTCGTTTGCATAATCGAGGTTCTACTGTATTTCCTTTAAGCATGAGAAAAGCAAACTGCAGGTTATATTAATAGACTGGGAGTACACTTGGAAAAACTTGTGAAACCTGTTGAACTGCTCTAGCGCTCAGCTGCACGCTACAAAAGAAACTGGTATGAAATCAAAGAACTGTGGATGCTGGAATTCTGAAATACAAGCACAATATGCTGGAGAAACTCAGCAGGTTCAGTAGCAGCCGTGAAGAGACGCTTCAAGTCGGGATGAGTCCAGTTCTAATGAAGGGCCACTGGACTTGAAACATTTACTGAGAGTTTCTGTCTACAGATGCTGCCAGACCTGCCTGAGTTTGACTAAAAACTGGTATTGAGAATGCAAAATGAGGGATTTGGCATATGATTATTGACGACTTTTTTTTTCATTTGTGGACAACTGATTAAAAGCTTATCGTAAATTTTGTTAACAAGATCTTGTTGGCTAAACTAATAGAATTTAACATAAATTTCGCTCTGGTTAGTTTATTTTATGAAAAATAAAATACTACAGATGCGTGACATTTAAAATAAACGCAAAGTGCTAGAAAATAGCAGTATTGGCAGCATCTGTGTAAAGAAAAACAGGGTTAATTAGTCAATTTGAATATGACTGAATAAGTCATATTTGAACCAAATGTTAACTTTGTTTCTCTCTTGATCCGTTTTATGCTGCTAAATTTCATGTTATTTTGAAATGTACAAAATAGATAGATTTTATTTCTCCTAGACTAGCCTAGATCAAGATGACAGGGAGAAAGTGACGACTGCAGATGCTGGAGATCAGAGCTTAAAAATGTGTTGCTGGAAAAGCCTAGATCAGCCAAGTTACAAGGCAAATGTTCCTCATTTGTGCAAAAAAGTGAAACTCTGAGAATGATTACATTACTTTTGAGGGTAATTGCTCAAGAAAGAAAGCGTCATGATTATGATTGCAACCCAATATTTGATTTTGTCATTGTAATGTGGTGAAAATGTGTTGCTGGAACAGCGCAGCAGGTCAGGCAGCATCCAGGGAACAGGAGAATCGACGTTTCGGGCATAAGCCCTTCTTCAGGAATGAGGAAAGTGTGTCCAGCAGGCTAAGATAAAAGGTGGGGAGGAGGGACTTGGGGGAGGGGCGTCGGAAATGTGATAGGAGGAAAGAGTTCAAGGTGAGGGTGATAGGTCAGACTGGGGTGGGGGCGGAGAGGTCGGGAAGAAGATTGCAGGTTAGGAAGGCGGTGCTGAATTCAATGGATTTGACTGAGACAAGGTGGTGGGAGGGGAAATGAGGAAACTGGTGAAATCCGAGTTCATCCCTTGTGGTTGGAGGGTTCCTAGGCGGAAGATGAGGCGCTCTTCCTCCAACCGTCGTGTTGTTGTGGTCTGGCGATGGAGGAGTCCAAAGACCTGCATACCCTTGGCAGAGTGGGAGGGAGAGTTGAAGTGTTGAGCCACAGGGTGGTTGGGTTGGTTGGTCTTCCGCCTAGGAACCCTCCAACCACAAGGGATGAACTCGGATTTCACCAGTTTCCTAATCTTAGCCTGTTGGACACACTTTCCTCATTCCTGAAGAAGGGCTTGTGCCCAAAACGTCGATTCTCCTGTTCCCTGGATGCAACACATTTTCAGCTCTGATCTCCAGCATCTGCAGACCTCACTTTCTCCTCATTGTAATGTGGCACAAGTGAATGCATTAGAAAAGAATAAAAGTCAAGTTTAGATTCGATACCATACTCATAATCTCTCCAGTTATGTTCCAAATCAGATTTAGTGGAGCTACAACTTTTTGGGTACACAACTGGCTATCCATTTACAATTCTAACGTTTCAACAGATATCGCTCTCATTTAAAGTTTTTGGTTTCACATTTTATACTTTATTTCCTATCTTTGACATTTTACCCCAAACTATGAGAAGCTTATAAAACAAGTTCAATGAAAAACCACAAGACGCGAGAAGACAAGATTTACAGTGGTGCTAGACTTTATGCGGGACTGAAATTAACATGTGGCAATTTTCAGATGTAAATCCATGCCGACAATCAAGTCCCCAGCCGGAATTTTTGTGCACACCTTTGATGTTTGGATGAATGTTTGGATAAACTGAGGTTGTGGATTGTGAAGTTTGGAGCATTTTATGTAAAAGTCACAGCTTTTCTAGTGTGGCACGTATCTATGTCCCAGTGAGCTGTAAGGATGCTTAGATTTTAAGAACATGAGAAATAGGAGTGAAGATGATTGGCTGGCCCCTCCAGCCTGCCTCACCATTCAAGAACATTGTGACTGATCTTCTTCAAGCCTTAAATCCTCTTTCACACCAGCTCTTCATAGTCCTGGACAAATTGAGATTTTAAAGTACGATCTGTGTACTCTTTCAATACCTTCATTGATCAAACCTCCCCAACTCATGGGGTAGGTATTTCCAGGTGTTCACTAGCCTCAGAGGGGATAGATATAAAAGAGACGGGGGCGGCACGGTGTCTAGCACTGCTGCCTCACAGCGCCAGAGACCCGGGTTCAATTCCCGACTCAGGCGACTGACTGTGTGGAGTTTGCACATTCTCCCCGTGTCTGCGTGGGTTTCCTCCGGGTGCTCCGGTTTCCTCCCACAGTCCAAAAAGATGTGCGGGTCAGGTGAATTGGCCATGCTAAATTGCCCATAGTGTTAGGTTAAAGGGGTAAATGTAGGGGTATGGGTGGGTTGCGCTTCGGCGGGTCGGTGTGGACTTGTTGGGCCGAAGGGCCTGTTTCCACACTGTAAGTAATCTAAGTAATCTAATCTAATCTATAGAGCATATTTACACACATAATAAGTACTATATAAATGCAAATTTTTGGCTGTAGTTATGACAAGTTGTTGAAATGAGGTATTAGTCAATTTTACAGCATGTACCTTTGCTTGAGGGATCTTGTCAGTGACAGCTACATCTGTGTCCAATTGATTTTCTGCCTCTCCGGTTCTCACTTGTTTCATTTCCTGTAATGCCTGAACAGTTTCTTTCAATTTTTCTTTCTCTCTTTGCAACTTTAAAACTTCATGTTTTTCTTTTTCCAACTGGTCCATGAGTTCTTTTGCTTGTAGCTGCAAGGAATCTACTTTTTCCAGGATATGTTTATGCGATTCTTGCTCCTTTAACAGGGACTTCCTATTAATCTGCTGCTGTTCCTCAAGGTGTTGCCTCAATTGAACTGACTCAAGTTTGTAGCTTTCCATCTCACTCACCAACTCTACTATACGATTATGTTGATCTTCTAGTTGTCTTTGCAGCTCCCCTATTAGCATTTCAGATGTCATCTCAGCTGTCTTCACCATTCCTTCCTGCTTCTCCTTTGCCTGAGGAAGCAGCTTCAAGATCCGCCGTTCTCGTTCTAGTGCACTGCTTAATTCACAAGATCTACTTTTTTCAGCATCTAAGGCAACTTGGAGCTCACTGACGCGACTTTTCTCATGGGATAATTCAGTTTCATGTAGGGCTTTCTCAGAATCTAGATTCTGTCTAAGGTCATTTATTGTCACCCTTTCATTTTCCAAAGTACATTCCAAGTGCAAATATTTTTTCTTTTGATCCTCAAGTGCAAATTTCAGGTCCTGAAATTAGACAAGAACATGTTTTTCTAATATTGCTAATAAAATTTGCTTCAAATATGTTTAGTTTTATAATTACTGGCATATTTGTGACTATTTTATCATGCATATCTTCCGTAGAAACAGAAAAAAAGGAGTAGGTCATTCAGCCCATCGAGCGTGTTTGCCATTCAACGATCATTGATGTTCATCTATATCAATGCTATACTCTCATTCTCTCCCCATACCCCTTAATGCCTGTAGTGTCTTAAAATGTTTTTTTTTTCTTAAATATAGCCAGTGCCTTGCCCTCCACAGTCCTATATGTTAAAGAATTCCATGGGTTCACCATTACCTGAGTGAAGACATGCCTCCATATTTCAGTATTAAATGGCCTATCACAAATCCTGAGACTGTGACCCCCTTTCTCAAGACCAACAAGAAGGGTGAAATACATTGCATCTAATTTGTCCAACTTTATCAGAATTTTACAAATGGTGGTACAGTGACTCGGTGGTTAGCATTACTGCCTCACAGCGGCAGAGACCTGGGTTCGATTCCCAACTTGGTCGATTGTCTGCACATTTTCCCCATATCTACATGGGTTTCCTCCAGGTGTTCCTGTTTCCTCCCACAGTACAAAGACATGCAGGTTAGGTGGACTGCTTTCCACTCTTGAAAATAAAATTTGTTCCTCCTCTGATAATGTCTGCTGAATAATTCTGAATCTATGCCAGTTTATTGTTCTTTAATCTTGCACGCTAACCTATTATATGGGACTTCATCAAAGCTTCCTGAAAATCCAAATACATTGCACATTCTCTCCGTGTCTGCATGGGTTTCCTCCACGTGCTCCGGTTTCCTCCCACAATCCAAAGATGTGCAGGTCAGGTGAATTGGCCATGCTAAATTGCCCGTAGTGATAGGTGCATTAGTCAGGGGTAAATATAGGGGCTAGGGGAATGGGTCTGGGTGGGTTACTCTTTGGAGGGTTGGTGTGGACTTGTTGGGCCGAAGGGCCTGTTCCCATACTGTAGGGAATCTAATCACCATTCGCTAGTTTCCCTTTAACTATTCTATTAGTTACCTTGCCAAAGCTCAAGTAAGTTTCTCAAACATAATGTGTATTTTATGACAGTTTAAGACTTTGAAATAGAATAAGGTCATTTAGCCCACCAAATCTGCTCTCCATTGAACTAGATAATCACTGATCTGACAGTCCTTATCTTAATTTTTCCGCCTTATCCATATACACTTTGATTCCCTCACTGATTAGATAAATTTTATACTGAAATAGATATTCAATGACCAGGCTCAGCAGCCCTCTGCTGTAAAGAATGCCACTGATTCACTACCCTCAGAATAAAAAGCCTCCTTATCTGTATTTTAAATGGGGAATCTCTGAGATTATGTTCTTTGGTCCTAGACTTTCCCACAAGGGTAAATACCCTCTCCACATCTATACTATCAAGCCATCTAAGAATGTTATATATTTCAATTAGGTCTCCTCTCATTCTTCTAAACTCCAGTGAGTATATGCCCAGTCTACTCAACCTCTCCCCATAAGAAAATTCCTCCAAAGCCAGAATCAATCAAAGCAGCTTCTCTGGACTGCCTCCAATGTAGTATATCTTTTCTTAGATAAGTGGATGAAAAAGTGCTCATAGTATTCCAGCTATGGTCTAGCAATTGCCTTAATAGCTTTAGCAATACCTCCCTATTTTTATACCATTCCCTTTGAAAATAAACACCAGTAATCCATTTGCCTTTCCCATTATCTGGGAGAAAGTGAGGATTGCAGATGCTGGAGAGACAGAGTTGCAAAATTGTAGCGCTGGAAAAGCACAGGTCAGACACCATCCAAGAAACAGGAGAGTCGATGTTTCGGGCATAAACCTTCATCAGGAAACATTCGGAGGGTGGGGTACCGAGTGATAAATAAGAGGGTGGGGGTAGGACTGGGAAGGCAGCTGGGAAGGTGATAAGTGGATGCAGATGCGGGGTGATTATGATAAATCAGTGGGGAGGGTGGAGCAGATAGGTGGGAAGCTAGGTCGGATGCTGCCTGACCTGCTGCGCTTTTCCAGCACCACACTCTTTCCTATTGTCTGTTGAACTTGGATGCTAGCTTTTTGTGATTCATGCACAAAGATTCTTAATCTCTCTTTGCTGCAGCTTTCTACAATATTTCTCCACTTAAATAATATTCAACTCTTTTATTCTTCCTGTCAAACCTCACAGTTTCCCACGTCAAACTTTACCTAATCACAACCTATTTATATCCCTCTATAGGCACTCATCTGCAAACCTCCCTAAATTAAGTCATTAATTAATACTATAAATAACTACGATTCCAGCAATGATCACTGTGACACTCGACTAGTAACAGGGTGACATCCTGATTATGCTCGCTTTATCCCAACTCTGTTGTCGATTAGTAAGCCAATCAACTAGCCATGCGGAGGTACTACCACTAACATCATAGGCTCTTATTTTGTTAAGTTACCTTTTGTGTGGTTTCTTGTCAAATGTCTTTTCAAAATCAAATTACATTTCCTAGTTCCTTTTTATCTATATTGTTTGTTATTTGCTTTCATAAATACATATTAACTTTGTCCAATCCCATTCATATTTTCTGAGCGCTCTGTTATTACATCCTTTATAATAGACTGCAACATTTTCCTTAATACTAATGTTAACCTAACCAGTTGGTAATTCCGTGCTTTCTCCCTTGCCCCTTTTTAAATAGTGGGGTTACATTTGCTATACTGCAATCTGCAAGGAATATTTCAGAATTTATAGAATTTTGGTAGATGACAACCAAACACATTCACTATTTCTGTAACACCTCTTTTAGCACCCTGTAATGTATATTATCAGGCCTTGGAGCTTGATCCACTTTCAGTCCCATTAATTTCTCAAGGATTTTTTATAAAATTGATATGGATTTCCTCTAATTCCTTCTTCTCATTAGAGCCTTGGCTCCCTAGCATTTCTGGACAATTATTCGTGTCTTCTATGAAGACAGAAATAAATTATTGTATAAGTGCTCTGCCATTTCTGTGTTCTCCATATCAATTCCTTCATTGCTGATTGCAAAGAGCATATATTTGTTTTCTCTTTTTACGTAATGTATAAAAGCTTTTACAGACTACTTTTACATTTTGTGCTGGTCTATTTTCTTACTATGTCTTTCCCTTCTTAATCAATCAATCCTCTTTTGCTGAATTCCAAAGTACTCCCAATCCCCAGACTTGCTAATTTTTCTAGCAACTTTATGAGACTCCTTTTTGGATCTAATATATTCCTTAATCTGTAACTGTTGGAAATCATGCATTCATTCCTTTAATAGTAACCATTGCTTATCTACTGTCATGCCTTTTTGTAATGTTACCCAATCTATTATAGCCAATTTACCCCTGATATCTTTCTGTTTTCATTTATTTAGGATTAGGACCCCCAGCTATAGATTGGCCTACTTCATTCCCCGTCTCAATGAAGAATTCTTTCAAGTTATGGTTACTCTTCACTTAAGGACCAAAAAGATTATTCATTAAACCCTCTGTACTGCACTATACCAATTCTAGGCTGACCTGTTCCCTAGTTGATTCCTCGACATACTAGTCTAAAACACCATCTTGTACACACTCCAGGAATTTACCTGTCACCGTATTATTGCTAATGTGGTTTACCCAGCCTCTATGCAGATGTGATTTAGAGATGTCAGTGTTGGACTGGAGTGTACAAAATTAAAAATCACACAACACCAGGTTATAGCCCAACAGGTTTAATTGGAAGCACTTGCTTTTGGAGCGCTGCTCCTTCATCAAGTGGTTGTGGAGTACACAATTGTAAGACACAGAATCTATAGCAAAAATTTACAGTGTGATGTAACTCAACCTCCTCACAGACCGCGTTAGGGAACTGGAGCTGGAGTTGGATGAACTGAGGCTGAGAGGGTGATAGATAGAAGCTACAGGAACATAGTTACGCCAGAGAACAGAGGTGGCTGGATAACAGTTAGAGGTGGGAAGGGGAGGAAGCAGGCAGTGCAGGGATCCCCTGTGGTCGTTCCCCTCAACAATAAGTATACCGCTTTGGATACTGTTGGGGGGGATGACCCAGCAGGGGTAAGCTGCAGTGACCGGGTCTCTGGCATGAGGTCTGGCTCTGAGGTTCAGAAGGGAAAGAGGGAGAGGAGGAGAGCGCTAGTTATAGGAGACTCTATAGTTAGAGGGACAGACAGGCGGTTCTGTGGACATGGCCGAGACTCTCGGATGGTTTGTTGCCTCTTGGCTGACAGGGTCCGAGACGTCTTGGACAGTGTCTTCAGAATCCTTAAGGGGGAGGGTGCGCAGCCAGAAGTTGTGGTGCACATTGGCACCAACGACATAGGTAGGAAGAGGGATGGGGAGGTCATTCAGGAGCTCAGGGAGTTAGGCTGGAAGCTAAAAGCTAGGACGGACAGAGTCGTCATCTCTGGGTTGTTGCCGGTGCTACGTGACAGTGAGGCAAGGAATAGGGAGAGAGTACAGTTGAACACGTGGCTGCAAGGATGGTGTAGGAGGGAGGGCTTCAGGTATTTGGACAATTGGACTGCATTCTGGGGAAGGTGGGACCTGTACAAGCAAGACGGGTTGCACCTGAACCAGAAGGGCACCAATATCCTGGGAGGTAGGTTTGCTAGCACTCTTCGGGGGG
>NC_057714.1:68225744-68240820 GCF_004010195.1 Chiloscyllium plagiosum
GTAAATATTCATCCTGGAGCCCAGTTACAAGTGGAGTTTCGCAGGGATCAGTTCTGGGTCCTCTGACTTGGAAGAGGGAGTCGAAGGGTGGGTCAGTAAATTTGCAGACGATTCGAAGATTGGTGGAGTTGTGGATAGTGAGGAGGGCTGTTGTTGGTTGCAAAGGGACTTAGATATGATGCAGAACTGGGCTGAGGAGTGGCAGATGGAGTTCAACCCTGTCAAGTGTGAGGTTGTCCATTTTGGAAGGACAAATAAGAATGCGGAATACAGGGTTAACGGTAGGGTTCTTAGTAAGGTGGAGGAGCAGAGGGATCTTGGGGTCTATGTTCATAGATCTTTGAAAGTTGCCACTCAGGTGGATAGAGCTTGTAAGGCGGTCTCTGGTGTATTAGCGTGCATTAGCAGAGGGATTGAATTCAAGAGTCGTGAGGTGATGTTGCAGCTGTACAGGACCTTGGTAAGGCCACATTTGGAGTACTGTGTGCAGGGGAATAGATAGAGTGGACAGTCAGAGACTTTTTCCCCGGGTACAACAGAGTGTTACAAGGGGACATAAATTTAAGGTGAAGGTTGAAAGGTATAGAGGGGATGTCAGGTGTAGGTTCTTTACCCAGAGAGTCGTGGGGGCATGGAATGCGCTGCCTGTGGGAGTGGCAGAGTCAGAATCATTGGTGACCTTTAAGCGGCAATTGGATAGGTACATGGATAGGTGCTTAAGCTAAGACAAATATTCGGCACAACATCATGGGCCGAAGGGTCTGTTCTGAGCTGTATTGTTCTATGTTCTAACTGAAATTATACATTGAAAAATACCTTGATTGTTTGTTGAGTCTTTCATCTGTTAGAATGACCATGATAGTTTCACTTCTTTCATATGTAAATCACAAAACCTTTTATAAAAGTTACATTCTCAGGTTAACCGTAACAATTGGTGTCAGCCAGATAATATGAAGGTGTTAGGCCCCCTGTGTTCCCTCTCTATGCCATAATGTTTACACTGATTATAATCTAAAATGTGAGTTAACAGAGTCTTACATGGATTCATGCAGTTTTTAAGCAAAATACAATGAAACTCTGCAGTACAAATTCACCCCACAAACGTATATGTGTGTCTGTCTGTCTATCTGTGGTGGGGGGCTGTGAGTGTGAGAGAGAGTGTATGTGTGTGTGTATGTGCGTGTAAATTGACTAAGTCTGTGAGTGGGGGCATGTGTGAGTGTGTGTCTCTGTAGGAGTGTGTGTCTCTGTAGGAGTGTGTGCGTGTGTGTGTGTCTGTCTGTCTGTCTGGGGTGGGGGGTTGTGAGTGTATGTGGGAGAGAGTGTATATGTGTGTGTATGTGAGTGTAAAGTGGTCTAAGTCTGTGAGAGGATGCATGTGTGAGTGTCTGTATGCGTGTGTATACGTGTGTCAGTGTGTATGCGTGTATAGGAATGTCTTTGAAGGGCTGATGAAGGGTTTTTGCCCGAAACCTCGATTTTTCTGCTCCTCGGATGCTGCCTGAACTGCTGTGCTTTTCCAGGACCACTAATCCAGAATCTGGTTTCCAGCATCTGCAGTCCTTGTTTTTACCTAGCTAAGTTCCGTACTCATAGAGAGGGCCTCAACCAGGACCTTGGGTTCATGTCACACTATAGGTGACCACCATTGCACTATACACACACACACACAAATCCTCTTTCAGACTTAGACCACATTACACACACACACACATATATATACACTCTCCCAAGACACTCACAACCCCCCCACCCCAGAGACACACACACACACCCTCACACAAGCCCCCTCCCACAGACTTAGACACTTTACACTCACTCTCTCTCACACTCTCAACCCCGTACCACAGACAGACACACACACATATACGTTTGTAGGGTGAATTTGTACTTGCAGAGTTACATTGTACTTTGCTAACAAACTGCATGAATCCATGTAAGACTCTGTTAACTCACTTTTTAGATTAGAATCAGTCTAAACATTATGGCACAGACAGGGAACACAGGGGGCTAACACCTTCAACATATTATCTGGCTGACACCAATTGTTACAGTTAACCTGAGAATGTAACTTTTAAAACCTTTATGCGATTTAGATATGAATACTATCATGGTCAATGTATAATTTCAGTTACATCACACTGTAAACTTTTGTTATAAATTCTGTGTCTTACAATTGTGTACTCCACAACCACCTGATGAAGGAGCGGTGCTCCGAAAGCTAGTACTTCCAACTAAACCTGTTGGACTATAACCTGGTGTTGTGTGATTTTTTTAACTATATGCAGATGCAAATCACCCAGAATTGTAATGTTATCTGCATCTCCAATTTCCTGTTTAATGTCATCCCCACTTTACCAATACTGACTGGAGGCTTTTTAACGACTCTCGCTTTTTCCCCTTGTTGTTTCTTGCATTCAACCAGACAGGTTTTACATGTAAATTTTCTAAGCCAATATTCTTTCTCACTGTTGCATAAACCGTATTCTTTACCAACACCATCCATCTCCTTTCCCCTGCTCTTTCTAAATATTAAATAACCTTGTCAATTCAGTTTCTAGCCTTCGTCACCTGCAGTCATCAGTCACCCTGTTCACAATTGTAATCATATTGTACTTGTTTACAACTATTTGCACTACTGCAAATATTCTGTGCATCTACATGCAGTATCTATGGATTAGTCTTTGGTTAACTTTTTTTTTCACACCTTTTTGTACTATAATCCTATTTATTGCTAGCCTTCGTTTCCTCTGTCCCCTACTTCTGCATTCTACATTTCTATCTTTCAAGTCTATCTTTGTTTCCGTTTACTTCTCCTTGCTCAAGTCCCCTTCTCAAGCCCCTCTAAGTTAACCCTCTCCCACAATACCAACAAATGCCCCTGCTAGGTACGACGCATCCAGCTTCAACGTGTTCGCTTCAACATGTTCGCCTTCCCCAGAATTGGACACAATTTCTCAGAAATCTAAACCTTTCTTTCTAACACCATCTCTCCAGCCACACTTTCATCCAGTTTATTCACCTCTTTCTGAATGTATTAGAATGTATCAGTGGAAGCATCTTTTCTAGCTCCGTATATTTTGCCTGAGGGACCTCAACCTTCTCTTTATATATATATTTTATACATATATTTTGTATATGTATCAACATCTGACAGTTTACCCTCCTTCAGAATGTCCTGCAGCCATTCTGTCATCCTTGATCCTGACATTAGGGAGGCAATGCAACATACTGGATGTTACATCTGTGACCCTAGAAACATTGATGTTTCTCTTATGATAGAATCCCCTATCACTATTGCTCTTCAACCCTTTTTTTCCCTTCTAACTCTGTGCAGCTGAACCGATTTTGCCATAGGCAGAGATACCATCGCTCCCGGCAATAAGTTCTTAGTGCATTGAAGCCAAATAAATCGGTCAAGTTTATAATTGGGGAGCAATTTTTTTTTATTTTACTGAACTCGCTAAATAATATAAATCTCCACTAACGATAGAACTATAATACTGTCCTGAACATAAAACTCATTTCATTTCAAAATTAGGGTTTTCTCTGTAATTTTACAAGCCATTTCTACTTGTACAAGTATGTGGCAGTAGTTAACTAATCAACTCAAATCCTAATTGTGATCAGGTTATTTGATTTTAGGTTTAAATATAATACAGCCCTTTGGTTTTACAGATGAACTTCAAATTCAAGTAAACCACAATTAAATTCAACATTCAAGCATTTCTGTTCTATGCGGGCTGAATAAATTTTCATGAGGCAGATGCATCAAGGATGCAGTTAAGAGTGCACACAAAATTATAACAGTTATCTAGATCACGAAGATAAGTAAACATTCATACTTTTTAAAAAAAAAATTGAACCTTCCAAATTATTTTGGCCACTAAACTCAAACCTTTAGTAAATTTATTTCATTTTTGACCCAGGTTGGTCATGAACAGGATCTGAATTTAGAAGATCTGACAAAAATCAGAAAATGTACTTAACAACATGTTATGGATTACACTAATGTTTTGTTGACAGAGCAACAAAATCAGTCTGGGATTGGGGAGGAGGGCAAGAGGAGATGGCAGTCAGAAAATGTTAAGCCCTGCTTCTTTGATTCATATTTGATTGACAACAAAAGAATACTAACCTCCAATTCTTCTCGGTCTTGTTCTTCTTTTCTATTTGTCTTACACTGCTCTTTTTCCAATGCCCACTGTAGTTCCCGTGCTTTCTTCTGTTCACGTGCCAACACATCACTCAGCATGTCTACTTCAGCTGCCTTGTCAGTTAACTCAACTCTAAAAAAAATTAAATGATCATTGGAACTTCATTGTTAATTTGGTTGGCCATTTTATATTTACCAAGTATTTAAAAACTTAATAGCAGTAAAAATGCTAACGTTTGAGCTTCTTTGCTGATATCAGATCATGTCTTCTGATAGAAAAAAAATACCCTCAATGAGTTAGCAATTAAGAACAAAAATTGCTGAAGCAAAAGGTATTTGTTTTAAGCTTTTTGACTTGCACACATTAGGTCATTTCACAAGAAATTCAAATGTAAAACCAGCATTTACATTGCATGACAGGAGATTGCTGATTGGTTGGCGAATAGACTGATTGCATTCTCCAAGGCAACACCTATTCCAATCACAGTCCACTTGCCAACTAATCAGCACTCTTCTCTCATACAGGTCTTCATGTCTGACGAATGATGCTCTGGCTACCGAGGGAATGTTACAAAGGTTTTCTAGACTGATCCTTGGGATGACAAGACTGACGTATTGGATCAGTCGGGATTATATTCACTGGGGTTTAGAAGAATGAGGGGGATCCCTTGAATCCTATTACATTTTAACATGAGCAGACAGAATGTAAACACAGGAAGAATGTTCCCGATACCTGGGGAGTCCAGAACCAGAGGTCACAATCTAAGGATACAAGGTACGCTATTTAGGATTGAGGTGAGAAGTTCCTTCACCAAGAGAGTGATGAGCCTGTGGAATTCTCTGTGATGGAAAGTGTTTGAGGCCAATACATTGAATGCTTTCAAAGAGGAGTTAGATATAATTCTTAGGGGTAAAGGGGTCAAAGGGTATGGCGAGAAAGCAGGAACAGGGTACTGAATTGCATGATAAGCCATGATCATACGAATGGTGGCGCAGCTTTGAAGGTCTGAATGGCCTATTCCTGCTCTATTTTCTGTGTTTCTATAAAAATTGGTTTCCGTTTGAATTTGTATTCTTGCAAAATGTCCTGATAACAGCAAGATGAAAAAGTTTGACAAAATGTCTTTTTTCAGCAATATTCAGGCTCTCTACTACTAAACGAATAAAAGATATATTACTCACTTTAGCTGAAAGGACTCAGAGATCAAGAATATTAGCATTGCAACTAAGATGAGTATTTTTAAAAACTGCTTGACTGAATTAACTAAATTACCTTAGCATCTCTAAATCTTTCAAGTGCTTATGTTGTGTCTTAAGTGTCGTTTCAAGCTCCAATTTAGTTTGAGAAAGCTCATTTTTCATCTCTGCCACGATTATTTTCTCCAAATTCAGTTGGTCTTGGAGTTCAGCTCCTTTTTCCTTTACTGTATTCAATTCCGTCTGTAACTTGAGAAATTGAGTCTCCTTTTGTTGTAAACTGCTTCCTAGTAGTTCCACTAAAAATGAAGAGATGCATTAAGCTTGAGTTTATAAGTACAGATAGCTTGAGATACACATCACTTTGTTTTAAAGTCATACTTTTGACAGCCTCTTTTTGTGTATTTGGTGAAGCTTGCATCAATTTGGGAAGCAGCAAAAATTAGTTACAGGTTAAATGAGTCTGTATAATAGGAGGTAAGTTGGGGAGCTACAGACAGTTTTACAGTTATCAGGCAAAGTACTATCTAAGGGCAGAATTTCCTCTTTCACCCTTCCCCAACAGGCAGGACACTTGGCACTGCTATAAGTCTACAATGAACAGCCATGAAAGAGGATGAACTAGAACCTAGGTACTCTTGCTTCTTCAGTCAGACAGGGCGTTGCTAATAAGATGCTCAAATAGGGCAATCTGCTGCAAACACTGCCTTCACAATAGGGCAGCCCTGCTGCCTCAGTGTCAGAGACCCATGTTCGATTCTAGCCTTCGGTGACTGTATGAAGTTTGCATATTTTTCCAGTGTCTGTGCTGGGTTTCTGTCCGCTGCTTCAGTTTCCTCCCATAGTCCAAAGATGTATAGGCTCACTGAATTAACCATAGTAAATGTGGAGTTATGGGGTAGAGATGGGGGTTGGGTCTGGGTGTGATGCTCTTCAGACGGTCAGTGCAGACTCAATGAGCTTCTTTCCACACTAGGGATTCTTTGATTCTATGCAAATTCCAAGCCTGGTAGTCTTGCCATGTACAGCAAGGGGAAGGGCTTCTTCAGTGACCATTTGTTAACTAGCCAAGAGCTTCGACTTACCCAAGGACATGCAGGTTGCTGGACACCAACCCTGCCACTATTACAATGCCTGCAGAGGCATGTAAACTACTAGCAAACTGCCACCATCCTCATCCTACTCGTCAGATTGAGGGCAAGTTCAAGCCTTAAAATCGTCACTTAAGTATAAATATAATCAATTATGTGGATTAGGCATGATCATGAACTTAAAACCACCTTCGCTTCTTTGTGCAATTTGTTCTTCCACAGTCATTGGCATCTTGTCACCCTGTTGGGACCTTTGCAGATATGACCACAGTTCACGTATCTCCATCATCATACTATCCCTATCTGCAGTCATTAGATGCTCCATATCAGCACTCCTCTGTGCTTCCTGTAGCAAATAGAAAAGGAAGATTCTAATATCATCTATATCTGTGTTAACACAAGATTCATTTTTTCCAATGCTCTCATGGCTAGCCTCCCAACCTCAATAAACTTTAGTTCATTTAAAACTCTGTCATTCATATCTTATCTAACATCAGATCATGTTCACTAATCACATATTGCTTGATGACCAATTGACTCCTGGTCTGGCAACAGCTTGATTTTGATAAGCTCATGTTCAGGTTGGAATAACTCTACAGACTTATTTCTCCTCATTGTTGTAATGTACTTCAAACTGACAATTCTCTAAAATTTCTGCATTCCTCCACAATCTGGCCTCTTGGATAACTTTGCTTTCTATTGCTATGGTTTGTGACCTTTGAAGGGGTAGGTCGTAGAGTTCTCGAATTTTTGCAATACATCTTTCTGCCTCTCCACGTTTTTCTCTTAACTCATTCCTTAAAATCTTCTTGTGGAGATCTGTGATGTATTGGGTTTGAAAATGCTCCTTAAAAACTCCCCTTTATACTTGCTAACAATAACTTTCCATCTTGTGCCATACTTTGCCATGAAACCTCACAGTCATTAAGTGTTAATATGCAACTTAATGTTTGGTGCAAGTCCATGCAGATATTAGTTATGGAATTATTTTTGTTTATGTCACTAAGGTGCTTTAATTTGAGAAAGACATACAAGATCACAAGGACTGTTTGTGTGGAATTTGCATGTTCTCCCAGTGTCTGCGTCTGTTTCCTCAGGATGCTCTGGTTTCTTCCCACAGTCCAAAAATGCACAGGTTAGGTGGGTTGGCCATGCCAAATTTCTCCATAGTGTCCAGTTATGTGCAGGCTATGTGGGTTAGCCATGGTAAATGTCAGGTTATAGGTATAGGGTGGAGGCTGGGTTTGAGTGGGATGTTTTTGGGAGGGTCAGTGAGACCTGATGGACCAAATGGCCTCTTTCTCCAACAATCTATGACAAGATAAACTATGAATAAAGTAAGAACTCTGTTAATAAAAATCTTGTAAATGATTTTGTGACAAATACTTTAGATTGCGTACTTTAGTAACCTTACACTCAATGTCCAATCATACAACACAGAAAATCAGCTTTCCTAATTGAAAATACTTTCAATTAGGAAAAACAAGGTGTATTTTTAGTGAGGAGAGATACCTGTTCTTTTAGTAAGCTTAATAATGCCATCGCATCCATACTATTCAATGATGAAGCTTGTGCACGAAGAGCAACCATTAAAATATCACGTTCTTTATTAAAAACATTTTGAACAGCTTGGAGAAGTTCACGCCGCCAGTCTGTGATGTTTTCAGGAGATAAAGCCTGTGAATATATAAATTTTTTTGAATTTATATATTTTTTAGGTAGATACCACATCTGAAACTTATCAATGTAAATCTTTCAAAAGATTACACTTAGTTCTGCTAACTAAATTAGTGCAAGCAGTTACATACCATTACTTACATTCTTTGGATGAGATAATGGACCGAATCTTTCGGCAGTCTGAAAGTCAGAGATTCTGTGGGAGTTGCCTGCAAAGTTTAATCTTCTGATGGACAATGTGCCTACCTCTAAGGACTCTCAGGGAAAAGTACCCAAATCTGAGTTAGAGTTGAAGACTTTGGGCAGTTCTAACTTACTTACCTGAATGTTTATTTAGAAAATGCAAGTTCAAAAAATTCTAGACTAATGCCTGCATACCTATCCAAATTCTATCAGGCTTTCTGACTACTTCCAGACCCCAGTCTCCACCAATGCCTTACTACTTTGTTTCCAAGCCACTCTGGTGCTCCCCACACCCAACTACCATCTGATTAAGATTACCACCTACACACACCACACATGCACCCCTATCCCAATCAGCACCTAACCTAACAACCCCTCCTAACTCAATTATGCACCTCACACCTGCCATTCTTATCCAGGCTATCCTATCCCCTTAGCAACACTCATTCACTAAAACACCAAAAAGATGTTTAAACGTCCCAAAACGTTTTGGTATTAGTAAATTAACATATAATAGCATACAGCAACTAGTGTGCATAACTAACCCTAACCACACCACCATCCTGTGCTACAAAGAAGATTGAAGGAAGATCACTCTGCATCTCTGAAGACACCAGATTTAGGAGTCCCAGCCAGAAAAGCAAAACTTGATTGCAGCAGTTTCAATTAAGAGTAAAGTGCTAATCTGATGATGAGTACTGCTTTTTGGACAATTTGGGCCAATTCTATTTTGGCCAATCGGTGGACTTTAAAGAACACATAACACTTCTCAAAGTTGTGAGCAGGGAAGGAGAGAAAATAATTTAGTGTTGCTTAGCAGAGCCATTAGTTTGCTTTGACCAATCCAAAGAAAATATATAATATGGTGAGAAACACAATAGCATGTTCAAAGCATTGTATACATTGTGTTGTTTTCATAAAATAAAAAGTTTATTTCTGAAAAAAAGAAAACAAAACACTTCTCAAAGTCAGGCTATTTGAAAGGGCGTTTTCCTGTTCAGTCACTATATATATATATACCAAATTATTTAATTGTGGTGCACTGCTTACCTGCAAACTGTGGTGATCATGCAAAAGTGATATGAAGCACTTTGAAGTGAAAATGTGTACTACAAAAAATGTATAGCTTATTTCTTGTCTAAATTAGATGATTTGTGCGTTTTTTTTATACAGTGAATTTCTCTTTATATCCAAGTCTCTGTAATATATTTACGGGCGGCACGGTGGCACAGTGGTTAGCACTGCTGCCTCGCAGCGCCAGAGACCCGGGTTTAATTCCCGACTCAGGCGACTGACTGTGTGGAGTTTGCACGTTCTCCCCGTGTCTGCGTGGGTTTCCTCCGGGTGCTCCGGTTTCCTCCCACAGTCCAAAGATGTGCAGGTCAGGTGAATTGGCCATGCTAAATTGCCCGTAGTGTTAGGTATAGGGATAAATGTAGGGGTATGGGTGGGTTGCGCTTCGGCGGGTCGGTGTGGACTTGTTGGGCCGAAGGGCCTGTTTCCATACTGTAATGTAATCTAATCTAATATGATGTGGATTAGTGGATGATCAGACTAATGCCAACATCTGCTAATGACACTTTCAACCACCTAGAAGAATATATATCAAACCTGATGATGGCATTTTCCAATTTCCACATTGCAGTGTGACTGAGATTGAAAGCTTTGTGAAATTTACGAGGTTCAAATACATTGTATGCTACATCATCCTGCAAGATTAGGCTGAAGATTTTATCAAGATAAGACTAAGGTTCTGAAATCATATTGAGAGAGCGTGGGCCACATATTTTATAACGTGGATGAAATTCTTCAAGTTACTTTAGTGGCTGTGGTAACCTATTTAAGATTGGTAGAATAGAGGAAGCAATTAGTTTTAGTTTAGTTAATCCATTCAGAAAGGACTCATGGTTCCCAAATCACTAAGAGCACCAAGAGAGATCTTTAACATCATCCTTTTCTTTGGCAGTCCTCAGGGTTGAGGATGACTCCCTTCCACTCAATGGAATGGAGAATGGATAGTGGGTTGGGTTATGTGGTGAACAGTCCAATCCTGGAGCTGCAGACTCTGCCACAGGTGGAATAGTTGCTACTTGACGAGGCAAACAGGTAGAACTCTCTTCATTCTGCGCGCTCTTTCTGCTACTTGCACATACTCACTGACACTCCAAGTGATCGATGCCTATGTGGATACTTCTTATATTATATTTTCTAGGGCAAGAAATTCCCATAGATTGATGGAGATGTTGAATTTGCTTAGGAAGGCTTTCAAGGTGTCCTTAAGGAACTTGCTGTCTTCCCACTAGCAAAACTCAGAGTAGAGCACTTGTTTTGGTGAGTAATTGTGCAGACAATATGGTCCACCATCATAGCTCGTTGTATGTGAGTAATCCCTTAATACTGAAGACATTAGCCTGGGAGAGAACACAGGTTGGTATGTCTATCCTGCCAGTGGATTTGCCAGATTTTGTGATAACAACCTTTGAATCCCTGAAGAGTTAGGAATGCATTATATAAATCTTAGTTTGTGGGCTTGGATCAGGAAATTAACCATGAAGGTTTTGATGCCAAAACTCTAGATTACAAACGTCTCAAAACAAAGCAGATCAGTGACCCCAGTCCCATGTTATATGCATAAATCCTAAGACCTTCAGGAGTGAAAATTCTGATTAGGGATATTTGTGTGCTTGTATGGTAAACGCCATAAATAGGCCAATGATCTGCTTCTTCTGTAATTACGTTTGGCTGTTAATGCTTAGCTCTGGATGTTCAATAGATACTTTCCACCATTATTATCCATATTTTGCAAACAAATGTGAACAAGTACATTAAAAACAGTTCTTTAATGTTTTGTTCTTACCTTAGTTTCTCCAGTGCCCTGAACATTGGCAAGTACATCTTTCAGTGATTGTACCATATTCAAAAGTTCCCATCTTTCCTGAAACCAACTGTCTGTGTGACTTTCCAGAGGTGGTTGTTGCCCTTCAAAGTAGGGGGATTTTGAAAGGGTCAATACCTGTATACCCTCTTGATGTACCTCATGAAGTAAAGACTATAAAAGATTGAGCAAAGAATGAATTAAACATTTAAGCAGTTTCCTTACATTGTTTTGGAAGCAGATTACTGATATGAATTTCTTCAATAAGTAGTATATAAGAAACATTTACTTAAAAAAGGAACAATCATCTTTTAGAAAATTTTATTTTCTTTAATTAAATCATTTTGATCAGTGTGAGGAATGTTTTTAACAAATAGAACTCTTAACTTGGTTATTTGACACTGCACTCAAGTATTCCAAATTAGGTAAGAATAAACGTGCCACTGGATCCCAACAATGGGTTTGGACCTACTCTCCGGAAGAATAATGCCTTCACTATCAATATGGTATTTTCCATTTCCTCAACAGCTACACTGTGGTGTTAGAAAGAATATTGACACCTTACCTTTATTTTATCAGGAAGATTCTCTGTATCTTCCCTACGTGTTGTATGAACTGTGTGGGACACGTGGTTCACCCTATTTTCTGCAGACATGTTTCTATATTCCTGTCCATCAGGAGGAATATCAAAAGTTCTTGGGCTCCCAGAGCTACTATCTGCAAGCAGGGTGAAATATGTACATTCAGTTGAATTAACATACTTGAGTGAAAAACATTCAACTAGCAACATATTTCATGATGCTTGGACATTTTGATAGAAAATTCAATTATATTTTTGAAAATAAAAATGCGGTTAACAAACAGTAAATTATTATGTAATCCCTCCCTGACAATGCTGCATTCTGTTAAATCAAGGATCCTTTCACAGCAAGTTCCAAATCCACAAGCTCTACTGCCTGGAAGGACAAGGGCAGAAGATGCATGGGAACAGCAGCATCTCCAAGTTCTCTCCATGCAACATGCCATCTGGACTTGGAACAATATCATTAACCCTTCACTGATACTGTGTCAACGTCCTGGAATCCCTTACCAAAAATACAGTAGGTGTACCTACCTTACATGGAATTCAGCCATTCCAAGCTGGCTCATCACCATCTTCTTTATAACAATAATTGCTGTACTTGCCAGTAAAGCCCATATTCCATGAACATATTATAAAAATGCTCTTCACATTCCCTGTCTGCTTTCCCAACATTCCCTTTCCAATTCCTTAATTCTGATTACATTTCACAAGTATTAAGCTTGCTGTAACCCATTTTGAGGGGTCTTCGAAGAGACTGCATAAATACAAGTCTAGCTTTTGCCTTTTCCTTTTAAATCTCTCTCCTTTACTGCTTCAGTTCTAATTTCCAGCAATTGGAGGATGCTTTTATTCACAAAAGCCGAGACTATCTGTTCAATTGCCTCTCCTCCTTCCCCTCATTTCACCTTGCTCAGCAAGCCAAGCTTTTAGTTATTTCACAGCTTAACCTTGAATCCACAGTGCTCTGCCATTTACAGCCCTTTATAGTTCATCTTATTCAAAAAATCCAAAACCCCTACTGCCTTGAAACCCATTCCCACTAAACTGCTAACCATCAGACAGCTCCATGCACATTGACATACTGGATAGCTCTCTTTCCAGGTACTTACCCTTCACATTTTCAACACTGCCATTGCCCACTTTACTATTGACCAACACGTGTTCCTCTGAAAAGACTTTAAGAGCATGTCATGGCTCACATTCTTATTCTTCTTCCCTGACAATGTTCAATTAAGTTTCTAACCTCACCATTACACTGAAAGCACCAGGAATATTACAGAGATAGCTGGACCTGTTGTTGCAACTCCTTACAACCAAAAGAAAGAAGATACTTTCATCCAATCAGTATTGAGTAAATTAGAATCAAATAGGCAAAAAGGTCCTGTACTAATTCAATGCATAATTTATTCCCAAACTACATTCTTAGTAATAATTTGTATTTATATATTACGTATAATGTAACATCACAAGGTAATAAGCCTTTATAGGTACAAATAACAAATCTTATATTTTCAAACTAAACCATATCCTTTCTGACCAGTATTGGAGATTGGCTCAAATTTTTAAAAAAAGATAGTTATGGAAAAGTATCGAGTAATAAAATGTTCTTACCACTGACATTGTTATCCCTGAGTTGTAATGTGATTGATGGTTCTGGTTGACCAAGATAAGCCTGAGTGTAGGAAAAGTTGACAAAATGTTTTAGAACATAATTTAACACTAGTAATTAAATATCTGTCAAAAAATAAAAGCTGTATAAAATACCCAAGGCAACAAAAAAAATTAATATAGTTTATAATAGAAAATAAAAAGGATGCATGCCATAAAAATAGCAATGGCATCACCACAACATCTACAGTCATTATTATAGCATAAACTTAAATGAAATTCTACTAGAAATAATGTCAAATTATTTTAAGAACTGGTTTGGATCTGTTCCAAGTTCCAGGGTGACACACTGGAAGAATCATGGTAGATTCACTTTAGCTCTGAAATGTCTCTGTCCAGGATTCCTACTGTGCAAGATGGGTGAGGGCAAATACTTTTTTGTTGTATTTTTAAAAATACCATTTTCAAAAATGAAGTCCTTTTCTGTACAGTTAAATGAGCCACCACTGCCAGCCCAATAGAACAACACCTGCCTGTACTTTATCCTCTTCAAAACAGTACCAAATTTTGTCTCACCATTGCTAATTTGATTTGTGCCCTTGCTTCAGTCCTCATCCATTAGTGTTACCTTAAATAATTTGCAGCATTGCACCTGATCATATTTCAACAAATATTGGTCAATTCAAAGGGGAAAATTTTGTTGTCATGAGTGGACACACAACCACCAGTCTGAAAAGAGTGAAGCAAATGAAATTAAGGTGAAATCCCTTTGCTAAGAAGAAAGAGCAAAGCAGGAATGGCTAAAAGGTATACTGTTCACAGATTTTGTCACTGCAAGGAATTACACAAAAAAATCTTCTGACATTGATGCTACGCAAGTTTTATATATGGAATTTTCAGTAAAAGCCAAGAGCAAGGAAATTATATTGAAGATATACAAGAAATTTATTCAGCCTCAGTTGGAATACTGTGTCTAGTTCTGGGCACTGCACTTTAGGAAGGAAGCTTAGGTATTGGAAAGAGTGCAAAAGAGATTTACAAGAATAGTTCTATAGATGAGGAATTTCAGTTATGAAAATGGATTGCAGAGCTTGGAACTGTTCCTGACGGCATGCTGAGGGGGGATCAGAAAGAAGTATTCAAAGTCATGTGGAATCTGGACAGAACAGATTGGGAGAAGATGCTCCCACTTGTCATAGAGTCATAGAGGTGTACAGCATGGAAACAGACTCTTCGGTCCAACCCGTCCATGCCGACCAGATATCCCAACCCACCTGCCAGCGCCCGGCCCATATCCCTCCAAACCCTTCCTATTCATATACCCATCCAAATGCCTCTTAAATGTTACAATTGTACCAGCCTTCACCACATCCTCTGGCAGCTCATTCCATACACGTACCACCCTCTGTGTCAAAAAGTTGCCCCTTAGGTCTCTTTTAGATCTTTCGCCTCGCATCCTAAACCTATGTCCTCTAGTTCTGGACTCCCCGACCCCAGAGAAAAGACTTTGTCTATTTATCCTATCCATGCCCCTCATAATTTTGTAAACCTCTATAAGAACATAGAGCATAGAACATAGAACAATACAGCACAGAACAGGCCCTTCGGCCCACGATGTTGTGCCGAACATTTGTCCTAGCTTAAGCACCTATCCAATTGCCGCTTAAAGGTCACCAATGATTCTGACTCTGCCACTCCCACAGGCA
>NC_057714.1:68243246-68249546 GCF_004010195.1 Chiloscyllium plagiosum
CCCCTCTGGTCGGACAATCTACATACGGAGTTAGAAAAGCTTCCTGGACACACTGCACAAACACCACCTCATCCAATCTACTTGATCTAAATAGCTTCCAATCAATATTTGGGAAGTTGAAATCGCCCATGACGACTACCCTGTGGGTTCTGCAACTTTCCAAAATCTATTTCCCAATCTGTTTCTCCACATCTCTGCTGCTATTGGGGGGCCTATAGTAAACACCCAACAAGGTGACTGCTCCATTCCTATTTCTGACTTCAGCCCATACTACCTCCAAAGGCAGATCCTCCTCGAACTGCCTTTCTGCAGCCATTATACCATTTCTAATTAGCAACGCCACCCCCCCTCCTTTTTTGCCACCCCCCTCATCCCCCTGCCAAATTAGTTTAAACCCCCCCGAAGAGTGCTAGCAAACCTACCTCCCAGGATATTGGTGCCCTTCTGGTTCAGGTGCAACCCGTCCTGCTTGTACAGGTCCCACCTTCCCCAGAATGCAGCTCTTCTGGCTGCACACCCTCCCCCTTAAGGATTCTGAAGACACGGTTCGAGACATCTCGGACCCTGCCAGCCAAGAGGCAACAAACCATCCGAGAGTCTCGCCCATGTCCACAGAACCGCCTGTGCGTCCCTCTAACTATAGAGTCTCCTATAACTAGCGCTGTCCTCATCTCCCCCTTTCCCTTCTGAGCCTCAGAGCTGGACCTCATGCCAGAGACCCAGTCACTGCAGCTTACCCCTCAGCCTCCGATGCTCCAGAGAAAACAGCCCCAGCCTGTTCAGCCTCTTTGAGGGATAGAAATAGTTCATTTAAAAAAAAAGTTGTATCTGATCAGGTATAATCTAAATGGTACAGCATGCTTGACAGTCTGAATGGTTTACTCCAGTTCCTGTGTTTGTTTTTTTTAAAATAATTCAAAGTTGGCAGCTTTAAAGGAAAGGTTTTCATTTTCTCTGTCACCTAACAGGGTAAAAACAAGGACTGCAGATGCTGGAAACCAGATTCTAGATTAGAGTGGTGCTGGAAAAGCACAGCAGTCCTGGCAGCATCCGAGGAGCAGGAAAATCGATGCCCCGGGCAAAAGCCCCTCACCAGGCTCCATTCCTGATGAAATAGAACCTGATGAAGGGCCCCCGCCCGAAACGTCGACCCTCCCGCTCCCCAAACGCCGCCCAAACCGCCGTGCCCCCCCAGCACCACTCCAATCTAGAATCTGCCACCTAACAGCCAACACGGTTTCTAACTGCACTGTTGTGTTCTGACATAAATGTTATCTGAATCTTTTTGTGCACACTATAAGCATAATTGCTGAATTTACTAAAGTCAGTAGAAAGCTTAAGTTCTCCGAAGGCAGTCTGGAGAAAGCTATCAAATGGTTTTCTGTGTGGAATCTCTCAGTTTGAATATCTTCAAGTACCAGTTTTGTTGATGCATTATTTAGTCCAAACAGTTTAAAAAACAGGACAAAGACAAGAGTTCCTATTGCAATAAAGAATTCATGAATCCACAGCATGTAAATATGTATAAATGTTTGAAAACATGCATTAATCAATTAGAGTTATCAGCGGATAGTTACGCAGCCATTTATAGCATGAAAACATTCATAACCCCTAAGGTGGGCAGTGTAATTACACCAAACGTTACGGGGGGGGGAGAAGAAATGTTGAAGGGGGAGCCTCTGAAAGCCACCACCCACCCCCGGCACTCCGAAATCCCCACCCTGTCTGCCAGCTCCTCCCCTGCCATTGGGGGCAGCATGCCAATCATCCCGAACCACACTCATGCCACCACTCCGAAAAACTGCACCCGCCGTCACAGCAATGCTCAAGCAGACACCGCTGCGACCCAGTGCACACACCATGCAGGTGCCCAAATTCTATTCCTGTCCCCCCCTCTCTCTTCCACCTCTTCGACCACTAGACTGCACAATAGACATGCTTGACTTGTGAAAGGATCAGGAATGAGAGGGCATAGATTTAAAGTTAAGGTGTACAAGAAACACCTTTTTCACAAGTGGTTAAGATTTGGAATGCACTGCCAGAAAGTATGGAGAAGGCCAATTCAATGGAAGCATTCAAAAGAGAACTAGATGGTTATTTGCAAAGGAACAAAATGAAGAGTTGCAGAGAGAAGTGGTATTAAGTAAGCAGCTGATTTAGAAATCTGGCATAGACATGGTGGGTTGATGGCTTCCTTCGATTTGAAACAATTTTTTTTTGATACTCAAGTGCAAATTTCAGATCCTGAAATGAGATAAGAACATGTTTTTCTAATACTGCTAATAAAATTTGCTTCAAATATGTTTAGTTTTATAATCACTGGAATATTTGTGACTATTTTACAATGCATATCTTCCACCGAAACATAGAAAATAGGAGTAGGCCATTGAGTCCATCGAGCTTGTTTGCCAATCAACATGACCATAGCTGATCATCTATATCTATGTTATACTCTCATTCTCTCCCTATACTCCTTGATTCCTATAATGACTTGAAATCTACTTTTTTCTGAAATATAGCCAGTGCCTTGCCCTCCACAGTCATTCATGTTGAAGAATTCCATGGGTTTACCACTTTCTGAATGAAGACATTTCTTCATATTTCAGCATTAAATATCCCAGACTGTGAGCCCTGTCCAAGACTAACAAGAGAAAACTTGCCAAACCTGTTGAACTGCTCTAGGGCTCAGCTGCACGCATAACATGAGAAACATAAAAAACAAAGAACTGTGGATGCTGGAAATCTGAAACAGAAATGCTGGAGAAACTCAGCAAGTCCAATGGCATCGGTGAAGTGACAAACAGAGTTAACACTTCAAGTTGTGACAAGTCCAGTTCTGATGAAGGGTCACTGGACTCGAATGTTATTGAACACCATTTGCAACTTAGCCACCTAAGGAGATTTTTGGACTGGTGATCAAAGGCTTGGTTAAGCAGAAGATTTAAGAAGTGTCCCAAATGAGGGTGGAAGGACAACAATATTGAACAGGATGTGGGTTTGAAGGTTTGAAACCATTGTTGGAGCAACAGAAATTGGGGATTTGCAAGAGATCAGAATATTGAAGTGCATAGGGGATCTCACAGTGCAACTCTCACTATGCTGGAATAAATAATCCAATGTCAACGCTTTAACCTGTTATAAATGCAACAGCTTAAACAAAATTGTTCAACTGCTTAAACAAAATTACTGGGTAAATTCTGACATTTGTACATTCATTACTGAAATTTCTGTAACCAGTCTTGAGCTGTTAATCACTGTTTTGAGAGAATGATATTCTTCTCTCAGTGTATTCATTTGTGTTGTGCGGTACTTTATCAATGCTTCTATTTCAGCAGAATATTTAGCTTCCAGTTTGGCTATTTCTACACCATGGAGTTCTTGTAGTTGATTAAGTTCTTCAAAGCTTTGACTTACTTTTGTAATTTCCTCTGAAGAACTAATATATGATTTACAATTAGTTTGGTCTTCTACATTTGTGGTTGATGTTGCTCCAGTAATATCAGAAATCAGTATTTTGCTTTGGACTGCAGAGTCTACCAGGCTTTTTACTGGTCTTTCTTTGATAATGCATTTTTGAGGAGTTTGTTCTTCATGTTCCAAACTGATGCCTTTCTCTTTGCCTAAGGCTTCCTTTGCAATGTTGAAGTTTTCCTGAAGATTTATTATAGTTAATGCTTTTGCCTAAATAAAAGAAAGGCAGTTCAGGTTTTTAACACATTTTTGGTTTGCTGTCAGCAGATTTCCCAGGCAATTTTCTGGATCCTGGCAACTAATCAGATTTAAAGGCACATTTTCTGAATTATACAATATCACACTTTGAGAGGACCTGTGCATTTGTACAAATACAAAGGATTTTAAAAAGTAAATATCCCTCTTAATTACAATAAAGAAATCCAATCTGTAATTATGAGCTATCACTTTTTAAAATGTTCTAGAGATAAACTGTCTCAGCTATTAACAGAAGTTGATAATCCTTTTCCTCAAAAGCAGAATCAAATTGCAAGATAGTACGGATCTTAAAGTTTATATATTACAACATATATAACAATACTGAAGATTGCATCAAGGACCAAGAGATGCAAGACAAAGATGACGACAGCAAGAGCAAAATAATGATGGGGAAACAGCAAGAGGAGAAAATCACCTTGCTGAGTACATGAACTATATCACCCTTGGGCTGCACAACAAAAAACTGTTTCTTAATATAAAAATGGTAGTTTTTTACCTGCAAATCTTCTTTGAGTTTCTCAGTCTGGTTTCTGTAGTTGTTTAATTGTTCTTTAGTTTCTTCAGCTTCAGCTTTAACTTGTTCCAGTTCCAAAGTCAGGGCAATTATTGAGGTGGCACCTTGTTGAACAGGATTTATTAAACGTGAAACTTGCTCTTGATCAGCCTGCAAGGCAAAATTATGAAGCGTTATCAGCGCTGTACAATGAATACTTCAGCAGAGTTCTGGATGACGAAGTTTTTTCATACTAAAAGGTTAACGATGAAATAAATTATGCTCAGTAATTATAATCTCTAAATTTGACTGGATTTACCTAGCCATGAAGAAACTCTTTACAGTTTGTCAGGTAATAGTAAACTGGTGTTATGAATCTTGCTTAAAACTATTCTTGGCAAAGCAGCACTGTACAGTTAATAATAACTAATTAATAGCTAGGTTATATTTACAATTAATGATGTTGAAATCTGTCTTCCACTATCTTGTTCTTTTGTTTGTTCTTTCTTCTCTTCCATCATTTGATGCAACTCAATTAATTTCTCTTCTTTTTCTGTGGCTTCTTTTCGAGTAATTGAAAGCACTTTCCTTTCCATTTCAAGTTCTTTTTGGAGATCAATTAACTGCTGTTGCACCTCAGTTAACTGCTCTCTTAACTTGATTAATTCTTCTGTTTGGTGTTCAATATTTATCATGCCTTGTTGCTCTGGAATTATTTGATTGGTATCTTTGGAGTCTACTGGCCACATCTGTGTTTTTTCTCCTTCCTCTAGATGCTCCAAAGGTGATGCCTCCATTCCAATTGAAGTAGTATCTGTTTCTTTAATTTGACCCCTTCGTTGTTCAACACATATCCTTATTTGCTGTTGCACTGCCTTTAACTGTGCTTCGCTCACTAGAATTGTTGCTACTTTTTCCCTTACAGCCTCTTCCAGAGTGAGTATTTGGTTTTCATGTTCTTTAGTTTTAGTTTGGGCTTGATCCTTTAGGCTTTGTATTTGAAGGTAACATGAATCCAACTCTTTCTCTTTCTTTTCAATGGTTGCTTGCAATTCCTGAATTCGGAATTCCACACTACTGATGGAATCTTGAACGCATTCTAGAAAAGTATCTTTTTTCTCTGCTTGGATTTTTATCAATTCTAAGCCCTGAGATTGCAACATTCTGTTTTGTTCTAGTTTCTGCTGTGTAAATATTAACTCTTCATTTAGCTTATCTATTTGTTGCTGCAGCAGCTCTTTTTCTTCCATCACCTTGTCAAGCTGAAGTTTCAAATTTTCTGCATCTTCAGAAGGAACTAATTCCAATGGTGTTACATTTGTCAGTTCCAACTGCAACTTTTCTATTACTTCATTTAACTGTTCAACCTCTTCCTCATGATACTTTTTTAGGCGCTGTTGATCACATTTTAGGAATTCTATTTGGGCTTCCAGTTCTTTCATATGTTCGTTCTTTTTCTGAGTCATCTAAAAGATAAAAATCATTGACACAATTACATAGACTTTTATATAATTCTAGAAATTCTATGATTTTAAAAGTATTTTAGTTTCTCTTGTTTTTTTTTTCATCCATGTTACAGAGCTGTGAATTTCCCAAGCACTGCTAATTCTATGTAACCTGAACGTCCTCTGTAATTTCATTTGCATATTTTGCTTGCTGCGTTCATCCCAAACCCATTAATTCTACCTTTTCTTCCTTCTGTTGGGGCCCTTCTCATGTGTTTCCTCTGAATCTCAGACTCCCCTGTTCTCAAAATAGCAATCCATAACACAGGAGTTGGCCATTCAGCACAATGAGACTGCTCCACGATTTAGTACAATCTTTGCTGGTCAAATACTTCAATGCCCTTTTGCCAGACTATTCCTATAACACTGACATTTTTTACAAACCCACCGACTCCCACAGCTACCTGGATTACACCTCTTCCCACCCTACCTCTTGCAAAAATGCCATCCCCTATTCCCAATTCCTCCGCTCCCAGGAGGACCAGTTCCACCACAGAACACACCAGATGGCCTCCTTCTTTAGAGACCGCAATTTCCCTTCCCACGTGGTTAAAGATGCCCTCCAACGCATCT
>NC_057714.1:68250120-68299870 GCF_004010195.1 Chiloscyllium plagiosum
GCTACTTTCTCCCCACCCCCACCCTCCTCTAGCTTATCTCTCCACGCTTCAGGCTCTCTGCCTTTATACCTGATGAAAGGCTTTTGCCCAAAACGTCGATTTTGCTGCTCCTCGGATGCTGCCTGAACTGCAGTGCTCTTCCAGCACCACTAATCCAAAAAAAAATTCCTATAACCCTTTACTCCATTGATAGATTATGTTTAAAATAAAGACTGGCAAAGACTAGGCTTGCACAGCCCTTTGAGGTACAGAATTCTAAAGATTCAGCATCATCTGCATAAAATAAATGACTCCACATCTCAGACCTATATGGCAGCACATCTTGTCGGCATCTATGTTTCCTATCTCAAAGTATTTTATAGGTTTCAATGAGATCACCTGTCATTTTTCAAAACTCTAGAAAATACAGATCTAGAGTGAACAATATATATATGGCAACAGTATCCTTTGAGGTAAGGAGACCAAAACACACAGCATTTCAAATGTGGTTTAACCAAGCCCCTATCCAGTTGAAGCAAGACTTCACTTCTGCTGTACTTAAATCCACTGCAAAAAAGGCTAACATTTCATTGGCTTTTCTAAAAGTTTGCTGCACCTGTATTTTAGCTTTTAGCAACCTAATGAACCTTGGGTCCTTTTGTATATCTACATTTTCCAATTTCCCACCATTTAAGAAATACTCTGCACATCTGTTCCTCCCAGCAAAATGGATAAACTCTCATTTTTCCACATTTCATTCCACTTGCTATACTCTTGCCCAATCATTAAGCCTATCCAAATCTTCCTCAATATACTTTACATCTTCCTCACATCACACATTTTCACTTTAGTTTTGTATCATCTGCAAATTTGGAAATGTTACATTTGGACCCACATCCAATTTATAATATAAATTGTGAGATGCTGGGGCCATAAGATCATAAGATATAGAAGTAGAATTAAAACATTTAGTCAGTTTGCTCTTACATTCCATCATGGTTGATAAGTTTCTCAACCACATTCTCCTGCCTTCTCCCCTTACTCATCAAAAACCTTTCTACCTTGGTCATAAATACATTCAATGACTTGGCCTTCTGCAGCAATGAGTTCCACTGATTCACCACACTGTGGCTAAAGGAATTCACCCTTATCTCAGTTCTAAGGGGTTGTTCCTTCACTTTGGGGCTGTGCACTCAATTCTAGTCCTCTCCTATTGTGGAGACATCATCTCCACGTCCACTCTGTCCATGTCCAAGTACTAGCTCTTGAATCCTGAGTCACAGCATGCCAATATGAGAATTATCCATTTATTCCTATTGACTGTTTTCTGTCAATTAGCCAATCCTTAATCTAAGTCAATACATTACCTCCAGTGCTTTAATATTTTAGAACATAGAACAATACAGCACAGAACAGTCCCTTCAGCCCACGATGTTGTGCTGAACATTTGTCCTAGCTTAAGCACCTATCCATGTACCTAACCAATTGCTGCTTAAAGGTCACCAATGATTCTGACTCTGCCACTCCCACAGGCAGCACATTCCATGCCCCCACCACTCTGGGTAAAGGACCTACCCCTGACATCCCCCCTATACTTTCCACCCGTCACCTTAAATTTATGTCCCCTTGTAACACTCTGTTGTACCCGGGGGAAAAGTCTCTGACTGTCTATCTATTCCCCTGATCATCTTATAAACCTCTATCAAGTCACCCCTCATCCTTCGCCGTTCCAATGAGAAAAGGCCTAGCACTCTCAACCAAAAGGCCTAGCACTCTCAACCTAAACAATCTACTTTAGGGGATGACCTAATCAGAAGTATCTGAAACTTCAAGGATACATCTCCCTCCCACAGGTTCTGGGGGATAACTTGGAGATTATCAGGTCACACTTGAGTTTTGAAAACGCTGTCTTGTACACTGATGGATGGCATGCTTAATAGAAGAAAGTCTATTCTGTGACTAAAGAGAACTTTGTCCACTTGATCTTGTGCTGCAAGTGGTCTGGTGGCTTCAAAAATGCTTCATGTCATGGTGGCAAGCATATTGTTGAATCTTTTAAGCTTTCATTTCCCATATGCCCATCGATTTCTGGAGTTATCTCTGGGCATCAATTTTGAGCTAATGAAATGCTACCTCTGTATCTAAATAGTCACAAATGGTTCTGAAAATTTTGCAATCAGTGAACATCCCCATTTCTGACTTTATAATGGAAGGAAGGTCATTGATGAAATATTTGAAGATAGATGAGCATAGGACACTATCTTGAGGAACTCCTGCAGAGATACCCTGGAGTTGAGATGACTGGCTCACAAGCATAACCATCCCCTCATACCAGCCATAAGTATGACTGCAACCAGTGCAGAGTTTTCTCTGATTTCCATTGACTCTAGTTTTGAAGGGATCCTGAATGCTATTCTCATTCAAATGTAGCCTTGATGTAAACAAACAGTCACTGACACTTCTCCTCTGTAGTTCAGTTCTTTTGACCATGTTTGAACTATGACTAATGAGATCAGGAGCTGAGTGACCCAGACGGAACCCAATACTGAGCCCGAATGAGCAGAACATTGCTGAACAAATGCTGCTTCACAGCACAGTTGATAATCCTTTTTACTACTGATGATCACGAGTCGACTGATGGTGGGGTAAGTGAATGAGTTGGGCTTGTCCGTGTGTGCGCGCATGCAGAGGATACACCTGGGTAAAGTTCCATAATGTCAGGAAGATGCAGTACTGTGACTATACTATTGTTTGCATTATACTATATATTGTTTATGGTGCGCTATGGATAAACTAAACTGGGTCTATCATTTATATAATTAGAGTTCTGACAGCGCATTTAAGATCCTCCTCCAGTTCAAAGAAAACATGATCCTTATTCTCAAAAAAACTCTAGCTATTTTCTCGTAAAGTACTTCCCCAAAGTTCCTATCCACTCCAAAATATTACAACACTCTGTCACTGCCCAAATTCATTCACAACTTTCCTGTAACTCTTTACAAACAACTTCCCAAACCACCCCTGAAAGCCACATCTCCACCGAAATGCCCAAATCAAAGACACAACTAATATCTTGACCATAACGTTTCCTTGACCTTGATCACTTGGCAAACTTCGACTTCAGCTACACCACCCTCTTACAACACTACTCCTAAGTTGTCCAGCTCACTAAAGCGGCCCTCATATTTTCACTCTTACCTATTGAATAGTGTTAGTTCATCTGCAGTAATGGCTTCTTGTCCTGCCACCTGTGTTTACAGTTGGAATCTTCATCAGCCTTTTCATTGACATGCAGTCCTCTGATGACAAGTGTGTGGGGTAATGAATTATTTCAAAATGAAACTTGTTACAAAATTGAGGGAAATAAACTTGCAAGATCACAGGCAAAAAGGACCATGACCAACTGGCAACATCCTTCTAAATCTTTTCTGAATCCTTTTAAGTTTTAAGTATAGCAGGGAGACCAGGAACTGCAGGCAGTATTTCAACTGTGGCCTAACCACAGTTAGGCCTGTACAGCTGCAATATAACCTCCCAACTCCTATACTCAATGTACTGACCAATAAAGGTGAGCATACCAAATGCCTTCTTCACTATTCTATCTACCAGAGACTCCACTTTCAAGGAACTATGAACCTGCACTCCAAGATCTCTTTGCTCAGTAACACTCCCAAGGACTTTACCAAGTCTTTCAGTCCTGCCCTGATTTGCCTTTCCAAAACGCAGCACCTAATATTTATCTAAATTAAACTGCACCTGGCACTCCTTGGCCCAGTTCTGATCAAGATCCCATTGTACTCTGAGGTAGTCTTCTTACAACCCACTACACCACCAATTTTGATGTCATTTGCAAACTTTCTAACCATACCTCTTACGTCTACATCCAAGTCAGGAGTATGACTGAATATTCTCCATTTGTCTCCAGCTCCAGCAACACTCAAGAAGCTCAACATAATCCATAATATTTGATTTTTACCTTGTCCACTGCCTCAAACATTCTCTCCTCCGTAATGTGCCTTAAGGGTTTACTTTCCACAAGATGCACAGAAGAAGCTGGCCATCATCCTTCAAACCTTTCATACTTTTACCATGTCAAAAAGACAACAGCAGAATAATGGGAACATTACTATTTCCCTTCCAAGTCACACATGATTCTTGACTTGCAAATCAACTGCCATACCTTTGTCTAACCAGGTGAAAATCCTGGAATTTTCTATTTAACTACTGTGGAGGTACATTCATGCCACTTAGATTAGATTCTCTACAGTGTGGAAACAGGCCCTACAAGTCCATACTGACCCTTTGAAGAGTAACCCACTCAGACCCATTTCCCACTGACTAATGCATCTAAAGCTATGGGCAATTTAGCATGGCCAATTTACAGCAGAAAAAAAAGGCCTTTCAGCCAACCATATCTATGCTGACCAACAAACATGGAACCAACCTTTGCATTCATCATCTGCTCCCTGCCTACTCTTTCCCTTAGTCATGCTGACTTCATTATCTAGTTCCTTAAGGGCTTTAGGTACGATCTCTTTATTGACCCAAGGCCTTGCATAACTCTGACTCTGGTCTTCTGCTCAACCTGTCTTCACAAAAACATTGGTGGTTCAGCTGTCACACTGGAATTTCCTCCCCTGAAGCACTGTGTTCAGTCATTTGTCAATGATATTGATTTTGGTAATAATTAGGGTCAAAGAATCATACAGCAGAGCCGTTGGAGAGAGTTTAAACTAATGTGGCAGGGTGATGGGAACCAAATGAGGAGATTAGTGGAGAGTAAAGAGGTAGTAACTAAAGCCTGTAAGGAACTACATAATGAAGTCAACATGACTAAGGGGAAGTGTAAGCAGGGAGCAGGTGATGAACGCAAAGAGACAGGTGGTCAGAGGTTCATTTGTTTTAATGCAAGAAGTATAGTAGGTAAGGCAAATGAACTTAGGGCTTGGATTAGGGCTTGGAGTATGATGATATTGCTATTACTGAGACTTGGTTGAGGGAAGAGCAAGATTGACAACTAAATATCCCAGGATACAGATGCTTCAGGTGAGATACAGAGGGAGGTAAAAGGGGTGGAGGAGATGCATTACTGATCAGACAGGAGATCACAGCTATGCTGAAGAGGGCACTATGGAGGACTCGAGCAGTGAGGCAATATGGCCAAAGCTCAGAAATAGGAATAGTGCAGTAATAATATTGAGGCCTCCCAACAATGAGCGTGAGACTGAGGTACAAATATGTAGAGAGATTATGAAAAGATGTCAGAGCAACATGGCGGTAGTGATGGGAGATTTTAATTTTCCCAACATTGACTGGGATTCACTTAATGTTAGAGGTTTGGATGGAGCAGAATTTGTAAGGAGCATCAAGGAGAGCTTTATAGAGCAGTATGCAAATAGTCCAACTCGGGAAAGGGCCATATTGGACCTGGTGTTGGGGAATGAACCCAGCTATAGTGATCACAATTCAATAAGTTTGAGAATACTCATGGACAAGAGTGATCCTAAAGGAAGACTGCTAAATTGGGGGACGGCCAACCATAGCAAAATCGGCAGGAGCTGGGAAATATGGATTGGGAGCAACTATTTGAGGGTAAATTCACATTTGATATGTGGCAAGCTTTTAAAGAGAGATTGATTAGAATGCAGGACAGACATGTCCCTGTGAAAATGAGGGATAGAAATGGCAAGATTAGGAAAGCATGGATGACAAGTGAAATTGAGAGACTAGCTAAGAGGGAAAAGGAAGCATGCATAAGGTCTAGGCGACTGTAAACACGAAATTCTGGAAGAATATCGGGAAAGCAGGGCCAAAATGAAACAAAGAATTAGTAGGAGTAAAAGGGGTCATGAAATATCTTTAGCAAACAGGGTTAAGGAAAATACCAAAACCTTTTATTCTATATAAGGAACAAGAGGGTAACTAGAGAAAGGCCCACTCAATGACAAAGGAGGAGAGTTATGCATAGAGTCAGAGAAAATGGGTGAGATACTTCATGAGTACTTTGTGATGGTATTCACCAAGAAGAGGGACATGACTGATGTTGAGGTTAGGGATAGATGTTTGATTACTCTCAGTCAAGTTGGCATAAGGAGAGAGGAAGTGTTGTGTATTCTAAAAGGCATTAAGGTAGAGAAGTCCCCAGGTGCAGATAGGTTACTGAGGGAAGAGAGAGGAAATAGCTGGGGCATTAACAGATATCTTTGCAGCATCCTTGAACACAGGTGAGGTCTCAAAGGACTGGAGAATTGCTAATGTTGTCCCTTGTTTAAGGGTAGCAAGAATAATGCAGGTAATTATAGACAGGTGAGCCTGATGTCGGTGGTAGGGAAGCTGCTGGAAAAGATACTGAGGGATAGGATCTATTTACATTTGGAAGAAAATGGGCTTATCAGTGATAGGCAGCATGGTTTTGTGTACAGAAGGTCAGTAGATGTCATATTTGTGGACTTCAATAAGGTATTTAATAAGGTTCCCCATGGTAGGCTGCTGGAGAAAGTGAAGTCGCATGGGGTCCAGGTTGCACTAGTTAGATGGATGGAGAACTGGCTGGGCAAGAGGAGACACAGTAGTAGTAGTAGAAAGGGGTTTCTTAAAATGGACAACTGTGACAAGTGGTGCTCCATGCTGGGACCATTGTTGTTTGTAATATACATAAATGATCTGAAGGAAGGTATAGGTGGTCTGATGAGCAAGTTTGCAGATGACACGAACATAAATGGAATAACAGTGAAGGGGATTGTCAGAGAATGGAGCAGAATATAGATAGATTGGAGAATTGGGCAGAGAAATAGCAGATGGAGTTCAATCTGGGCAAATGCGAAGTGATGCATTTTGGAAGATCCAATTCAAGAGCAAACTATATGGTAAGTGGAAAAGCCCTGGGGAAAATTGACGTATAGAGAGATCTGGGTGTTCAGGTCCATTGAAGCTGAAGGTGGCAATGCAGGTCAATAGTGTGGTCAAGAAGGCATGCAGCATGCTTTCCTCCATCAGATAGGGCATTGAATCGGGCAGTTGTGTAGGACTTTAGCTAGGCCACATTTGGAATACAATTCTGGTTGCCATATTACCAGAAGAATGTGGATGCTTAGGAGAGTGTGCAGAGGAGGTTCATCAGGATGTTGTCTGGTATGCAGGGTGTTAACTATGAGGAGAGGTTGAGTAGATTAGGATTATTTTCATTAGAAAAACGGAGGTTGAGGGGGGACCTGATTGAGGTCGTCAAAATCATAAGAGGTATAGACGACAGGTATAGGAGAGCAAGAAGCTCCCCCCACCCCCACCATACAAACAGAGTGAGGGGACTCAATTACTCAGGGTCACGAGTTCAAGGTGAGAGGGGAAAAGTTTAAGGGAAATATGCATGGAAAGTTCTTTACACAGAGGGTGGTGGATAACTGGAACGCATTGCTACCGGAGGTGGTAGAGCATCTTTTAAGATGTATCTAGACAGGTACATGAATGGGCAGGGAACAGATGGATACAGATCCTTGGAAAATAGGCAGTAGGTTGAGATAGAGGATCTGGATCGGCACAGGTTTGGAGGGCTGAAGAGCCTGCTCCTGCGCTGTAATTGTCTTTGCCCTTTGTTCACACCAATGCCATTTACCTGCACTTGTCTATATCCTACTGGTATTTAAGTGCTCATCCAGATGGCTCCACAACACACTAGGCAGTGTGTGCTCCATATTTCTATTTCCTCGGATTGCCTCTAAACAACTTACTCCTCACCTTAAATGTGCCCCCTGGTCTTATATTTTATCTGGGCCAATTGTAATCATCATTTAAATCAGTTAGCCCCTCAGTATTCTTTTAGATAGGAGACAAGAGATTGCAAACCATATCATATTCTGTCTATGAACAATTAAAATTTGTAAAACTCAAAGGAAGGCACAATTCTTCAAAAGAAATCTTCCTAATTGCTGAGCCTCAATTTAAAATGCATGAAGTAATTGGTTCGGAGGGTTAAAGGAAGGGAATTACACAAATCAGTGGTTTGAAATCCTTACATATCTATTTATCTTCAATACATATTGTAGAAATAACTCATATCCAGTGACACTATTAGTTTAATTTTACTGACCTTATTGTCAGAAGGGAGTTCAAGCTGCTGTTCCAACTTTATAATTTGTTCACTGAGTTTTTCTAATTCTTGATCTCTTTCCTTTAGGGTTTGAGACAAATTCCCAACAGATGAGCAATGATTGCCTGATGAATGCAAGCTGTCTACTTCATCCTGCCATGTGAAGGATAGGACATAATTTTAAAACACGAATAGTTAAGGATTTAAAAAAAAATTAAATCTGACTGCAATAAAGTTACAAACTCACAAAAGCTGCATTGTTCTCAACATCTAGATTTACATCTGGCAACATATACTGAAGAAAAAGCTTCTATTTCATATTTAAAAATTAAGTCAAAGAAGTATTCCTACCCGTTCCATACAAACGAAGTCTTTTATATTCAAAATTAAGCATATAAGATCGAAAATGAACGATATTCACAGTCAACAAAGCAAACCTACGCAGTTACAACTAGATACTTTTACTCAGGACAGATCTTTAGGAATTTTTTGATACATCCATTGAGAGTAACAGACAGAGCTGCTACGTTTACAACCATCTGTTTAAATAGAAGATTTACCTGGCCAATAACGGGCATCCATGTGATGCTGTGGACCACCAGTAACAACATTTGTTTCAAACACAATCTGAAACCTCATTATAGAATATCATCCAACCGTAATATCATCAAGGCTGTGGGCATTATCCTAGTACAATTAAAAGCTTGGGATGGCATGTCAAGAACAACATCAATCCTATCTAAAAATGATATACCAACCTACTGAAGTTACAGCACAGGGGAAGCAGTTACCAAACAGTGGAAACAGCATGCCATGGACAAGGCAAAGCAATCTGACAATTGAAGGATCTGATCTACAGTCTGCAATTCTGCATGTTCAGTTGCGGATGGTGGTGGACAATTAAACAACCAACAGGAAGTTCTTTCACAATTCTCTCAGTTGTCAAGGATGGGGAATCTGGTACATCAGTGCAAAAGACAAGGCTGAACAAAGTATTTTCATCCATCTTCAGTCAAAAGTACCACATTCAATTCAGCCTCCTGCTTAGGTTTCCAGCATTATACATACCAAATTGGATGTATTCTATGTTATATCAAGGAACAGCTGAAGACAATGAATACTGAAAAAGCTATAAGGTCAGAAAGCATCACAACAAATGTACTGAACAGTAGTGCTCCAGAATTAGCCAAAACCAAAGCTAACCTGTTGCAGTGAAGTTACAACACTGACATGTACCCAACAATACTGGAGTTTCATTGAATCATAGAATCTTTGCAGTGTGGAAACAAGCCATTTGGTCCCCAAAAGAGAAAATGCTGGAAAATCTCAGCAAGTCTGGCAGCATGTGTAAGGAGAGAAAAGAGCTGATGTTTCGAGTTTAACTAACCCTTTGACAAACATCAAACGTCAGCTCTTTTCTCTCCTTACAGATGCTGCCAGACCTGCTAAGATTTTCCAGCACTTTTTCTTTTGGTTTCAGATTCCAGCATCCGCAGTAATTTGCTTTTAAGCCATTCAGTCCACTGAGTCTACACCGACCCTCCGAACAGGATCCCAATCACAGCGATTTCCCTACCCTATTCCTGTAAACCGTGTATTTCCCATGGCTGACCTACTGAGCCTGTACATCTGGACACTATGGATAATTTAGCATGGCCAATCCACCTAATCTGCACATCTTTGGACTGTTGGAAGAAACCAGAGCACCTGGAGGAAACCCACGCAGACATGGGGAGAATGTGCAAACTCCACACTGACAGTCACCCAAGGGTGAAATTGAACTTAGGTTACTTTTGTCTCAAAGTGAAACGCAGAAGTCTTCCATTAACATATAAATCATTGAATATTAAGAAAAGAGGTTGCGCTGATTAATGGTCAAGCAGGCAATCAATCCAGAGAGGCACAGGGCATGGCTGAGGAATTATATCATTATTCTGCACCTGTTTTTATCAAGGAAAATAAGGTTGCCAAAGTCATAGTGAATGAGAAGGCCAGGGAGATACTTGATAAATTAAAAATTGATGAATATTAGAAACACTGGCTGAACTTTAAAACTGATAAATCATCAGTATCAGGTGGGATGGTTCCAAGATGCTAGTGAAATAAGGACACAAATTGTGGAGGTACTGCCCATTATCTTTCAATTTTCCTTGAAAACAGAGATGCCAGAGCACAGGAAAATTACAAATGTTACTGGTATAAGGATAAGCTCACCAATGATGGAAGGGCATTCAGAAATAATGATGAGACAACATTAACAGCCATGTGGCGAATGGTGAGTTAAAAGTAAATTTTCAGCACAAATTTGTTAAAGGCAAATAACCCAACTGAGTTTTTTTCATGAGTTGACAGAAAGGGTTGATGCAATGCATGTATACTAAAGGCGTTTGATAAAAGTTTACACAATAGCTAGTAAGCAAATCTGAGACACATTGTATAATAGGGACAGCAGTGACAATGAAGGTTTGCTGAGTGACACAAAACAGTAAACAGTTGCTTTTCAGACTGGAGAAAGCTTTATGGCAATGTTCTCCAGGAATGACGAGTAAGGCCTTTGCTTTTCCTCATAAATATTAATGACTTAGCCTGAAGTACAAAGCACAATTGCCAAATTCATGGAAATCACAAAACTTGGATTGTGAATTGAGAGGGAGCTAATATTATATTGAGTAAAACGCACGTTTTAATTCAACATCACATTAATAAATCTGAAAATGATGGAACCTGAAATTATACCAAAAATCTTCAAACTACATAGATGCTACCACTGTGTTTATACATGAATATAGAAGTAGCAGTAGGCCATTCAACCCCCTCAAGCCTGTACCACCATTTAATGAGATCATGGTTGATCTGTGGTCCAACTCCATATTCCTGCATATGGGCCCTATCCATTAATACAATACTTTCACTACACAAAAATCTTCCAAAGTACTTCAGAGGTATAAAAGAATTATGTCAAACAAGCAGAAATTGGAAAGCCTAGTTAAAGCTCATGAGGTGGAATTTAAAAAGGATCTTAAAACAGGTAAGAAGAAATTTAGTGTGAGTATTGCAGAGAATTAGTCTCAGGCAATAACAAGGGGAGGAGCGATTGAAGAGGGTTGGCTATGCACAAGAGATCAATCAAAATAATCAATAGTTTTGCAGCCAGAGAGGCTATAGAATTAGGGCTAAATGAGGCCATGAGTGTGATAAACAAAAAAAAAATGCAGATTTTCACATATGAGACATTAGCAAACAAGAATCTAACATTGATCTATAAGGACAGCGGTGAATCAGGATAAGATGCAGATTAGCATATTTTTGAATTTGCATCTAAGAGAGGAGGAGGAAGCAAAATAACAACTCCACTGTGTGAGGAGTGAGTAGATAACAATTAATAGAGACGCCCTAACCGCAACTAAATATTGGAAAATTAATCATGCAAGGCAGTCCACATAATTGAAAAAAAGTTTACATTCTAAATTTGAATTAACTTTCTTTTCTCCTTTTTTGGATGCTGAAGGACCTGCTTTACATTTCCAATTTATTTTATGTTTCGGAACTTTGCGAATGATGTGCACTTTTTCCAGCCCTATGCTGCTGACAATTAGACTTAAAGGAATGCTAGCTATAAATATCATTTAAAACTTAGTACTTTATATCACATATTAAAAATGAAAAATAGCTCAAGTTTTTTCTCAAATATTATAATGTTTAATCTTCCAACATTACTATTTATATGTTGCCTTTAATCTAATAAAACATCCTGACAAGTTTTACTGAGACATCATAAAACAAGCCAAGGTATTTAATGAAACATTAGTGCAAATGGTCAAAAGCTGAAAAAGGTGAGATTTTAAAATGTCTCAAATGAGAAAAAGTGAGAGACAAGGAGAACATTTTAGAGAATTCCAGTGCTCAAGGTCTAGACAGAGTACAATTTAATGTGAATTTACCATTCCTAGATTGTTTACTTTTACGTACTTAGCATTGACATAGAATGTACAGAACAAATGTTTGGTCTAAGCCCAAGACATCAGTTTTTGCAGTCCTCTCTGCTGTTCTTGTATTGCTCCCATTTAGCAGTGGAAAGTCCCAAATTTTGCCAATTTGCCTTAGTCTTACACTACCAGGGGTCAGCCTTGTGGCTTTTCTCTGCACAGCCTGCAGAACCTTAATGCCTCTGTGGCTCAACATCTAAATATTTTGGGGTCAGTTAGCTCAGTTGCTGGACAGCTGGTTCATTATGCAGAATGATGCCAAAAGCATGGGTCAGCTGAGGTCACCCATGAAACTATTAACTTTTTGACTTCACCCCTAACCTGAGTTGTGGTGATCTTCAGATTAAACCACCACCAGTTGTGTCTCTGTCTCTCTCTCGAGAACAGCTCTACAGTTCTCTGGGAGCATGGTGACTTTAATTTTACTTATTCACACTTACTTATAAAACAAAATGCAAAAGGTAGGAGCAAATGGGGACAATATGGTTTTTATCAACACTGCTTCACTATTCAATATGATTATGGCTGAACTTAGGCTTGAACTCAGTTTTCCTGCCTGCTCCTGATATCTCTTGATTCCCTGAGGGACCAAAAATCTGTCTGTCCAGCCTTAACTGCATTCAGCGATGGGACATCCATAACTTTCTGGGGTAGGCAATTCTAAAGATTCATATTCTTTGAGTGGAGTAAATTTTCATCATCTCAGCACTAAATTATCACCCCCTTACCTGAAACTGTGTCCCAGTGCTTTGGATTTCCCAACCAGTGGAAATCATCTTGGAGAGTCTATTGTATCAAGAATCCTGCATGCGAGATCCCTCTTATTCTTCTAAACTCCAGAAAATATAGGCCCAATTTTCTCTGCTTATGGGCATACCCAACCACCTCATTGCAGGGGCTAATTTAGTGAATCTTTGCTGTACTGCCGCAATGCAAGTTTATCATTCCTCAATTAAGGTGACACAAGCTACAGACAGTATTCCAGATATGGTCTCATCAAAACCCAGTATAATTGTGGCAAGACTCACTCTAGTACTCAAATCTTATTGTAATAAATACTAACATGCTATTCGCCTTCAAAAATTACCTGCTGTACCTGTGTTTTAATTTCCCATGTTCGTTGCACGAGCACAGTCAGAACTCTTTGTGCACCCACGTTTAGAAGTTTTTAAAAATGTTCTGCTTTTCTATTCTGAACTACTTCACACTTTCCCATGTGAAAATTGCTTCTGTCATCTTATTGCTCCTCACTTAAACTTGCCTATATAGTACATGTTCACCCCACAGCTTGCTTTCCACTTAGCTTTATATTATCAGCAAACTTTGATGTTTTACTTTGTCTCATTATCTAAATCATGAATTTAGCTAGTAAATAGCTGAGGCCACAGCAATGACATTTGCAATACTACACGAGTTACACTCTGTCAGCTTGAAAAGGCTCCATTTATGTCCACTCTTTGTTTTCTGTTTGTTAACTAATCCTTTTCCAATTCTAATATATTATGCCCTCCTACTCCATGACCCTTTGAGGCCTAAGGCTTTGTCATATATTAAGCAACTTAATTTGGAAGAAAATTTCTGTCCATAATGTTAGCCATCATAAAACAATGATTTTTGAAACAATAAATAAAAGTTAATGTTAGAAAAAAAAGTCAAAACAACAGCAGTTTTAAAAGGGAGAAGAGCAGACACATTGAGAGAGAGAGAGAGAGAGAGAGAGAGAGAGAGATAGAAAGAAAGAAAGAAAGAAAGAAAGAAGGAACCTGCACAGTTACTGCCTTTGCTGTTTGAATTCGTGTATGGAATGAGCTGCCAGAGGATGTCTTGGAGGCTGGTACAATTGCAACAGTTAAGAGTGATTTGGATGTGTATATGAATAGGAAGGGTTTGGAGGGATATGGGCCAGCTGCTGGCAGGTGGGACGAATTTGGGTTGGGATATCTGGTCGGCATGGACAGGTTGGACGGAAGGTTCTGTTTCCATGCTGTACCTCTCTATGACTCTAAATATCTCTAATTCTGCTGTCTTTTACAAACAACCCGTATTTTCTTTAATTGGTGAGAAGTTTAGGGCAGATTGAATTTTCAACAGCATTGATCAGTGGCAATTCATGTTGACTACTTAGAGCTCTGTTTTCCATTGCATTGCTTGTGCATTTATGATTAACAAGATTTGAGCTATAGGGAGAGGTTGAATAGGCTAGGGCTGTTTTCCCTGGAGCGTCAGAGGCTGAGGGGTGACCTTTTAGAGGTTTATAAAATCATGAGGGACATGGATAGGACAAATACACAAGATCTTTTCTCTGGGGTTGTGAAGTCCAGAACTAGGGGGCATAGGTTTAGGTGAGACTGGAAAGATATGAGAGACCTACGGGGCAACATATTCACGCAGAGGGTGGTACGTGTATGGAATGAGCTAACAGAGGAAGTGGTGGAGGCTAGTACAATTGCAACATTTAAAAGGCATCTGGATGGGTATATGAATAGGAAGGGTTTGGAGGGATATGGGCCAAGTGCTGGCAGGTGGGATTAGATTGGGTTGGGATATCTGGTCGGCATGGACGAGTTGGATCGAAGGGTCTGTTTCGTGCTGTACATCTCTATGACTCTAACTGAAAACCCAGCACCAATGGTAGACAATTAAAAATCAAGGATACCCAGGAAGTTAGAATTAAATTAATGGGGAGATATCTTTGAGGGTTGCAGAGTTCGAGGAGATTCCAAAGATAGGAAGGGGCCAGGTAAGGGAGGGATTTGAAAACTCGTATGAGCATTTCATTTGGGGCTGTGTTTAACCAGAAGCCAGTGCAGATCAGCAAATATAGAACTCATGGGAGAACAAGAATTGGTGCAAGTTAGGACATTGGCAATAGCCAAGTTTAGAGACAAAAAAAAGCATGAATAATGTGAGCAGCAGATGAGCTGATGCAGGGATAGAGTTAGGCGATACCACAAAGATGGAAATAGGCAACTTTTGTGATGGTGTAGGTATAGAACATAGAACAACCCAGCACAGAACAGGCCCTTTAGCCCTCGATGTTGCGCCGACCTGTGAACTATTCTCAGCGCGTCCCCCTACACTATCCCATCATCATCCATGTGCTTATCTAAGGATTGTTTAAATCGCCCTAATGTGGCTGAGTTGACTACATTAGTAGGTAGGCCATTCCATACTCTTAACACTCTCTGTGTAAAGAACCTGCCTCTGACATCTGTCTTAAATCTATCACCCCTCAATTTGTAGTTATGCCCCCTTCGTACAAGCTGACATCATCCTAGGAAAAAGACTCTCCCTGTCTACACTATCTAGTCCTCTGATCATCTTGTATGTCTCTATCAAATCCCCCCTTAGCCTTCTTCTCTCCAATGAGAACAGACCCAAGTCTCTCAGCCTTTCCTAATAAGAGCTTCCCTCCAGACCAGGCAACATCCTGGTAAATCTCCTCTGCACCTTTTCCACTTCCTTCCTGTAATGGGGCGACCAGAACTGTACACAATATTCCAAGTGCGGACACACCAGCGTTTTGTATAGTTGCAGCATGATATTACGGTTTCAGAACTCAATTCCTCTCCCAATGAAACCTAACACACCGTATGCCTTCTTAACAGCACTGTCCACCTGGGTGGCAACTTTCAGGTATCTATGTACATGGACACCAAGAACTCTCTGAACATCCACATTCCCAATAATATTTCCATTGACCCAGTATTCTGCCTTCCTGTTATTCTTCCCAAAGTGAATCACCTCACATTTAGTTGCATTTGCCACCTCTCAGCCCAATTCTGCAGTTTACCTAAGTCCCCCTGCAACAGTCTTCCACACTGTCCACCACTATAAGGAGCCTATAAGAGGCTGGTTCACCTTCCAACAGTTGCCAGGAAGGGTGATAATAATGAGTTAATGATGGTAACCTTAGATAATAGCTTTAGTCTTTCTAACCTTTAATTGGAGGAAATTTCTGCTAATGCAGCATTGGATGTCAAACAAGCGGTCTGACGTGGTGAAGAAAAGTGATGGTGAGGGTAGAGCTGGGTGTTGTCAGTGTCCAGGTGGAAGTGTGTTTTTGGATGATGTCACATCAGGGGGCTTGTAAATAAGAATAGAAGGGAGAACAGAGGTATGCGGGATACCTGAGATAAGTGTGAAGGAATGCTGATCTCCGGTTAAATGAGTAGAACCAGATGAGTGCAGAGCTACCCAGCTAGGCAACAATGGAGAGATAGCAGAAGGAGATGTTGTGATTAAGTTTGCAAAAACTGCAAATAAATCGAGGAGGAAGAGGAGTAATAGTTTTCCTGATCTTTTCATGTAAGATATAATTTATGTCTTTGGTAAAAACACTGTGGTTGTGGCAGAAACCTGATTGGAAGGGTTTAAACTTAGAGTCCCAGGAGTTTTGGGTAACAATTTGGGAGGCTACATATGTTCAAAGACTTCAGAGGAAAGAAGTAGAGATGAGATATTAACTTTCAGGTATGGAGGGATCAAGTAGACCTATTAAACTCTCCTAAATGATAAGGATAATCATGAATTCAAAAGGAGGCTACCATAATATTTCAGGAAGACCAGTTCTGAAGCTGGACTCAAAAATATTCTGAAAGATTGCTGCCTGGTGATAGTGAATTCAACAAAATTAATTTATTTAAGGTTATGCAAAGTGAAATAACTTATCACAGTTGAATGTTTTACTGAAGGTTACAATAGATTGGACCTTGAACTAATTAATGGCAGCAACATCCTTACCTCAAGTCGCTTGTTTTCGTGCTGAATCTCTTGCAACTGGGTGGCAGCTTCTTTCTTCTGAATTTCTAACTGCATAAGCAACTGCTGAACTTCTTCATTCTTATTTAATAGCTCTTCCCTAAACTGCTCCAATTGTTCTTCTAGGTTTGCTATCTGTAATTAAACAAAATCCAATCCAAGAAATTTAATCAACTATTTCAAAGCTCTGGTTAATGTTGTGGGGACATTGATTTAAGTCTCAACATGGCAAATAGTAAAATCTGAATTCAATAAAATCTGGAATTAAGAGACGGGCTAGTCTAATGGCACCATCTAATCAACGCTGATTGTTGTAAAAACACAATGCCCTTCAGGAAAGGAAAGCTGCTGTCTATACATGATGTGGCTACAGGTGACTCCAAATCCACAGAAAAATGTTGATTCTTAACTACCCTGTGAAATGGGCTACCAAGCTACTCAGGTAAAGAGCAATTATTGATGGGCAACAAATGTTGGCAATGCCAGTGATAACCACATCTCATGTGAGAAAAGTGCTTATGACATTTCATTACATAACAAAGTGAGGTACCTATTTAACATTTTTCAAATCAGCAAAATCTGGGAGAATGGTTTGTAGATTGGAGGAAATGAAAAGAGGTAGAAAAGAGTTAAGGAAACAAGTTGAACAAAACGTTGGTAAATTTCACAATATTTAAAAAGCCTGGATGCAAAGGCATGGTAGAAGATAATAGAGTCTTCCCAATGGCCTAACACTGGCACCTCCACATCAAAGGACTATAATTTGGTGGTGAATTTCAAAATCAACATTACATGCAATAATCAGCAAACAAATATTGTGCATAAGCAATAGGACTGCAAGGAATCACTGAGGCAAGATGAGATAAAGCCCAGGAAGGAACTTGATGTCAAAAATAAAAATTCCAAAATTGACTTCTCGGCACACAAGAGTAGTGTAATTAGATGCATCCTAATATACATCTCAAGTTTTAAAACTATTTAGAAACATACCAGAATAACACAGTTTATATTTCATATGCTCATATTTTTTCCAATTTACTTTAAGTCACACAAAACCTGCAGCACAAGATAAAGCACTTAACTAAACAGGTGCTTTAATCCACATGAGTATCACATTGTATTTACCTCCTCTCACCATCTTCAAATATGAATCATGTCTCCTTGTAAATGTCAAATCTTCCAAGGTACGTAACGTGGATGTAGAATTACATGCAAAAGATCAAAGCTAATAAATAATAGAATCCAAAGACAAAGGCTACGGACAAGTGACTTGTGATACTCTTGTTATGTATTATCCAGTGACGTTTTTAGAAATGGTGACTCCATGTCTTGATTTTACAGTCACCTCAAGTTTTTTTTAATTAATTCATACATTTGGGCGTCACTGCACGGGTCAGCATTTATTGTCTATCCCTATTTGCTCTTGATAGTTGTTGGTGAGCTGCCTTAAATGAATCACTGCAATCCATTAAGTGTAGGTACATCTGCAGTGCTGTTAGAAAAGGAATTCCAGACTTATGATTCAGCATCAGTGAAGCAACAGTGATATTGTTCCAAGTCTGGATGGTGAAGTGAGTCGAAGGGGAACTTGTATGACAACAGTATCTATATTTGCTGATCTTGCACTTCTAGGTGGACTGATCACATTTTTGGAAGGTAGTGTTGAATGTGCCTTGGTGAGTGGCTGCAGTGCATAATACAACACTGTACTTTGGTGGTGGAAGGAGTGAATGCTGAAATTGGTGTATGCTACACTAATCAAACAGCTGCTTTGTCCTGGGGATGGAGATAGAGTTGTTCACTGCAGAATACTTTTGCATCCACAGTATGCATATGCCTATTCAGTTTCTGCTCGAAGTTAACCCCCAGGATGTTGAAAATGGGGAACTCAGTGGTGGCATGCCATTGAAAGCCAAGATGCAATGGTTAGATTCTCTCTTCTTGGAGATGGTCTTTGCCGAAGAAGGTGTGAACATTATTTGTTACTTATCAGCTCAAGTCTGAATGTTGTCCAGGTTTGTTGGATATGAATACAGACTTCTTCTATATCCAAGTTGTGAGTGCTGCAGAACATTGTGGAATCGCCCTCAAACATCCCACTCTGATCTTCTTTCCAACATAAGGTCATTTAAGAAGCAGCTGAAGATGGTTGGGTCTAGCTAACTATACTGACATTTTACTGTGTGCTAGATAAGGTAATATCCAGTGAAAAGCTTTCCCTGATTCCTATTGAGGTCATTATTGCTGGTGATCCATGATGCGAAGGATAGCTGCCCTCCAAATTCGTCAGATTACATTAAAAATTATGACCAGGAAAAGGATTTTAACAGTATCCAGAACAATGAAACTACATTAGGCAATGAACCAAAGAAAATGCAAAATAGGGTGGTCCATATTTGCTGCTGCGGACTTCATAGGAAAAATATTTTCCATAAAACAAAACAAAAATCAAGTATTTGACATTTATTACGTGTTCTGTAAGACAGACCCTTCCATACTGAAGCAAAATCACTACTGCAATACTTTTCTGAACTTATATCCATATTGGATTAAGATTTTTGATTCCTCGATCTTTGCAATTCTAGAATTCCACTTTGTAGTAATATGCAAAGAAAATCACATAAAAAGATAAAGGCAGTGACATTTTCCCTTTTTGAAATTTTGAATTACCATGATCTCATGCTTCCTCTTTCTTTGCAATCCTGGCAAATGTCTTTGACAATCTGTCTCCCTTCATACGGAGAAGGTACTGAATAGAATAGTCATTTCCTCAATTTTGCACCTCCCTACACGAATATAGTATAATTAACATCAGTTTCCACTCAATTTCCTCATTCTGTCGAAAAATATTAATGTCTCATTTCAATAAGTTTCAGAGCAGGAGCTGAGTTGAGCAGAATTCAAACCTGTGTCAAAACTTTATGCCCGTATCTGCCCCACAACTACCAAGCCAACAGACATGCAATAAAAACAAAATACAGAGAAGTGTAATAGTAAAAAGTCACTCAAGCTGGAAGAATGCAAGATAAGCAATTTTTCTTTTAAGAGAGAAAATAGAGTTAGATAACATACCAACATATCATGTTTCCTAGCATGTAGCGGATCCAACAGATCAATGAAAAGAAGTAATTGCTGGAAACACTCAGCAAGTCAGGAGAATATTTGTACAGAGAAATACAATATTAACATCACTTAATGTCAAGTTCAGCAAAAAGAAGCATCCTAATTCTACAAGTCTGGCTTCAAATGTCACACAAGTACAATTTTAAAAGTAGTTTTAAAAATGAGTTTATACCTCCTTCTCCTTTCGCTCTAAAGCATCACGTTCTGCTTGCAGCTGTATCTGAAGTGTGTTGTCTCCTTGGATTTCTAAGGCAACGTGCAATTTTCTTTCTTCATTCTTTTTAATTATAACAGGAGATTAGAGAATGTCCGATTATGAAAGACTATTGATAGTTGCACTGTATAATAACATGGCAACAGCTATCATTTTCAAGCCAGAAAACCTATTGTCCATCTAACTCATCTACCAATAGTATTTCCTTGATTTTTTATCTTGTAAGTCTCTAAATGTTTAAACAGGTTAAGAATCCCGCAATTTTATTCTGGAAATCCTTGAATTCATTCACAGGCTTAACACATTTTTAATTTTAACAAGTCTCTTTGATTTTATTTTCAAAATTTGTAAATTTGACCACTTGCAACTATAATTCTGTTTATGGCAAAAAAGTCTCCCTTGGATCCAATTTGTCCAAACCTTTCATAAAGTTAAATCCTCTATCCTCATATACTTTATATCTACTCAGCAGTCAAAATAATTACCGTTTGCAAAGGATAAGTGGTACTGATCAATGCATGTTCCAATTCTCTAACTCGGTTTTCCATTTTTTCAATTTCTTCATTCCGTTCTTGTACATCTCTCTGAAGTTGTTCCTTGGCAAGCAGAAGTTCACTGCATCGGTCAGTCTTGTCTTTCAACTGATCTGCAAGATTTTCCATCTACCAAAACATGAAGCCAAATTGGACAACTTGTTAGCTCGTTACCTTTGTTTGATAAAGCTAAAATAACAATAGGGGAAACAAAAATCAGCCATGAACTTAAGAATGCTCTAAATTAAATCAGTGGTGAATTACTTTTAAAAACTGATAAAGGTTCTTTGGAAAAAGAAACAAAATAAGTAGAAAGACAACAGTGTTTTTAGTGACCAAATCATTAAAAGTTTTTGATATAGAATTTATTGCAACTATATGATCTGTGATTTATGTTGTAAATTAAATCATTTTCTGCTATTTTTACTGGTGCAAACTTGTTCCAAACTTTCCTGGACAAATCACTTCAAAACAACAGATCAAAACTATAGGTGCACACAAAATGGCACAGCCAACATTTTATGATATCATCATCAATTAAATAGATAAATGTTGCATTTCTAAGCCAGACTGTTCTGAATTCCAAAGCCTTTCACTATGCTAAATTTGACCACTTGCCTCAAATAGTTGAGTTATCGACTTATGCCATAACTGATGTGCAGTTATAAGATGACATCAACAACTTCCAGTGTCAAATCAAACAAATGGGGAGGCAGTATGGTGCACTTTGGGAAATAGTGTAAAGACAGATCATGCTAATCGCTTTCTAGATTAGATTCCCTACATTGTGGAAACAGGCCCTTCGGCCCAACAAGTCCACACCGAGGCTCACTGTCCTACATTTACCCCTGACTAATGCACCTTACACTATGGGCAATTTATCTTGGCCAATTCATTCGACCTGCACATCTTTTGGAATGTGGGAGGAAACCAGAGCACCCAGAGGAAACCCACACAGACACGGGGAGAATGTGCAAACTCCACACAGTTGCCCAAGGCTGGAATCGAACCCAGGTTCCTGGCGCTGTGAGGCAGCAGTGCTAACCAATGAGCCACTGTGCCACCCCAAATTGGGCAATAAGTCCAATTTTTGAAGTGAAGCTAGCTGAAATTGCAAGAAATTTTGAAAGTGGGATCCACACAGACACTGCAAGGCAGAGAGTGCTACTGTTTGTTGCAAATACTTTAAAAACAGCAGCATCCACTTGTTACTATTCAGACTTTTATCATCATTGTTACATTTGATGTTTACATTATTATAATATGAACTTGGCGCAATATTCAGTATTAAGTTAGAAACATGATTTACATGTTTTAATTATTAATTAATCAGAATTTAAATTTGGTGGTAAGGCATCTTCTTGAATGGTTTACTATGCCACTTCAAAGGGCTGTTAGAGTCAACCACACTAGTGGCTGCATCATTTGAAACTTTAATGATGTAAACTGAACCAAATATTGATGTAAAGAATACCACTTGATGTAAAGAATTACCTCTCTATTTCTTTGATCATTGATAGGCTGGATTCTCTGTGGAGTTTTCAGTTGTTGCTCTAATTTAAATATCTCTTGCTGAAACACATCTCTCTCCTGCTCACGATCTATTGCCTGCTCCTGTGTGGAAAAACAACAATGCACTCATAACAATTTTCAGCATTTCTGTCTGCATTTAATCAAATGGCTCTCTCAGACAAACATTTTTGTTGCATTATATCACCTAAATTGAGATACAACTTTCATTACATTGCAGATCATTATGCAATTTAAGGTTTAATTGATTGTACAACCGAAATAATATAATTTTTATTTTGGCATTAAGATGTCTTGGTGTATTTGCTTGTATTACTATATACATGGGTGAAGTGAAGAACATATATAGAAGGGAATAGTTACAGCATTGCCAAAATGGATACAACCAGAATGCAGGAAATTAACATGCATATTGACTTGATAGTTAGTTTATTGTCAATTTAGTTTAAATTTTGCATTTGTTACTTCACAAAAAATTTAAATGGGAACAGTCAAAAGACATGGTTTTGCAGTGATGTATTTCTAAAGTCATACCGCCAAACTTTAACCGCTCAGCAGCTCTAAGTTGCAACTTTGTCCACATTGAACCAAAGTTACAAATAGTAAGTCTGTGATGGACACAGTTCAAAAAATCAGAAGACTTGCAAACAAGTATTGTCAATAAATTGGGGCTAATTTCCCTCCATCAATCAGCTTAATGGGAAACAAGTCAGGTTCACCATGATCTGACATTTTCATGACCTCGTATCATAACCTGCATACACATTGGAATAGAATAGATCAGATCATGGGTCAGAAGTTTCTAAAACAAGGAATCATTTCTGTGACATTCATTTGGTTTGAATTCGGTGGAGATGATCCAGTCAACTGGATTTTTCTCATTCTTTGAATAAGCTTACTGCACTGTGTTCATATGAATAATTCAAATCTGAATAACAGAAATCGTGACAGAATTATTTCAGATAATCTTTGTGAAAGTTTCATAAGTCAAGCAATATTCTCCAATGAGCAATGCAGAAGAATTTTAGATAAAGAGGCAGAATAATGTTCTGAGTATATAGCGCATATCAAACAGCACAAAGAGATCAACAAACTCAGAACATAGATAAACCTTAAGAAGCACTACTGAGGAAATGTTTTGTTTATAAAATTAGCTCCAAGAAAAACAAAAAACATAACTGGATACAAAATTGGTTTAATGGTAGAATTTGCAAGGTGGTGGTGGAGGGTTATTTTTCTGGCTAGAGGCCTGCTACAAGTGGTATGCCACAAGCATTGGTGCTGGATCCATTGATTTTGTCATTTATATAAATGATTTGGATGGTTATGGTTAGTAAGTTTGCATATGGCACCAAAATTGGTGGTGTAGTCAACAATGAGCATCTTGATCAGATGGACCAATGGGCTGTGAAGTGGCAGATGAGCTTAATTTAGATAAATATGAGGTGTTGCATTTTGGTAAGACAAATCACTTAATGGTAAAACCCTGGGGAGTGTTGCCGAACAAGACAACCTTGGAGTGCAGATTCATAGTTCCTTGAAGGTGGAGTCACAGATAGACAGGCTGGTCAAGGTGGTGCTCGGCATGCTTGCCTTCATTGGTCAATACATTAAGTAAAGGAGTTGGGATGTCATGTTGCGGTTATAGAGGACATTAGTGAGACCACTCTTAGAATACTGTGTTCTATTCTAGTCTCTCTCCTATAGGAAAGATGTTGATAAACTCGAAAGAGTTCAGCACAGAATTACAAGGATGTTGCCAGGGTTGGAGGGTTTGAGTTAGGGGAGAGGCGGAATCATTTGGGGCTGTACTTCTAGGAGCATTGGAGGCGGAGGGGTGACTTTATAGAGGTTTATAAATTCATGAGGGGCATGAACAGGGTGAATAGCAAAGGTGTTTTTCCCAGGGTAGGGGAATCGAAAACTGGAGGGCATAGGTTTAAGGTGAGGGGAAAGATTTAAAAGGGACCTAAGAGCAATCTTTACATGCAGAGGATGGTGTGTTCATGGAATGAGTGATGGAGGCTGATACAATTATAATATTTAAAAGGCATCTGGATAGGTACATGAAAAGGAAGGCCTTGGAGGGATATGGGCCAAACGCTGGCAAATGGGACTAGATTAATTTAGGGTATCTGGTCAGCATGGATGAGTTGGACCGAAGGGTCTGTTTCCTATGATGAGATCTTGCACTTTACTAATTACTGTTTGAACAGCTTCCATCATTTGATTCACAGCTCTAGGTGAAAATGAGGACTGCAGATGCTGGAGATCAGAGTCTAAATTAGAGTGGTGCTGGAAAAGCACAGTAGGTCAGGAATCATCGGAGGAGCAGGATACTCAACGTTTCGGACAAAAACCCTTCATCAGGAATGAGGCAGGGAGACTCCGGGCTGGAGAGATGAATGGGAGGAGGGTGGGGTTGGGGAGAAGGTAGCTAAGAGTTCAATAGGTGGATGGAGGTGGGGATGAAAGTGATAGGTCGGAGAGGAGAGTGGAGCGGATAGGTGGGAAGGAAGATTGGCAAGTAGGACAGGTCATGAGGATGGTGCTGGCTGGCAAGTTGAAACTGGGGTAAGGTGGGAGGTGGGAAAATAAGGAAACTGGTAAAGACCACACTAATACCCTGGGGTTGAAGTATTCCGAGATGGAAGATAAGGCTTTCTTCCTCCAGGCATCGGATGGTGAGGGAATGGCGACGGAGGAAATCCAGGACCTGCATGTCCTTGGCAGAGTGGGAGGGGGAGTTGAAATGTTCAGCCACGGGGCGGTGGGGTTGATTGGTGCGAGTGTCCCGGAGATGTTCCCGAAAGCGCTCTGTGAGGAGGTGTCCAGTCTCCCCAGTGTAAAGGAGACCGCATCGGGAGCAACTGATACAATAAATGACCTGGGTGGGTGTGCAGGTGAAACTTTGATGGACGTGGAAGGGTACTTTGGGGCCTTGGATGGAGGTGAGGGAGGAGGTGTGGGCGCAGGTTTTGCGATTCCTGTGGTGGCAGGGGAAGATGCCAGGAGGGGAGGGTGGGTTGTTTGGGCACGTGGACCTGACCAGGTAGTCACAGAGGGAATGGTCTTTGCGGAAAGCGGAAAGGGGTGGGGAGGGAAATAGATGGTGGGGTCAGTTTGTAGTTGGCAGAAATGTCGGTATATGATGCAGTTTATGCAGAGGTTGGTAGGGTGGAAGGTGAAGACTGGGGGGGCTCTGTCCTTGTTGCGTTTGGAGGGGTAGGGTTTAAGGGCAGAGATGCAGGACGTGGATGAGATGCATTGGAGGTACAACCACGTGGGAAGGGAAATTACGGTCTTTAAAGAAGGAGGCCATCTGGTGTGTGTTCTGTGGTGGAACTGGTCCTCCTGGGAGCATTGTACTCAAAGGTATTCTGACTCATCTGGAATTGAACACCTAGCATAAGCCCGAAATGAAATTTTTGTTTGAGGTAAGATTGTGTCAGCTGAACCCAATAAGTAATTCATCAGATTTGAGCCAGAACGTGTCATCTATTTGGTGAGTACATACATTTTTCACTAGTTTTGGCTTCTGTAATCACCACAACTTCGAAACAGTTCGAGTCTCAACAAAAGCAAATTTCTTTACAGTATTGATAGTTTTTGGCAAGAATAAGTTCCTAAACTTCACAAGTAAACTAGCTGTTTTGAAATTAGTTAAGAGTCATGGGCTTAAGTTTGAAATTTTCTTATGGTAGATTTTGTAGTGAAGCAGCACTCGGAGACTCCCTGCCTCATTCCTGAAGGGCTTTTGCCTGAAACATCGATTTTCCTGCTCCTCCGATACTGCCTGATCTGCCCCGATTCACAGTTCTGCTCACCCTACTGTGGTCAATCGCTGCTGATCACTACAAAGTCTACCATATGAAAATTTCAAACTTAAGCCCATGACATACATTCTGCCCTCCCAAAAATAATATTGAAATCAATCATGTTATGGTCTCTATCAGTCATGTTCCATTATAGTTAGACTCATTATTCTTGACTAAATTCAAAACAGCTAGTTTACTTGTGAAGTTTAGGAATTTATTCTTGCCAAAAACTATCAGTACTGTGATGAAATTTGTTTTCGTTAAGACTCGAACTGTTTTGAAGTTGTGGTGATTACAGAGGCCAAAACTAGTGAAAAATGTATGTACTGACCAAATAGATGACACATTCTGGGTCAAATCTGATGAATTACTTATTGGGTTCAGCTGATACAATTTTACCTCAAACCAAAAATTTCATTTCAGGTTTATGCTAGGTGTTCAATTCCAGATGAGTCAGCATACCTCTGAGTACAACGCTCAAGTGGATATTTTAATGCTTAAGTGCAGATAGCAGATTATTCACCTGCTGAGAACATTCACAATCGACACCAATGTGGTCTTTAACGATTATTGCACTTTCAGCAGAGTCACTGGGAGAGCAAGCAGGAGTGAATACTTTAGCTGATTTTTCTTCAAAATAAAAGCCCAAACATTTTCAGATGTGTATTTTCGCAAAGTTAAAAGTCACACAACACCAGGTTATAGTTCAACAGCTGTCTATCTGATGAAGGACAGCACCCCGAAAGCTACTGCCTCCAAATTAACCCGTTGAACTATAACCTGGTGTTGTGAGATTTTTAACTTTGTCCTCCCCAATCCGATGCTGACTCCTCTATACCATATTTTCTGAAGGAGCATCCTCTAGCCAAGGAAATTTATCTCACATGCCATTGTAAACATTACAGAATTCTAATACTAAAAAGCAAGAACATACATACATCCAAAAATTTTCTGTTTTTCTCCAGTTGTTTTTCCAGGGCCACAATTTGCTGCTGGAGGTCCAGAATCTCAGCATTCTTTTCCTGTTCTATTTCTATCATTCTGTTCATCTGCTCCTCTAATTCACTTTCCAACATTTTCACTTGTTTGGTCAAGTCATTTTGTTCTTTCTCTGCCTGGCGCTGCACTTCCTGTTTTTCCTTCATAAGTTTTTCCGTCTCTTCCAATAGATCTGCACATAAAGTAAAAACCTATTATTGTCTTTGAAATAGAAGGATAAACCAGTCTCGAGGTGCCTGAAGTGCCAGGAGTCTTCAAAAGACTTACCAAAGCTTCCCCATCACCTACCTCTGTATCAAAAATGAAGAACCACAACCATGAGAAGCAGTTTAAGTAATCATGTTAGAAGAATATAGAAAATTTGTAAAGACAGAATCCATGTTAGTAATGCTCAAATTATATACCACAGCTAGTATGAATCCAATGGCAACCGTCATCTTTTTAAAAAAATCTTTTTAGTGATTCAAAAAATTTCTTCGATACACTTTTGCTCTCATAATTTTGTGAAGCCTAAGAACAAAGAGTAGCACTAAGCCACTTATTTCACCCCACTTGCATAATAAAAATGGCTCAAATGTTATGATTTATAATTTAGATGGATTCTAATATTGAAAAAAATCATTTTGTATTGAAAGGTATTGAAGCTTGTTTATCCAACATGAAATTAATATGGACAGCATAATATGGTTTCGTTTTTATACCGTAATACTTAATCTCAGAAACTGTGTTAAAGGATATGGTTTGTCTCTATTAAAAATGTCTTTTTTTAAAAAGATGATTTACACTTCTGTTGCATCAATTAGTTAACAGGGATCATGCTTATTTTAACCTGTTGTGATTACGTGTCAGTAAATCTAAAATTATAATAATTGTATATAAATTATTTTGAAAGTTAGATTAATAATTAGAGAGCCAAAGAAGCAAACATCCAGCCCAAAACAATTGAAATCAGTACAGCTCAACTTTCCAAATGTACAGTATCTGATTGCAGTTTGGCCATGCAATATACAAACACACCTGCTTCTGGTGCTGCATCTGCAGCTTCAACTAGGCCTAGGAGAACAAAAAAGCACAGTAATTCAGATGCCAACTATAAAGCTTTCAACTTAGAATATGGTGAGTTTACAGAAGAAAGTACAGCAAAGAATTTTATAAAATGATTAGTAACTCACAGTTATATTTTACATGCAATGTAAAAACATGGATATTAAAAGTTGAACTTGAAACACTTTTTAAAATAAGTAATTCTTTTGTCAAAATATACTTACTTAAAATGAATAGACTATTTAATAGCAAATATGCTCATTATAAAAAATAGTTTCTGACAAGTAAATATAAAAAATTCAATCCCACATAACTAAAGCATGATTCAATATATATTGCTGGTCATACAAAAGTTTGTTCTCAAAATTAATTTTGGAATCTTTACTCCTGATTGTGATAAGTTTTCATGTATTTCAAATATTGACAATTAAGGTACCAATAACTGTGACATGCACAGCAGTATGGATCTGGAAATTAAAGTGCATTAAATAATGATACACAGGGGTCACTATTTCTAATGACAAGCTTGGAATCAGTTTGAATTGCGCTAACTGGCCCCGAACTACAAATTGCTTACCACTGAAAAAGGGACCTTCTTTTAAGTAGCAAATATTTAATAAGGAAGCTCACAGAGAAAGAATGTCTTAAATGGTAAAACAAATAGATTTTGAAAACGTTTTTAAAAATTAGGTTAATATTCTAAGATTTGTCACTGCCTTACGATGAAACAAAACTTATTTTGCTATTTCCTTGTTTCAAAGCGAATCACTACTTAAACAAATCAGATCAATCTTGTTAAAAGGTCAACATAAAACCTTTAAAAAGCCATACAGATTTCACATTAAACAAATGATTTTTAGCATTACCTCTCAAACATTTTAAATTTTCATCACCTAATTATCCAACTTCCTCAAGATATGTATAAGAATTCTGATCAAAATTACTTTCCTTTTAAAAATATTCAAAATTTTATTTTTTTTAAGATGAATTATGCCAAATAAACTTGATGTTCTAATGCCATTTATTGGAATAGCCTGTTTTATACAATTTTCATAGTGCAGTAACTTTTGTATCACACAAATGCCAGCAACGGCCATCTCCAATAACAGACAAGCTAACCACTGCCTCTTGACATTCAATGGTGTTACTATCAATATCCTGGAGGTTACCATTGACCAGAAACTCAATTGGACTCAGCTATTGTCTCTGGAGTGTCAGAGGCTGAAGGGTGACCTTATAGAGGTTTATAAAAGCATGTTGGGCATGGAAAGGGTAACTAGACAAGGTTTTTTCCCCAGGATGGGAAAGAGTCCAAAACTAGAGGGCATAGGTTTAAAGTGAGAGGGGAAAGATTTAAAAGGGAACTAAGGGACAACATTTTCATGCAGAGGGTGGTGCGTTTATGGAATGGGCTACCAGAGGAAGTGGTGGAGTCTGGTACAATTACAACATTAAAAAGGCATCTGGATGGGTATGTGAATAGGAAGGGTTTAGAGGGATACGAGCCAAATACTGGCAAATTGGACTAGATTTATTTAGGATATCTGGTTGGCATGGAGAAGTTGGACCAAAGGGTCTGTTTCTATGCTGTACATTTCGAAGATTCGATTTAAACACATTGTCTACAAGATTAGATGATAGGCTGGGAATTACTGTGGCGAGTAACTCACTTCTTGATTCACCCAAGTTTGTCCACCAACTACAAGGCACAAGTCAGAATTGTGATGAAATACTCCTCAGTGCAGTTCCAACCACACACAAGAAACTTGACACCCTCCAGAACAAAGCAGCCTGCATGATTGGCTCTACATCCACAAGCACCCACTCCCTCCAGCAGTGACACTTCGAAGTGCAATCTACAAGTTGCACTGCACAAGTTCACCAAACATGCTTAGATAATATCTTCCAAACCCAGGACGACTAGAAGGAACATCTACATGCGAACACCACCATGTGCAAGTTACCCTCCAAGCCACTCAGTGTCCTGACATGGAAATACATCACCGTTCCTTCACTGTTGCTGGTCACAATCCTTGAATTCCCTCCATAAGGGAAATATGGATCAAACTACAATATGTGGACTGCAGCAGTTAAAGAAGGCAGCTCACCATCACTTTCTCAATGGCAAATAGAGACAGACAATAAATGCTGGCAGCATCCCATGCATGAATTAAAAAAAAAAGTGACTGGGAGCCATTTTCACAACAACTTTCAATTTTTGCCCCTGTTACAAAGCACCAGACAAACAACTCTATCCCTGTCAAGGTGATGAAATTCTTGCCATGAGGATCATGTTTAAGTAGATTGATTTGATGTCAACAGTGAGCACGGTTACGGTGTTACTGTGCTGCTGACTACAGAATAAGTGTTTCATGACTTCCATGAAAACCACAAAGAAATTAATTTTCATATTCAATGTTAAACAAATATCTATGAATAGATCCTAATATACACTTTTGATGTATGGCTCATTTTATTTCACAAGATAATGTGATAACTACAAATGAGGAAGTCCATCGGGTTACCTCATGCATTAAGAGGAAATTACTGAGCCGCTCCAAGCATTCACAGCACCCAATATTATTTACGTTAAAGTTTCTCTATAAATATAAGTGGCATTACTTATTTTGCCATCCTTTTACAAGGTTGAAGGCTTCAGGTTTCTCCTATCTGTCTTCAGCATTCCATTCACAATGTACACAAGTTTAGAGAGGGTTGATTCTTGGGATGAAAGGGTTGGCGTAAGAGGAAAGGTTGAGCCGGTTGGTCTGATAAACATTTAAAATCATAAAAATGAGAGATGGTATTATTGCAAAATAATTTGGAGATACCGGTGTTGGACTGGGGTGTACAAAGTTAAAAATCACACAACACCAGGTTATAGTCCAACAGGTGGGCGGCACGGTGGCAAGCACTGCTGCCTCACAGCGCCAGAGACCCGGGTTCAATTCCCGCCTCAGGCGACTGACAGTGTGGAGTTTGCATGTTCTCCCCGTGTCTGCGTGGGTTTCCTCCGGGTGCTCCGGTTTCCTCCCACAGTCCAAAGGTGTGCATGTCAGGTGAATTGGCCATACTAAATTGCCCATAGTGTTAGATAAGGGGTAAATGTAGGGGTATGGGTGGGTTGCGCTTCGGCGGGTTGGTGTGGATTTGTTGGGCCGAAGGGCCTGTTACCACACTGTAATCTAATCTAATCTAATCAAAGGTTTAATTGGAAGCTGATGAAGGAGCGTCGCTCCGAACGCTAGTGTGCTTCCAATTAAATCTGTTGGACTATAACCTGGTGTTGTGTGATTTTTAACATTGCAAAATAAGATTTTGAGGTTTTAGAAAGTACAGATACAGAGGATGCTATGTCTCATGGAAAGATCTAGAATAGGGGTATAGTTTCAAAATAACCAATCACTTATTTAAACTGAGATAAAAAGGAATGTGTTCCATCAGAGTGTTGTCGGTCTTTGAAATTCTATATATCAGCCACCAGTGGAGGCTGTCTCATTGAATATATTCAAAGCTGAGTTGGTGGTTTCTCATTTCTACTCCATTAAATATAAATTAAACTTTTTTTTGATCCAGTGACATTTAACAAAAAGGACATCCTAATTAGTACTCCTCTCTACTCTAACATCACTGTTCGAACAGTTTTTATGTTTTCAAATTATGCACAAATATAAAATGGCTTAACAAATACCATGATACAATAAATACATTGTGAATATCAATTTTTTCTGTGCAATGTTTTGAAAGGAATTTCATCAGTGTCTTCTTAGATCTACACTGTTTTCTAGGATCATTGCACAGACCAATGAAAATAGAATGCCTACATATCAACCAAGGTAGTTAAAGAGAAAATATTTTCGCCAAAGTATTCCTTATCTAATAAAAAAGGCTTAATTTTGCTTTATATTCATTAAAACAAAAACTATAACCTGCATGAATCTTTAGAAATAATATACTTTATACTGAATTTGAGAATAGTAAGCTCTACAAGCATGTCAAGAGAAACTCATTCCAATAAATAGCTCGTCATCTGAAGACTTCAGTTTGGATTCTCAGCCTTTTGGAAGTTTAGAATCACAAATGTCAGAATTTTCCAACTAATGATGCTTGACTAATATTACAAAATATTGTCAAGAGAGGAGTCAAGCAGTCAAAAACATTGTAATCCAGATTCCAGAGACTTATCCTAAAAGTCGATGATTTTCTTATATCACAAATCCGATCTTCAAGCTTATGTAGTCAAGGTGAACCTAGCATTGCATACATTATATTTCAAAGAGAAGCACAGAAGCAGACAAAGACAAAAGGTTGACTGGCAACTAAAATATACCCTAAAGACTTCTGCTTCTGCAGAAAAAAATGGAGGGGGAACTACTCTCTGTCCAGTGCAGACACAATGGGCCAAAGGGCCTTTTTAGTGCTGCAATCTCTAAATCATTGACATACAACAAGTTCATAGTTTATGGGAAATCACAGGCCTCTTTGCTCAGCTGTGAGAAGGAAAAGGGCTAGCATCCACAATGAACAACTTTAAAATTACACAAAGAAGGCAATTAATGAACAAATACCCTGATACTCAAAATGCAGGAATAGACATAACTTGGGCAATTTCCTCCCAAACGCAACCTAAGCTTGATCCAGCAGTTTACTAAAAACATTAATGAAACACAATGAAACAACTGCTTCCTATCTCTCAAAGAGTCACTTAAATTAGACAATACGTACGGAGCTCCACAGTTCCTGCATTTTCTTTCATTGCAACCTGTTGTCTTATGATTAATTCCTTCTCTTGATGAACCTGTTGCCGCTCCTCTTCTAGCTCATGCAGACGACTACTTGTATGTTGGAGTTCCTGTGCGATCTGATTCTGGATCTCAGTTTTCTCCTGAATTTGCTTTTCCAGGCTAGCTTTCTCCTCTGTGTAACCATCAATGATACCTGAAAAAGAGATTTTTATAAAACAAAATGAAGCACTCTGACATAAAAGGGATATCAAAATGATAAAAACACAGCTGAGGGAATAAAAGGCAATACTTTAGAAAACCTGATGTGTGTCAACAAAAAACCCCACTAATTCTGTGGACTGAATTATGAAATAGATTAGGTACTTACACTTCTGAAAATTTATTTTAAGTTCTTACACGACATGGATGGAGTCCAATATTTTCTTTTGTCTTTTTAGATTATTTGCTTCTAGGATCTGGGCATTACCTGCTGGACCAATATTGATGCTTAGCCAACTTCTTAGACTCTTGAGGTCCATAGGAAATGCACACCACAATGCTGTTAGAATGTGGAATTCCAAGATTTTAAGCTAGCAACAGTAAAGGATCAACAATATAGTTCCAAGTGTTGCTTGGAGATGGATTTGCAGGTGGCAGCACTCCTATACGTTTTCTACCTTCTAGGTAGTACAGATCACAGGTTTACAAGTGCTGTTGAAGGTGATGTTATTCTAGATATTTCTAATCAACCTATTCAGACGTGTTTGAAGCACAACTGGAGCAGGTGGGACTTGAACCCAGGTCTCCTGGCCCAGAGGTACAGTTACTACCATCATGCCATGGAAGCCCCCTTTTTTGCAAATCAACCTGTACAGAACTGTTACCACACATTTCTGGAGCAGGTGGGACTTGAACCAGGGTCTCCTCGCTCAGAGGTAGGGACTCTTTGGTGTACTATATTGGTAGACAGCATCTTCCAACCCACAACCACTTCCATCTAGAAGAACAAGGGCAGCAGATACATGGGAACACCACCACCACCTGCAAATTCCCCTCTAAGTCACTAACATTCCTGATTTGGAGATTTATTACTGTTCCTACACTGTCACTGAGCCAAAATCATGGAATTCACTCCCTAAGGGTATTGTAGGTCTACCTACAGCACATGGACTACAGCAGTTCAAGAAGGTAGCTCACCATCACCTTAAGGGCAACTAGGGATGGGCAATAAATGCTGGCAAGCCAGCAAAGCCCACGTCCCACAACGTTTAAAAAAAAGCTACCACAACATCACAGAAGCCATCTTTTAACAATTATATCTGGAATAGGTTTTATTGATCTTAATTCACGTGCCACAGCTAAAGAGTTAATAATAATGTTTTACAATTGGGACTAAATCAGCAATTTCATTAAGAGACAACATATAGTAAAAAGGTACAGTTTTCAAAAAGCAACTATTTGAAAAGACACAGATGTCATTGCAAACTAAACAGCAAAAGGAACTTACAAATTGTATTGTATTTCCACATTCTGAAAGTATGTTTCATAGCTGAAAGCAAAATCCTGCCAATAATGGAAATCTAAAATAAAAACGAAAATGCTGGAAATACGCAATCATCTACCAGCACCTGTGGAGAGTGAAAGAGAGGCTGAAATGTTCCCAGCTTCTGAAAGACATGGGCATTGGTGAGAAAGTTGGGAAAAACTGGGTGAGATTGGCATTAAGAAAGTAAGTCATATTGAAAGTAAAATGTTCCATTCTCCATCCAGGTGTTGGATCTTAAGATGGGAATTTTATTCGCGAGTTGTGAGTGGCCTATTTACATCCAATTTCATTCCATTATTAGTTAATCTCACCTCATTGATATGGAGTCTCCTATTCTTCCACCTACCGACTAGAAATCAGATGACGATAATTCCGATATATAAATCAGAGTTATTACATGGCAACTTCAGCTTGCCACTTGCTTCTCTACCTCTCCAACTTGGACAGCGGACATCTATATCTCATGGGAAGCAACTGCACACACTCATTGAGCACATGTGGTGGCATTGGATATGTACCCGCCTCACCTCACCTCATGGTACACTCCCGATCCACTTGCTCTATGATTCTGTACTTAAATGCTGCACTTTAGAGTACACTATGATCTTTCATTGTAATCCCACTACAAGGACATTCAGGGTTTGGAACAGGTATCATCTCTGGGTGATTAAACTGCTCTCTCAGTGCTCAATCACCTTGCACATGCTTGAATGCTCACAGCATCTCTGCCTTATCTAGTTAAAAATCACACAAGACCAGGTTATAGTCCAGTAGGTTTAATTGGAAGCACTAGCTTTCGGAGCGCAGCGCCTTCATCTGGTGGTTGTAGAGTACACATTATCTGGGCTGACACCAATTGTTAAAGTTCACCTGAGAAGGTAACTTGTAAAAAAATTTTGCGATTTACATATGAAAGAAGTGAAACTAACATGGTCATTCTAACAGATGAGAGACTTAACAAACAATCAAGGTATTTTTTGATGTATAATTTCAGTTACATCACACTGTAAACTTTTGCTACAAATTTTGTGTCTTACAACTGTGTACTCCACAACCACCTGATAAAGGAGCAGTGCTCCGAAAGCTAGTGCTTCCAATTAAACCTGTTGGACTACAACCTGATGTGAGATTTTTAACTTTGTACACCCCAGTCCAACGCCAACTGCCTTCCCTAGCTTTTATGGTCGTTGTCCCCACGGTAAGAGCTTAAAGGCTCATATTACTTCTGTCTTGACTGACTTTTCATGCACATACAAAACCAGACAGATTCTCACATAGTCAGCAGTAGTTCCTTCAAGGGGGTCGACATGTTGCAGTATGGCACTGCATTAATCTTATAACTGTAATATGTGCTAGTAATTACACACCAAACACCGTGAATGTGCTTCAACCAAAGGGTTATCTCTTAAAGTGTAAGGGAGCGATCTTTGGACAAGTCAAGAGAAACAGCCTTCACTCATGGCTCCCAGCACAGTTAGATGAGGACATTGTCTGCTACCAGTCCAGGGTTTTGGACATGGTCAATTTGCCACTTGGGAGCAGTCAAGGTCAGTGAACCTGTATCTCTCTTGTTTGAGAATGAGTCTTGTCAGTTTGGCAGGTCCAGTGCAAACAGTCTGGGGAGTTGAGGCACGTCAGTTGGACAGCTGTGCAGAGATAGTAAGAAAATAAGTAGCAGGAGTAGGTATTCAGCTCCTAAAGCCAGCCTGCCAGTCAGTACAATCATGGCTGATCTGGCCAAGGCCTTGATACCTCTTTTGTTACAGCTCATCATAGACGCAATGCCCCAATATTTGAAAAACATTATTTACCTATTCTTAAAAACTTTAAGTACTTTATCAACTATCTAGTCACAAGTCAGTTGATGTTTTTCATCCAAAGTGATTACAGAGGTGGGTGGACCATAGTCAGTTTTGGGGGTCAGCTTAATGAAAGTCAACAGGAGCTGTCAGGGGAACAGCTGTGGTAGGCAAGTGGAAGAACTTGATTCTGGGGTTTGGAAACAGCATGCTGCGATGCAGAGGGGACATTAATAGTGAAATGAAAACTCAACATGTGGGTGCAGTGGGATGAGGTAGACAATGGTACATTAAGGGAGACATGGTTTACTCAGGATGTTGGGAGGGATTGGGTATCATTGACAGTCACCACCACCTTGGCCTTGACAAGAGGGCATTGCAACCTGATAGTTGGCATGAGCAAACGGTCAAGCCAGGACTCGGGGTTAATGGTAAGAGATTAAGTCATATTTCAAAGCTGGTGTGGGAACATTTAGAGGCTCAGTACTGATGGGCTTGACAGCATTTGCCAGGAAGAAAGGAACAAAGGAAAGTTCAGGAGGGGCCACTTTGAATTACAGGCTCAGCCTAGTAATGTGCCAAACTACTTTCCATACGCAAATGACATGCACATCTCACTTGAGTACGTAAATTGTAAATGTACAGTTGTTGCAACCACACCCTTAATGGGCGTAGTTAGTGTTTCATTTTTTTTAATGAACATGTGGGCTCTACTTGTGAGAAATATGAAGGGAAATGTATTAATCAGGTGCTTTCACAGTAGAAGTTGAAGTCATCTGTGATCTCATTCAAGGTCTCCAAGGTCTCTTTGTTCAGCAACACTCTCCAGAACCTGACCATTAAGTATAAAAGTCCTACCCTGATTTGTCTTTCCAAAATGCAGTACCACACATTTACCTAAATTAAACTCCATCTGCCATTCCTCGGCCCACTGGCCCATCTGATCAAGACCCCTTCGTACTCTGAGGTAATCTTTGCTGTCCACTACACCTCCAATTTCGGTGTCATCTGTAAACTAACTATACCTCCTATGTTCACATCCAAATCATTTATATAAGTGATGAAAAGCAGTGGACCCAGCAGTGGATCCTTGTGGCACACTACGCATCACAGACCTTCAGTCTGAAAAGCAACCCTCCACCACCACCCTCTGCCTTCTACCTTCTATTCCATGAGATCTAATCTTGCTAACCAGTCCATCATGAGGAACCTTGTTGAACGCTTTACTGAAGTACACACAGATCATGTCCACCGTTCTGCCCAATTCTTCTTTAGTAAAGACAGAAGCAAGCTAATTATTTAATATCTCAATATTGCCCTCAGCTTCCATGCATGAATCTCATTTATGGTCCATAATTGGTACACTTCTTTTACTACTTTTTTCCCAAAGACAACTTTAGGACACCTTCTCAAAGATTTGCCCATCTCTTCTCCTATTCCCTCATTGCTTCTCTTATTTGCTTTATCACCATCTTGCTTAACTGTTAATTAGCTGTATTTTTAATAATAATTTCTACATCTTAGTCATTCGGAGATTTCTGGATTTAGCTGCGTTACTTTTCCCTTACGAGGGTATATATCAGAACTGAGCCCACACACTCTCTTTGTTGAAGGTAAATCCATTGTTCCGGTATCATTTATTATACCAACCTTCAACTTCAATTTACTCAATTCAGATCCCTTTCTACCCGAGTGAAGTTAGCTTTTCCCTAACTAATCATTCTTACTCTTTACTATAAGAATAATTAATTGGGGGATTACTCCACATTCTCCTTTTTCACAGTCACCTCAAACCTTATGGCACAGTGATCACAATCCCCTAAATCCCACTAAGATTTGATCAATTTGGTCCATCTCATTTCCTAAGAACGACGACATGTAACGCCTCCTTTTTCACTGTACTGGAAACACACATTTCTTCTGTCCTTTGTACAGCTACTAATCTAGTCCATGTTTGGATAATTAAAGACTCCCATTATATTTACTCTAATTTTCAGTTGTCCACAATTTCCTAGCAAATGTCTCCCCCTATTATCTTTACCATTAGTTGGTAGCGTATAAATTACACCAAGCAATCTGATTGCATTGTTCTTGTTCCTTATTTTGAGACCTGTCGATTTTGTTTTTGATCCCTTTGGGACATCGTCTTCCTCTGGCACTGCAATGCTCTCGTTAATCAATAATATTAGCCCACCCCCTTTTCATTTTCCCTGATCATGGGAATATGGAAACAACACCTTTTAATATAACTGGCAGCATATCCCTTAGAAATATCAATTTCAGACAGAACTGAAACTGAAACAAAAAAATTAAAATATGAACAACCACAACCACTTGTGAAATTCCTGTTGTTAAGGATGAATGGTCAACAAATAAGCCAATTCATCTTCCTGCTTTACTATGGACAACTGAGAAATCAAAGCCAAAAGGGCATGAAACTAATTTCATCAAATGTTCAATGTATTGTGATGGATCCTCATTTGAGACAAGACAACCTCAGCTGTCTAAGATCATGGCATGACATGCCACAGTACTGTCTGAATACCAGTCAAACACACCACTTCATTCGAAAAAGGACTGGGAGTAATTTTAGGTCATGAGTCTATAACAGCCATGTTTGCACTTGCTTTTAGGAGTTACAGCAGAAGCAGGAAAAGTCACTATGAGAGATTTTATGTAAAACCCATCTGAAAAGCCATCAAAACCTAATGCAAGAGAACTATGCAGACAAGGTAAAACAGCCATACCTTGGAAGTGGAAGAAGGGATCTACCTACCACTTTCACTCCACCCCAACCTTTGGGGCAAGTGTGTGATAATAAATAACCTTTTGATTTTAAATTTACAAAAGCTCGGTGCTTGAAGTTATTTAAAATGAGATTAACCAGTTCAGTGTAAGAAAACATACAAAAAACCATGTGAAAACACTCAACTCTGCTGGTCAAATCTTCATTTTGCCTTTGATTACCAAAAAAACTGCTCAAAGTTACAAAGACAGCTTCTTCCTAATGTAACAGTTCTCCATTCTCATCCAACTACAGCAATTACTTAAGTGCTGCAAAATGAATGCATCTGAATTAAACACTAGCTCTAGCCTTTTAAGAAACAAAAATGTTGATGAACCTGTATATCGTTCCACATTTTTGCATGGCCAGAATCGTATACATATCTCAATGTCCCAGCAGTCTTTAATCTACATTTGTTGCTAGAAGCAACTCAATTCAATACTGCAGCAAAACAGTTTTTAAAATATATCCAAGTCATAAAAAGAGCACTTTTATCTAAACAAACTATGTGAATGCTGGCATGATCGATCTGGGTTGTCATATATTTAATCTTTTGTTTGGCTGCTCTATTAATATTTGATACTCCCATTTTGGAATGTGAAAACTTTTACAGAAAGTAATAATACCTTTCACATATACAAAACTTCCATGGTGCGGTAACCCAATATCAAAGCCATCATGGTGACCTTACACCAAATGATTGCATTATAAAGACATCTTTCAAAACGAAAATATTCAGTTACTTCACCTAATATATAATGTATACATTCTATTCAGAAAGAAAACTTGCTTTACTGTTATTACTTATGCATCACTGAATTTCTATTCAAACAGGTTTTATCACTTGAAAGGATTGTAAGATCTAGTAATTAAAAGGAAGATGAAAATGTTTATAACTTATGGATGATATACCTGAATTTTAATTTTTTGGGGGGGGGCAAATTAGAATTTCATAATGATAATAATAGGTCTAATTCTATACTTTTTTGTATACCAGCACTGAAATTTATACATGGAGTTGCTCAATTATATGTTCAGCAGAAAGTTTTTTCAGACTGATACCAGCACCCTGTCCAGCAGAGTACAGGGCATACTCATCAAGCAAACATTTGTAAAATCCAAAACAAAACTTCTCCTTTCAGATGGAATTCTGCAACTGGAAAGCACTTCATGAACAATCCTAAGTGTACTAAAAACATGAACAACCATTTCAAGACAATCAAAGGCTCAACAAGGGACCCTTTTACAAGTCCTAGAATTGACATAAGCAATGATGCATTCTTTGCAAAAAAAAGGCCTACAATATTTCTGAATCACCCAAGAGCATGGAGAGTTAATTTCTTGATATTTCAAAATGACAATGAATAGGAGAATAAAGGCCAACTTGTCATTCAACTATGTGAAATAGAAAGGATAAAAGGTGTGGACCAAGAGGCATACAGTGACATTCTGTGTTTTAAAATGATGTGCAAATGAAGAAAGGATGTAAGAAAAAACATCTTCACACAGCAAGTGGTTAGGGACTGCACTGCCTGGAAATGTAATGGAGGCTGGTTCAATTGAGGCATTCAAAAGGGCATTAGATGACTGCTTGCATAGAAATAGTGTGCAGGGAAATGGGAAAAGGCAGGAGATTGGCACTAGGTAACAGAATTGGTGTAGGTACAATGAACTGCATGGCTTCCTTCTGCATCCTAACAATTCTGCGATTGAATGATGTCATAAACCATAGAAGCTGATTGCTGAGTAGGATTGATGAATAGTCAAGTTTTTAAAAGTACAAGTCTTGAGTTTAAGTCTCCAGCCCTTCTTTCTTTAGAGTCAGTAATACAACGTAGAAAGAAGTGCTGTAAATACCATGGATGATTTGGTTGTGGGGAATAAAATCATTCTTTTCAGCATGATAACATTTATGGACATACAGAAAAGGATTGAAGCTAAAGGGATCACCTGGTAAGGTTCTAGGCATTGGGAATAACAGTAGTAAAGCTTTTGCAGTATGGTTTTCAGCAAATTGGAGATAGTGAGAACTGCAGATGCTGGAGAGTCAGAGTGGATAGAGTTTTGTTGGAAAAAGCACATCATGTCAAACAACAGAGGAGATAGGGAGTTGATGCTGCAGGTCAGAAGATTTCATCAGGAGTGGAGGAAGGGAAGAGGGCTGCAAAATAAATAGAGGGAGGTGGGTGGGGCTGGGGGAAAGATGGGTGGGATGTTAATAGGTGGATGCAGGTAGGTGATGGCTGTGATTGGTCAGTGGGAGGGGTGCCCCCTCCACCTGAGCAGACCTGTCCAGCTACCTTCCCACCATCCGCTCCACCCCTCCCACTGACTGATGAATTTGAACAATGAGTTTGAAATTTATGATTTGAAGTCCTGTGGGACTCACAACAGCAGAATAGAACTAGCAACAGCAGACTTGCAATCAATTACAAACTATAATCTCATAGTTCTACTAAGTTAGGGAATCATCGCTGGTTTAGTGAAGACTGCAGGAGTATATGCCAGGAGCAGCACCAGGCATTCCTAAAAATGAGATGTCAACCTGCTGGAAGACTACTCACATGCCAAAGCATAGACCTGTATGCTCTCTTTCTATTTATATATTTAAAGAAATTCTTACTGTCTGCTACTTGTGTTACTTGTTTGTTTGCCATCATAATTATTTTCCTCCTTTTATGATCAACTTTTGTTGGCCGTTAAAACTTTCCCAATCCTCGGATTTACCACTAATCTTTTTATTCAATTTGATAATATCCTCAACTTTCCTGGCTAGTCACAGTCATTCCAAATGTCTTTCTACCTCACTGGGTTACATCTTTGCTGACATCATGAACTATTTTCCTAAACATTTGCCTTTTCTCTCAACCTTCTTTTCTGCTAAACTCTTGTCACAGTTCTCTTCAGTCCTTATTCTTTTATAAATGCCCTTATTTAAGGTTAGCACAGTTGGCTGCAACTAAAGCTTCTCACTCTCAAACTTAATGCTAATTTCAACTGTGTTAGGTCACTGTTTCCAGAGGAATTTTACTCTGACATCATTTAATAAACCTGCCTCATGTGCCTCATTACACATGATTCATTTGGACAGTGAGCATGGGAAATATTGTATAACCTATACCCATTGTCTCAAACTAACAACTTAATTAATTTCAAATGGTGACACTCCAAGCATATAACCAGCCATTATTCCAACTAATCAGATATAAATGCTCAATTTGATTTTAAAACCGGTTCACATTTAACATACCTTCTGCTTTATGAAGTTCCAATGCAAGCTGCTCCCTTGCCTTCAGCTCTTCATTAATTCTCTCAAGTAGTTCTTCTTGGCGTTTACGTAAATCATCGATCTCAGTTTTCTTTCTGACAGATTTTCGCACGAGCTCAGTCTGAGTGATTCTGGCATGTTCAAGCTACAGGCAAAGCATATTACATAAATGAATCTTAAACAACTGTTTATCAGTTCTTAAAAAAGCTTTGTTACATTCTAAAAATAATTATTATTTGCTCAGTTTAAAATGCACTTATTACGTAGTGCAATTCTTATTCATTCATGGGATGAAGGTGGTGCTGACTAGGTCAGCATTTATTACCCATCCCTAATTGCCCAAAGAAGAGTTAAGAGTCAACCATCTGTGGGTCTAGAGTCATACGTAGGCCAGACCAGGTCAGGATGGTAGTTTTCCTCCCTAAAGGAGGTTAGTGAACTCGTAGGATTTTCCAACAATCGACAATTGATTCATGGTCTTTTCACTAAACTTTTAATTCTAGATTTTTACTGAACTCAAATTTCATCTTCTGCCATGTGGGATTTGAACTCAGGTCCCCAGAACATTAGCTGAGTCGTTCAATTAACAGTCAAGCAGTAATACCACTAGTCCATTATGTCCCCCAAATTTTAATATGTTTGGGTTTTTTGTTAGTTAATGAAAAATGTTTGGAAGAGAATTGGTGGTTAATTAGAAACCATAGTACATTTTACTGTAAGAGGTAATACATACCTTTCCCTCAACATCTGAAATTAAAAATGAATTGAAAGCTCCATTACTTTTTTTTATTTAGTGTAAGTCATCCAGAAAAATTTAAATTAGTAAGAATAATGTTTATGTATTCAGTTCACTGTACTGGGGACGTAATCTTACAAAATAATTATTATTTGCTCCATCTACTCCACAGATATAAATGTTAACTGAAAATGTAATCAAATATATAGTACATTATTTGATGCTGCCACATTAGAACCATTAGGGTATATTCTTAAAAAATAAAATGAACTTTGTTAAAATCTTGAAATCCTGAACTATGGTTCCCCAGAAATTGAAGTGTCCCGATCTACATAATCTCTGAGACTGGCAGGAGATGTGTCTAATCCAACAAAACTTTATAGAATTAAAGATACTTCCATATCAAAAATGACAATTTGTGACATGATGGAGTATTTGCCCTGGGTCGGGTGGGTGGAAAGAAAGAGTGAAAAAAAAGGAAATTGACTTCAGATCTTAAAATAGCTTCATATAGCAGTTTGAGATATTAAACAAGTGGAGAGCTTTCAAATCCACCAGCTTTTCTATGGCAACTGATAACAGATCTCATATCATTTTCTGCTCCTAAATTTTAACAAAATGGTAAAATATGTGCCCATAAGTATTTTATCATTAAAACATCATAAAAATTTGGACTACAAATGAATACAACTTCATAGAAGTGTGCATCACTATTCTACCCATCATATTTGAAATGTTATATGTATATATCCTCAGAGTATCTAATTTTCCAACAGGTGTACTGACATTAATGCTTTCCATGGAGTTATGCTGCATTTAAGCTGCAATACAGAACGAAGTTGTCAATACTTGCGTTCAGCTCGATTATTTATATAAATCTGTAATGATCTGTCACTGCAAGACTTCAACTAAGCAGAGCTTGCTCACACTATGAAGTATATCAACAAAAGTAGAATTTAAGGTGTATTTTGCAAAAACTATTCCTCCAATTTAATCTTGCAAAACCCAGGAATGTCCATACATTCCATAAGCTCTTGACAATTTCTACTTTGCTTAATACCTTAGAGTCATAGAGTTGCACAGCATGAAAATGGAACTTCGGTCCAACTGTCCATGCTGACCAGATACCCTAAACTGCTCTAGTCCCATTTGCCAGCATTAGACTCATCCAGGTATATTTTTCATGTTGTAACTGTTCCCAGCTCCATCACTTCCTCTGGCAGCTCATTCCATACATGCGCCACCCTCTGCATGAAAATGTTGCCACTCAGGTCCCTTTTGAATCTTCCCCTCTCACTTTATACCTATGCCCTCGAGTATTGGACTCCCCTTCCATGGGGAAAAGACCCTGACTATTCACCCGATCCATGCTCTCATGATTTATTAAATCTCTGTAAGGTGATCCCTTCAGCCTCAATGCTCCAGGTGAAAAAGCCTCACCTTATTCAGCCTCTTCCTGTAGCTAAAATCCTCCACAGAGTCTTACAGTATGGAAGCAGCCCCTTCAGTCCAACCAGTCCATACCGAACATAATTCCAAATTAAACTAATCCCACCTGCCTCCGCTTGGTCCATATCCCTCTAAATGTTCCTTATTCATGTAATTATCGGAGTGTCTTTTAAATGTTGTAACTGTGTCCACCACTTCCTCTGCAAGTTCGTTCCACGCGTGAAAAACTTGGGCATAAAAAATCTGCCCTTAATATCTTTTTATAAATGTCTCCTCTCACCTTAAAAATATGTGACCAAGTCTTGAAATCTCCCACCCTGTGGAAAAGACACCTGCCATTCATTTTATCTATACCCCTCATGGTCATTTCTCAACTATTTATGTTCCAGGGAAAAATGTCCTCGTCTATTCAGCCTCTCCTAATAACTCAAGAACTCCATTCTCAGCAACATCCTGGTAAATCTCTTCTGAAGTCGAAGTGTAGTGCTGGAAAAGCACAGCAAGTCAGGCAGGATCCAAGGAGCAGGAGGAACGACGTTTTGGGCATAAGCCCTTCATCAGGAATGAGGCTTGTGGGACGGAGGTGCTGAGATAAATGGGAGGGTGTTGGGGCTGGGGGGGGGGGGAGAAGATAACTGAGAATCCAATAGGTAGATGAAGGTAGGGGAGAAGGTGATAGGTTGGAGAGGAGGCTTGAGGGGATAGATGGAAAAGGCGATGGACAGGGCAAGAGGGTGGTGCCGATTTGGAGGCTTGGGACTGAGAAAAGGTGGAGGCAGGGGAAATGAGGAAACTGGTGAAATCCACATTAATCCTGTATGGTGGCATGGTCCCAAGGCAGATGATGAGGCATTCTTCCTCGTCAGGTGGTTAGGGTTTGCATGTCCTTGGTGGAGTGGGAGGGGGAGTTGAAGAGTTCAGCCATGGGGCCGTAGGTTTGGATGATGCGGGTGCGCTCTGAAATGAACCACAAGTTGGCTTCCTGTCTCCCCAATATAAAGAAGACCACATTGGGTGCAACAGATACAGGAGATGACATTTGTGGAGATACAGGTAAATTTCTGTCTGATGCGGAAGGATCCTTTGGGACCTTGGGTGGACGTGAGGCAGGAGGTGAGCGTGCAGGTTTTGGACTTCCTGCATTGGTAGGAGAAGGTGCCGGGTATGGGGTGAGGGCTCGTGGATCTGACAAGGTAGCAGCAGAGGGAATAGTCTCTCCAGAACACAGATAGAGGTGGGGGGGACTGTTTATAGGTGGCAGATGTGGTGGAGGATAATGTGATGTACACGGAGGTTGGTGGGGTGGAAGGTGAGGACCAGGTGAATCTGTCTTTGTTGCATTGGTAGGAGTGGGTTTCAAGGACAAAGCTGCGGGAAGTGGAGGAGATACGTTGGAGGGCATCATTGAACATGTGGGAGGGGAAATTGCAGTCTTTGAAGAATGAGGCCACCTGAGGTTTTCTATGGTGGAATTTGTCATCATGGGAACAGATGCAGTAGAGGTGGAGGAATTGAGAATAAGGGATTGTGTTTTTACAGGAAGCAGGGTGGGAGAAGGTGTAGTCCAGGTTGCTGTGGATTTGTAGTAGATGTCCGTGGTCAATCGTCTCCGGAGATGGAGATGGAGAGGTCCAGGACAGGGAAGGTGGTGTCCGAGATGGTCCAGGTGAATTTAAGGTCAGGGTAAAAGGTGTTAGTGAAGTTGATGAACTGTTCAACCTCCTTGTGGAAGCATGAGGTAGCACCGATACATTCATCGATGTAGTGGAGAAAAAGTTGGGGGATTATGCAAGTGTAGCTGCGGAACATGGACTTTCCCGACAAAGAGACAGGCATAGTTGGGGCCCATGCGAGTGCCCATAGCTACCCCTTAAGTTTGGACGAAATGGGAGGATTGGAATGAGAAGTTAAGGGTGAGGACCAGTTCAGCCAGGCGGATGAGGGTGTCAGTGGAAGGGTACTGGTTGGGACGGCATGGGAGGAAGAAATGGACAGCTTGGAGGCCTTTGTCTTGGCGGACAGATGCGTACAGGAACTGGATGTTCACGGTGAAGATTATGCGTAGGGGGCCGGGTAAACAAAAGTCTTGGAGGTGGTGAAGGGCATGGGTAGTGTTCCGAACATAGGTGGGGACACCTGCACCAACCAACCCCACCGCCGTGTGGCTGAACACTTCAACTCCTCCTCCCACTCCACCAAGACATGCAGGTCCTCGGCCTCCTCAATTGACAAACTGTAACCACACGATGCCTGGAGGAAGAACACCTCATCTTCTATCTTGGGACGCTGTAACTACACGGGACTAATGTGGATATCACCAGTTTCCTCATTTCCCCTCTCTCTCCCCCCCCCCCCCAAACCTTATCCCAGTCCCAAGTCTCCAATTCGGCGGCCTACAAGCCTCATTTTTGATGAAGGGCTTATGCCAAAAACATTGATTCTCCTGCTCCTCAGATGCTGCCTGACCTGCTGTGCTTTTCCAGCACCACACTCTCGACTCTGATCTCCAGCAACTGCATGTCCTCACTTCCTCCATTATTGCTTCTGTAGTTAAGTATTTAGTCTGTATGTGTTGTTTTCCTGTAGACGCTGGTTTGAAGTTTCCCATTGACTGTTCACTCTGTGACACCTAGGAATGGCAATTTGTTGTTGTTTTCCTCTTCTTTTGTGAATTTTACACCAGTAAGGATATTATTGATGATCCTGAAGGTTTCCTCGAATTTGTTTTGTTTAGTGATGGTAAAGTGTCATCCATGTAGCGGACTGGAAGTTTGAGCTGGATGGTTGGGAGAGCTGTTTGCTCGAGTCTCTGCATTACTGCTTTTGCTAGGAACCCTGATATCATTGATCCCATAGGTGTTCCTTTGATTTGCTTGTGGTCTTGTTTTTGAAAGTGGTGAGGCATAGGTGTCTGGTATTTGTGTCTTTGTCTTTTCTACTAGTGTAATCAGTGTTTCATTGGCCAGGTTGATGTTGATGGATGTGAACAAGTTGTTATCTATATCTAAGATTTCTACATATGTGTTCCTCAATTTCCATAACTATTGGGAGGAGGGTTCTATTGTATAAGCCCATCAAGGTCATAGTCATAGAGTTGTACAGCATGGAAACAGACCCTTCGGTTCAACCTGTCCATGCTGGTCAGTTATCCTATATTAATTTAGTCCCATTTGCCAGGATTTAGCCAATATCCCTCTAAACCATTCCCATTCATATACCAATCCAGATGCTGTTTAAATGTTGTAAAGGTACCTGCCTCTGGCAGCTCAATCCATACAAGCAACACTTCTGTGTGGAAAACTTTACCCTTTAAGTCCCTTTTAAAGCTTTCCCCTCTCACCTTAAACCTATGCCCTCTAGTTCTGGACTTCTCCAACCCTTGTGTTCATTCATTTTTTATTTCTAATTTCAACCCATATATTTTTGCTTTTGAATGTTCAATTTTGATTTTTCCCAGCAACATCCTTGTAAATCTTTTCTGAATTCTTTCAAGTTTAACAACATCTTTCCTTTACCATGGAGACCAGAATTGAATGAAGTAGTCTAAAAGTGGCCTAATCAATATCCTGTATAGTTGCAACATGATATCTTAATTCTTATACTCAATGCACTGACCAATGAAGGCAAGCATTCCAAGTGCATTCTTCACCACCTTGTCTACCTGTGACTCCATTTTCAAGGAACTATAAACCTGCACCCAGAGGTGCCTTTGTTTGGCAACACTCCTCAGGGCCATTTCATGAAAGATCTGCCATAATCTACCTTCCTAAAATGCAGCACCTCACATTGAAGTAAAATGTCACTCTTTGGCCTTTTGGCCCATCTGAACAAAGTCCCATGTACTTGGAGATAACCTTCATCACTGTTCACTACACCACCAATTTTAGTCTTCTATGCAAACATACTAACCACACCTCCTATATTCACATCCAAATCATTTATATAAATGACAAAATGCAGTGGAACCAGTGCTGATCCATACAGCACAACACTGTCTCAGGTTTCCAGTCCAAAAATAACCCTCCACTACCACTACCTTCTATCTTCAGCCAATTTTGTAATCAACTGGCTAGCTCCCACTGGATTCCATGTTATCTAACCTCGCTCACCAGTCTAACATGTGGAACCTTTTCAAATGTCCTGCTGACAACATCTACCAGTCTGTCTTCATCAATCTTCTTTGTCATTTCTTCAAAAAACTGATGAGACATGATTTTCCACGCACAAAGCTACTTTGACTCCCCTTAATCAGTCCTTGCCTTTCCAAATACATGTAAATCCTGTCCGTCAGAATCCCCTCCAACAACATACTGACCACTGACATCTGACTCACCGGTCTATAGTTCCCTGTCTTTTCTTCACCACCTTTCTTAAATAATGGCACCACATTAGTCAACCTGCAGTCGTCCGACAGCCCTCCTGTGCCTCTTGATCATACAAATATCTTAGCAAGGGGCCCATCGTTAAAGAGAAATTCATATTTTACAACTTGTTTATCAAAGGTTTCTACTTAATTTGTATTTTGAAAGCATCAACATTTATATTAGAATCCCATAACAACAGATCGAAATTATGAAGGAAAATTTATCAATAATTACATTTTAAATGATATCTTTAAAAAGTTAGAAATCTCAAGAACTTAAGAAAAATAGCAGTATACCATTTGTCCCTCAAGCCTGCTTGGCTATCCAACATTAACTATGTAAGTTAGCTTGCTGAGCTGGAAGGTTTGTTTTCATAAGTTTCGTCATCATACGCGGTAGCATCAGTGAGAGTCTCTGGTGAAGCGCTGGTGCTATGTCTCGCCTCTCTAATTATGTGACATTATGATACATTAATGTGACCAACGACTGCTGCAACTCCATTTTCCCTCTCCATACCCCTTGTTTCACAGTAAAATGCACAACGATAGAGCATTTAAAATCCTCCAAGTAATGTCTCCACATCTCAGTTGTAAATGACTGATTCCTTATCCTGATTCCTAGATTCCTCGGGAGAAAGTGAGGACTGCAGATGCTGGAGATCAGAGCTGAAAATGTGTTGCTGGAAAAGCGCAGCAGGTCAGGGCAGCATCCAAGGAGCAGGAGAATCGACGTTTCGGGCATGAGCCCTTCTTCAGGAATGAGGAAAGTATGCCAAGTAGGCTAAGATAAAAGGTAGGGAGGAGGGACTTGGGGGAGGGGTGTTGGAAATGCGATAGGTGGAAGGAGGTTAAGGTGAGGGTGATAAGGTGAGGGTGATAGGCCGGAGTGGGGATGGGAGCGGAGAGGTCAGGAAGAAGATTGCAGGTTAGGAAGGTAGTGCTGAGTTCGAGGGTTGGGACTGAGACAAGGTGGGGTAGGGGAAATGAGGAAACTGGAGAAATCTGAG
>NC_057714.1:68300656-68315721 GCF_004010195.1 Chiloscyllium plagiosum
CACCTTCCTAACCTGCAATCTTCTTCCTGACCTCTCCGCCCCCGCCCCACCCCCACTCCGGCCTAACACCCTCACCTTATCACCCTTACCTTAACCTCCTTCCACCTTCGCATTTCCAACACCCCTCCCCCAAGTCCCTCCTCCCTACCTTTTATCTTAGCCTACTTGGCATACCTTCCTCATTCCTGAAGAGGGCTCATGCCCGAAACGTCGATTCTCCTGCTCCTTGGATGCTACCCTGACCTGCTGCTCTTTTCCAGCAACACATTTTCAGCCCTAGATTCCTCAGCCTGGAGAAACAATCTCAGTGTCTAAACATGTCAAACCCTTTCAGCATCTTCTACATTTCAATGAAATTGCCACTTCAAACCCCTCCAGTAAACTCTTCAGTAAACTAGAATCTTATATGCAAAAGATTTCTCACAGCTTTGCACAAACGATATTCCCTATGAGACGTTTCTCAATACTTGTGAATCATTAGTTATTTTGAACACTGCATCCCAGAAGAATTGTAAATCTCTATATGGTGGTCATCGCAGAATAAGATGGGAATCAAAACAATGTCTGTAACTCAGAACCTACAGGCACTTCAGATCTTTGATTACAAATGCAAAGCTACCCTATATAAAAAAATCATTTTGTTTCTCTTGTCATATGAGATTATCATAGTACGTTGATGCATATTATATAATTAAACTCACCAACAAATACACAATATTTCAAAACATGAAAATACACATTCTTAGCAGCTAAAAATTTCTTCCAGCAACGTCTCTTACAAACTCAACACAGGCAAGATGAGCCAAATGATGTCCCTCTGTAATGTTCAACGGTGTACACTAATAAATGAAACTTCAGGTGAATTTAAAACAGCTCATAAATTCTACTTAAATCTTCAATTCTCTAGCAACCTGTGCATTACAAAAACATGACTGCACTTAAAGTATTCACCACATAATTAGTTTTAATAGGTAATTTAACAAGAGGAGTTTCAAATTCAAATTATACTGTTATATTCTGCAATGTTTATAGTAAGCAAGGAACTAAACGCATGAACATTGCTTAATCTGTACTTTGTAAATGGCCCACATATGACAAAGCTGAAGTGATAAATAAGATATTTCAATATAAAGCTTTGTAATAGCAAACTAAGTTTGCAAACTAACCAAAAGTTGTAAATTTTAATTATCAACTTTTCAGCTTTTCTATTTTTATACAACTTTAGATTAGAATACTTACAGAGTGGGAACAGGCCCTTCGGCCCAACATGTCTACACCGACGCAAAACCCACCCAGACCCATTCCCCTACATTTTATCCCTGCCCCTTACACTACGGGCAATTTAGCATAGTCAATTCACCTAACCTGCACATTTTTGGACTGTGGGAGGAAACCGGAGCACCCGGAGGTAACCCACGCAGACACGGGGAGAATGTGCAAACTCCACACAGTCAGTCGCCTGAGGCAGGAATTGAACCCAGGTCTCTGGCGCTGTGAGGCAGTAGTGCTAACCACTGTGCCACTGTGCCGCCCACTTCGTTCTCCCAGTGTCTGCGTGGGTTTCCTCCGGGTGCTCCGGTTTCCTCCCACAGTCCAAAAGATGTGCAGGGTCAGGTGAATTGGCCATGCTAAATTGCCTGTAGTGTTAGGTAAGGGGTAAATGTAGGGGTATGGGTGGGTTTCGCTTCGGCGGGTCGGTGTGGACTTGTTGGGCCGAAGGGCCTGTTTCCACACTGTAATGTAATCTAAAAACAAACTTTTATGCTGCCATAAATAATTTAAAAACAGCAATGAGAGTAGATGCTTTATGAATAAATTATTTTGGAAAAATAGCAAAATTACAGAACAGAATTGGTCATCTAACCTGTTGCATCTATGCCACCTAGAAAACAGCTTGTCAACCCAATCTCAATTTCCAGTTCTTGATAACTTTCCCTCTCGGCCACGGCACTTCAAGCATATATCCTTATCTTAAATGCATTTATTCTAAATGCAATAAGGATTTGTGTCTCTAGCGCCCTTTCAGGCAGTGACCTCGAGAGCTTTGGTCACCACCCATGGATTTCTTTTTGGAAAATAAATCTTTCATGTATACTCTATGTTCCTCATAGTTTTATGTACCTCAATAAAATCTGTCTCCTCCAATCCAAAGAATACCAACTCTGCCCATTACAATCTATCCTCATAGATTGCAATGGACAGGTGGCATGATGGCTCAGTGGTTAGCACTACTGCCTCACAGCACCTCTGCTTGAATCCAGCCTCTGTGGAGTTTGCACATTCTCTCTGTGTCTGCATGCGTTTGCCTGGTTGCTTCCCCCCACACTCCAAAGATGTGCAGATTAGATGGACTGGCCAAGATAAATTGTCTGCAGTGTCTAGGGATGTGCAGGCTAGGTGGGTTAGCCACGGGGAATGCAGAGTTATAGGAATATTGTGGGGTGTCTGGGTGCGATGCTCTTTGGAGGGTTGGTGTGAACGGGCTGAACGGCCTTTTTCTGCACTGTAGGGATTCTATGAGTATTGTTAAAATTCTTCAGTCTGCAACATCTTTGCAAATCTTGTCATACCGTATAGTGTAATGCAGAGACCAGAACTGTACACACCATCACAGCTGTGGTTGAACTATTGTTTTATATAACTCTAGTGTAATTCAACTTTAACTCTATATTGAGCTATTAATATAAATTCAGACATTTCTTAATTGAACAACTTTGTGGAGTCAACTAGTTCCACAAAATATTACTCCAATATTTTTTTAAAAATTACTTCAGTTTGATTAAAACAGTAACACTGACAATTTTAACCCATTTTACTTGTACTTTAAAATATAAAGGAACAAAATTAAAATAGTCTTAATACTTACTGTGTATGGAGGGGTAGGCAAAGAAATCTGTGAAACTACTCTTAGCAAGTGTCCATCCACATCACTATAATGACCTATCGTAATGTGGACCACTATTGAATTTAGTTCCGTTAAATGTGTTGAAAAAGTAAATGGCCGTGGCAGTGGGATACGTGATTCAACTTCATAAACTTCATCTTCTTCACCTTCTGGCCAAGCAATGTTTAAAGTATCAGAAGTACATCTCTGCTGAATAGACTCCATATCAAGAAGTGTTTAATCCAAATCTTATACATGGGCTTTTATTTACAGTAAAAACTTATTTTACTAATGAGCTCAAGCCTTATCAAAACCATCACCAACCCAATGCAACTTCAAATCAGCTGACACTTTTTGCAAGTCTTCAGCAAAGGTCTATTCAACAGATGATCACAAGTTGAAAGCAGTGAACAGATAGCAAAGAATTGGCAAAATAAGTGAATAAATCACTTTTGTTTAGCTTATGACAGAATGCTTTAGTCAATTCCAAAAACACTTTAGGGAATTAAGATCCATGCTTCAGTTTATGAAACTCATGGATGATGAGTTACATAGTCAGTTGCCATTTCAATAAAGTTCACTGCTGATTTAAAAAAAAATACATCTGCTCCAAGCCAGTGTAACTAAAGAAATCCATCTTATACTCATTCAATGATTATCTGCCTCAGTGTAGCTAAATAGATCACTGGAGTTTGTCCTGTTGCGTACTTCAGTCTTCATATAAAACAGCGTATGGAACGTTGAGATCACACTTCAAAAATGGTTGTTTTCGTAGGAGCACAAGAGCTGTAGTCTGCTTCCTGAACCCGATTATACAATAACTGCTTCCTGGATTTAGATTTTACATGCAGTGCAGGGGAGTGGCCTAATGTTCATACCTCCAAGCAACCTAGCAGGTGTGACTGCAAACAAAGGTCAGTCAACACAGAGCCAGTAAAACAGGATTCAAAATCCACGTCACTGCAAGTGCTAATTGCTGGTGCCAAGAACTTTGCATTTCAATTTCAGAAAGCTTACAAAACTATGTATATTTTTAAAAATACATTCCACAGCTATATATCCAAAATTAGATATCAGTCTTGGCTTGATGCTACAGCATTATTACAATTAGAAAGTTGTGACTTTAAACCTCATTCCAGGATATAAGCATATAATCTTAGTTGAACATTCAGTAACTGCTACACTGTCACAGGCATTGTTTTTTAGTTGAGATGCTAAGACGAGGCGTTGCCTGTCTTTGCATGTCATACTATCTGAACAACAGGTGGGAAGCTCTCCATGTATGTTGGCAATGTTAATTCCTCAATTAACATCACTACATAGACTATCTAGTCATTTATCTCATTGATATTTGAGACTATTCTGTGCAAATTGGCTAACCATATTTCGCCTTGAATATGTGACCGTAATTCAAAGGCTGTCAAAACAACATAATTGAATGTTTTAAAAGCTTGTGAAAGGCTCTATTTAAGTTCTCTTAAAATGTTAATGCTCAGAAGAATTTTTTAAAATTTGTGAAGCACAAATACCTCAAAAACATTTCTCAAGTAAAAAATAGCTAATTTGTAAACAATATTCTCAAAATCCTTCCTTTAGTGGCATAAAAAGCAATCGTTGTCCAAAACGAATTCCATAACTTCAGTAATTCATTGTCAATCAAGCAATAAAGTAATAAAACATATGTACAATTCAATTCAACCACGAGAATTTGATTAATTTAAAGTTTTGTCCCCAAAATAAAGTAACTACTTATACTACAAACAAGTTGTATTTATAGTCCATAAGATTAGATTAGATTACTTAGAGTGTAGAAACAGGTCCTTCAGCCCAAGTCCACACCGATCCTCCGAAAAGCAACCCACCTAGACCCTTCCCCTACATTTACCCCTTCACCTAACACTATGGGCAATTTAACATGGCCAATTCACCTAATCTGCACATCTTTGGACTGTGGGAGGAAACCGGAGTACCCGGAGGAAACCCACGCAGACACGGGGAGAATGTACAAACTCCACACAGGCAGTAGCCAGAGGCGGGAATTGAACCCAGGTCTCTGGCGCTGTGAGGCAGCAGTGCTAACAACTGTGCCACCCCAATAAATAGAGATGCAAGTTCATCAACCTGTTTCTCATTGCACAAATGATGCCAGTCCTGCTGAATATTTCCAGCATTTTCTCTTTGTAGTTAAAGAAAATTTAGAGCAGATGCCCAAAGGTTTGGTTAAACAGGTAGGCTTATATTAAGTACTTTTAATGAGAAGCACTGATTGGACAGCAGTGAAGTTTGGAGAGAGAATTTCAGACGTTATGATTCCAGCAGTTGAAGGCAATGCTATCAATGGATAAAATAAAAATCATTGATGCTTGAGAAAGAGATCTGCATTATTACAGCACTTAACATGACAACTAGATGGCTCAAAAAAAGCTTTATAGCCAATGTACTATAACGTGCCTTTTGAAGTGTAATCACTTTTTTCTTTGTCCATGGGATTTGGGTGTCATTGACTAGTCAGCATTATTGCCCACTGCTGTTGTCCAGAGGATATTTAAAAGTCAACCACTATGAAATAGGCCTGGAATCCCAAGTAGGCCATACCAGGTAAGAATGGAAGATTTGCTTCCCTAAAATACATCAATGGGTTTTTATAATGTGGTTACATGGTTGTCATTAAACCAAGATTCAGTGCACCCTTGACCTTTCTGGGCTTCCAACACTCAGATTTGTATATTATGCGGATCATGAAGCTTCATGCATTCTTTTTATTAACATGTATATCAAATAGTTAGGTGACTACTATTGCAGTCATTGATTGGCACAGACTCAATAATCCAAAGAGCTTTTTCCTTAGACTTGTATGACTCTAAATTTTATACTCTCCTTGTAAATTTTACCTATTTATAGATCATCGTAAAAGCTAAGACCTTTTAACATGTTACAGACTTCTCCAATCATATATTTTAGTGCTAGTTTTATTTCTGCTTCCAGTACAAGGTTAAATAAGTAAGTTAACAACAAGCATCATTCTCTCAACTCAACTCTTGATATAAGTCATGTTTCGTATCTAGTGTCAAATGTAGTTATTGGTTTAAAAGTTTTATTGCTGCCACTATCAGATGACAACATGAAAGTAAAATCAAATCAACCTCTATTTAGATAGTACTTTTAATTATGGTAAGTACTCCACATTGCAAAAACTGTTGGTGCAATTCCCAGAAGAGTAATTCCAAAGTATAATCAAGTTAACATGAATCAGCATCATAATCAACTTTGATCGTGTGCAAAAGAATATAGATGGGACAGTTAAACACCAAAGAAACTAAAATCAACCATAATTTTGTAACATATGCACTGGTATCTTAACCCAGACCAGTAGGCTGGTTACAGGACATCCAAATCTGGTCTGACTCTCAAAGGCATACTCAGTATCGAGTGTATCCTTTCCTTTATGTACAAGTTTCCATTTGATGGAAGTTAGAATGATAAAGAATTTCTATCAAAGTACAGGAAGAAGCCATTCAGCCCATTGCGTCTGCAAAGGCCCTTCGAACAGCATCCCACCCAGACCCAGCTCCATACCCTATCTCCGTAACCCCAGGGCTAATCCACCTAGCCTACATGCCCCTGGACAATACAGACAATTTATCATGGCCAATCCGCCTAACCTGCACACCTTTGTACTGTGGGAAGAAACCAGAGCACCCAGCAGAAATCCAAATCTGGGAACACAGACAGTCACCTGAGGCTGGAATTGAACCAGAGTCCCCAGCACTATGAGGCAGCAGGCTAATTACTGAGCCACTGCTGCCAAGGATGATGAATGTGCATGCAGATGACCTTTCCAAAGCTACTGTTCCCATCTCTTCATTTCAAAAAAAATGTTGAGAGGTGTGATCACTGAAGATCGTTGGGCCTTAGTATGGTGTAATTCAATGGACAGGATGCTGGAGTGAACCTTTAGAGGAACCTTGCTGTGGTGAAAATAGAGGGGTACTTTAGTACAATTCCATGAAATTCCATGAAATGCACCTTCCAAATGATGGAAGCCCTAGGTAGGTGACTGAGCAAGTGGGTGAGAGTAGAAAGTTGTTAATTAGGAAAACAAACCTCAATTCAAACTTATATAGAAAATATGTTACCTGATGGGTAGTTTCACTGATAGCTTCCAGCAACTTTTCCAAAGCAGCTTGCAGACGAGCGCCCACATTTAGTACAAGCTCTTCAGTCTCAGGATCCAGTTCTCCACTGCTGAAAATGCTTTCTGTGAAATGGTGAGACAGCTCCAGCCCTCCATCTGGAGCTCCAGCCATTCCTCCTGGCCAGATACTACTATCATCCCCTGCTGTGTCATGTCCATGATAGGAATGTAACTGCTCTTCTGAGGATTAAACAAAAAGTCTATAAATCGCGCTTTGCTCACTGAACACAAGACCATTTCACAATAATAGTTATGAAAGCATTCAGAGCTTTAGTTCAAACATACTGGTCCAGATTTTGCATCATTAAATATTTTGAAATTGCCTGCATTCACAGCCATTACTTCTTTGAAATCGACAGCAATTTTTGGAAATCCAAAGTCTACTGCCAGCGATTCTATACCTCTTCAAAAAGTCCCACTTTAGGAATTCCCTAAATCCGTATACAATTTAGAGGTTACTGAGCTAACTTTACTCTTTTACCCAACTAATATCACTGTAATGATCTTTGAAGAAGTTACACATTAGTGAATGATGGGTACCTGGGTTTTTAATGACACATTAAGTTCACAATTATTATTGAATAACTCCTCTAGCTCTGTAGAAAGTGTCAAAGTTTTCCATTATGCTTCAAAAATTCCATATTTTAATAATTGTTTTATAAACCTAATACATCCCTGAAGATGGTAAGACAGGTTAATAGGGTAATTAAGGCAGCATGTGGGATGGTTGCCTTTATCAGTTGTGGCATAGATTATAAGAGCAGGGAGGCTATGTTGGAGCAATACATAAATTTGATTCGGCCACAGCTGAAGTACTGGTGCAATTACGGTCAGCATACTATAGGAACAATGTCATTGCACTGGATGGGTTGCAAAGGAAATTCACCAGGCTAGTGTTTGGGATAAAGCATTTCAGTTATGAAAAGAAACTGAATAAGCTCTGGATGTTTTCTTTGGAGCAGATTGAGGGGAGGCCTGATAGAGGTATATTAGATTATGAGGGGCATAGACATGTTGGATAGGAAGCATTTCCCTTAGTTGAGGAATCAATAACATGGGGCTATAATTTTGAAGAGAAATACAGGAGGTTTAGATGATTTGAAAAAAAAACTTTCGACCTAGAGAGTGGTGGGGGTGTGAAATGGACTGCCTGGGAAACATCACAGCCTTTAAAAAGTACTTGGGATGGACACTTGAAGTGTCACAACATGCAAGATTAAGGACCTAGTATAAGTACTGGTGTATTTTTGTTGGTAGAGACTCAGTTGTCCAAAGAGCCTGTTCTGTACTTTATGGTTCTATGCAACATTTTTGATATTTCATGCATTTTTAATATGCATATGAGTCATTTATTTCACTCTGTAAAATGTCATTGATAATACATTTTATTTCATGGTGCTCTGTCTGAGAGAACACTTTGAAGTGATTGGCTACATATCCAAATGCCATCACAGCTTTTGGACCCTTGCACCTGGAGACAACACATCCCCACATCCAATGCCACAAATCACTATAAATCTGTGCACCTGATCCTTCTGGATCAATTGCAAACAGTCATTTCACTGCTGATTGTAAAATTAGGGGCATTTCAGTAACAATATCAGTACGTATGCTGTCTACTAGCCATCAAAAACTTTCTAAAAATAAATGTTCTTTCTAACATTTTGAATTAAGATTACTTAAGAATTTTATTAAACTACATAGAGAACACATTTTAAGCCTGCTTAAAAATACATAGAACAGTAGCTTTGGTAATGAAAACAAAAACACAACTTATGGCATTTTGGGCTTAAATTTTCAGACGTCTAGAAGGTTAAGAGATAAACAAACATTTTAGTAATTCTGGGAAAAAATATGCAAGAAATATAATAGTGATACACCAGTGGAGTGAGTCAATCAAATAATCATTCAGCACAGAAAACTTTGGGTTTACTATGCTAAGACAGCTGTTTGAAAGGAACATGTCTTACTCACTGGTACTTCCCACATAACTTAAAATCCTTGTAAGGCAGAGAGTGTGTTGCTGGAAAAGCACAGCAGGTCAAGCAGCATCCGAGAAACAGGTAAATAGACATTTTGGGCTGGAGCCTTTCGCCAGAAACGTTGATTCTCCTGCTCCTCGGATGCTGCCTGACCTGCAGTGCTTTTCCAGTACCACACACTCAACTCTGATGTCCAGCAGCTGCAGACCTCATTGTCTCCCTACAAGGATTTTAAACCTATTTATTGATGAACCAACTATTTTATATAACAAGAAGAGAAACATATACAATGTCTTTGGGGAAAAAACAACTATTACTCTACATTGACTATTGTTTAATTGATTTCAAAGGCAGTTGAAGAGGCTTTGTACCAGAGACAAACAAAATGAATGAGCATGACTTTAAGCTAACCACGCAACATGAATCACTAATTGAATGAGAAGTCAGGGACAGAGTGATAACAAAAAGGAATATTTTTGATTCATGGAATGTAACAAGGAGTTATGATTTGTATGGGCTTTAGCTTTCCATATGTATTAATAACAGTTAAAGAAATTCTGAGTCACGTATTTAAATTAATAGGTATAGTTAAATTGCCTGGCTGGAAGTAGGTAGCTAGAACATTGTCAAAAAATGCAAAAGTGAGCAAAACTCCACCAGAATGCAAATTCTACAAGGGGAATTGTTTGTCATTTATATAAATGATTTGGATGAGAATACAGGAAGCATAGTTAATAAGCTTAAGGATGACACCAAAAATTCGTGGTATAGTAGACAATGAAGAAGGGTATCTAAGATTACAAAGGAATCATGATCAATTGGGACAATGGGCCGAGGAATGGCAAATGGAGCTTAATTTAAATAAATATGAGGTGTTGCATTTTGGTTAATCAAACAAGGACAGGAATTATACAGTTAATGGTATAGCCCTGTGAAGTGTTGTCGAACAGAGGGATCTAAGAGGTTAGGTACATAACTCCTTGAAAGTGGTGTCACAGATAGACAGGATGCATAATTGCCTTTCTTGCTTAGATCATTGAGTATAGGAGTTGGGATGTTATTTTGTGGTTGGACAGGATGTTGGCAAGGCCACTTCTGGAGTATTATGTACAGTTCTAGTCACCCTGCTATAGGACAGATATTATTAAGTTAGAGAGGACACAGAAAAGATTTAGAAGAATGTTACTAGGACCTGAGGATTTGAGTGGTAAGGAGAGCCTGGGACTTTTTTCACTGGAGTGGAGGAGGTTGAAGAATAGATTATAGAGGTTTGTAAAACCATAAGGGTATAGAGAAGGTGAATAGCAAAGGCCTTTTCCCTGCGATAAGTAAGTTCAAAACTGGAGGGGATAATTTTAAGGTGAGAGGAGAAAGATTTAAAAGGGACCTTAGGGGCAACTGTTTCATACAGAGGATAGTTCATTTGAGTAATGAACCACCAGAGGGAGTGGTAGATTCAGGTACAGTTACAATATTTAAAAGACATTTGGATAGGTACATGAATAGAAAACGTTTAGAAGGATATGGAGCAAACACAGGCAAATGGGACTAGTTTACTTTGGGAAACTTGGTCGACATGAACGCATTAGACCAGAGGGTATGTTTCTATACTGTATGATTCTATTACTCTAAGTATAAAATTATCTCCTGTAAATCCAACAAAGATCAATGTGAATATTTTCTGATGAGAAATTAGGAGCTAGAAACAGAATTTAGATACCCATGTACAAAACTAAAAAGCTATTTTTTTTATTAAAATAGGACTGAAAATCACAAGAAAGAAAGTGATCTTCGGTTGTATAGAATCAGACCCCAATCTGCAGCACTGCAATCACTTTTGGAACACTGCACATCAGGAAGGAATTATGGTCTTGGAGAAAATAATGGGGAAATTTAAGAGATGTATATAAGGGCTTGGAAGACAAATCACAATACTGTTGTATTCCATTGAGCATAGAGAATTGCAAGATGATGTAATAGAGATGTTTAAAATAATAAAGTGATTTGATCGAGTGGATATGCGGAACATAAGCTTAACGTTACAGTTGGATCATTCAGGAGTAAGACGCACCTTCTTTGTACAAAGGTTTGTGGAAATTGCATCTCCTAAAGAATGTGGATGGACTGAGTCAATTACAATGTTTATGACTGAATTAGACAGATATTTGTTTGGTCAGGGATATGAAGAAAAGGCAAGTAAATACCAGTTATGATCAAAACTGAAAAGTTCAATGGTGTCTCTTTATTCATGCAATGTTAGTTTCAATTTTCCAGTGCTTTGTTATCATTACTTCCTGCAAGACTGAACTAGGACACTAATTTAAACTAATAGTCAGGAAATTAAAAGCTCTCAAATGTATAAAACAGTAAGTGAATTAATGAAGGTATTAGCCAATGTTAACACAATTCTCCAAGTATGGCATGTTTACAGTGCTTTGAACATACTTTAAACAGACCTAGCAACTCAAACTTAGGCATCCACATGGTGCTGTGGGCCATCAGCAGCAGCAGAATTGTGCCTGACCACAATCTATAACTTTTTGCCTCAGTATAACTCAATCAAACCAGAAGATCAACACTGGTTTGATGAAAAGTGCAGGAGGGCATGCTTCTCAGCACCAGGCATATATAAAATGAAGGTGTCAACTGAGTGAAACAACTATCCAGGACGACCTGCATCCCAAACATTAGAAGCAATATGAAACAGATAGAGCTAAATGATCTCACAACCAACAGTTCTGTTTGAAGCTATGCAGTCCTGTCACAACCAGTCCTGAATAGTGGCAGACCATTAAACAACTCTCAGGTGTGGAGGCTCCATAAATATCCTCATCCTTAATGAGTCATAGGGGGTGACAGCACAGAAAAAAGGCCTGTTGACCCACTGAGTCTGCACCTATTAAAAACAACCACCAACTATTTTAATCACATTTTGCAGCATTTGGCATTACAAGTGTACATCGCAAGGGTTTCTGCTTCGACCACCCTTACAGGACGTGAGTTCCAGATTCCCATTATCCTGTGGGTGAGAAACAATTTCCTCATATCCCAACTAAACCTCCTGTTTTCCTATGCTCCCTGTCATTGATCCCTCCACCATGGGGAAAAGTTTCTTTCCAACTAGCCTAAACTATGCCCCTTTTAATTTTATACATCTCAATTCTGGCCCTGCTCAGCTCCTCTACTCCAAAGAAAACAATTCTATTTGAAAACAGCTAATACTCTCTCTTCGTAGCAAAATTATCACCTGGCAATATCCTGGTAAATCAACTCTGTACCCTCTATAGTACAATCATATCTCTCCCATAACACGGTTTGCAGGGCAGGACACAATACTGTGAGAGAACACCATGTCAGTGTAAAGACAAGGCTGAAGTATTTGCATTCATCTACAGCTAGAAGTGCCAAGTGAATGATGCATCACAATCTCCTATCAAGGTCCCCAGCATCCCAGCTGACAGTCTTCAACCAATTCAGATCACATCTCAAGAGACAAGTGAAGATTTGGATACTGTAAAAAGACTATGGGGCCTAATAACATTCAGTACATGAGTACTGAAGTATCCCTCCATAACTAGCTGTGACCTGGACAAACTGCTCCAGTACAGCTATAACACTGGTATCTACCTGACATTTTGGGAATTTACACAGGTGTATTCAATGCACAAAAAGCAAGATGAATCCAACATGACCAATTACTGCCCTGTTAGCATAATGCCAGTCATCAAAGTGATGAAAGGGGCATCAACCCTGCTATCAAATGGAACCTGCAAAGGAATAACCTGCTCAATGATGCAACATTTTTGTTCCACCACGACTTCTAAGCTTCTGACCTTATTATACCCTTCGTCCAAACATGACCCAGAGTGGGAAGTCCAGAGGGGAGTGACTGTCCCTCACACGAAGGCAGTATTCAACAAAACATGGTATCAAGGACCCTTAAAAAAAATCAGGTCAATGAAAATCAGGAGAAAACTCTGTGCACAAAGGCACAGATCAAGACTATCATAGAATTTTCTCTACTTGCTTGGATGCATGCAGCTCTAACAACTTTCAAGAAGCTCGACACCATCCAGAACAAAGCAGGTTCCTTGACTGGTACATAATCCACCACCGTCAACGGTCACTTCCTTCACAGTCAATGTACACTGGCTGCAGTGTATGCCATTTACAAGATGTTAAGCAGTTATTCACCATCAACCATCAACAGCACATTCCAAACGAGTGACTTCTACCATCAAGAAGGACAAGAGCAACCAATGCATTGGAATTCATCAGTTGCAAATTCCCCAAGTCAGACACCAAAAAAAACTTGCTCTTTAATCTAAATTCCAATTACAGTATACCTCACATTCGTCAACATCAGCCATCAACAGTTACTTTTATCTGATGAAATTAGATAATTATAATAATCAGTATCAACATTGACATACCTTCTACAGTTCCAAGGTTCTGTAATCTGAAAGACTGCAGTGCTTCAATAGATTCTTGTGTGTCTTGATCCCATGAAGGTGTTCCCAAAGAAGGCTGTCCCCTAATGGATCTCTCCACAAAAGCGGAAACATGCCTACTTATGGTTTCTTCTGCAGCTGCCGTAGTCTTAACCACTTCTGACAACACTTTCAACAGTCTCTCATTGGTCTTTTTTAAACTATTTCTGTACAAGTAAATGAAACATTAACAAGGGAATGTTTTAATGTACAAGTTTAAACATTGTATAAAGAATAATCAAATATTAATAACACTACCTTTTTTCAAATAGAAATTAAATACAACTTCTTAATTTAACAATTAAAAGTATTGCAATTTCTTATGTCACTTAACCAGAACCAAAAGTACTCAACAGTAAGGTAGGACAAAAACATTCATCACTGTTAAAATGAGGCAAAAAGTTGACCCGTTTCATTTTACACTCATCAGACCTAGGAAGCAAAAACAGGAGCAATATTGCAACATGATCACAGTCAAAGAGGATATCATTTCTGACTTGCATTAAGATGTTTTCATTGCTGTGGCAGAAGTAGAAAACTAATTGGAGAGCTTCAAGAAAGCTGAATATATATCTGGAAGGAGAGATCATGTTCAAAGCTTGGGAGAAAAAAGGGAAGTTGGAGATATAGGGTTTGTTTTCAAGGATGGGAATAGGTAAACAATTCTTTTTCTTGAAGTGGAGAGAGTGATAATAGCAGATTTAAAAGCAAAAGTATCTGAAGAGGGAGATCTGTTTATGGCATCAACAAACATGAGGATGAGGACAAAAGAAATGTTGGATGATCAACAATTTATTAGGACTAAGATCAAGAAGTGGGTCTCATCAAAGGAGGATCTCATAGATACATGTGGTACACATGGCTTTAGCAATTCAAACTAGCAATATTGCTGAATTTCATTGTGTTTATATATTATACCAAAAATGAACTTGAACTACTCTTCAAATTATTCAATAATTAATGCATAATTACTCTAATTTATTATTCTGTTTCACTCTGTGTCAAGTTGTAGCTTTGTAGCAAATAAGTACATTCAAAAAACCTGTCATTTTACTTTAATATTTGTGTTGTCCAAATTCATTATCTCATTTCATACAAACTTTGGACTTAAAGCAACTTTACATAATATTCAATCTGTCAGCTTCAAACCATGCTGACACATGCATTTATGAAGTCAGTTTTTAAAATCCGAGTTTTACTCTCAACTTTAAAAGGAGAAAGTGAGGTCTGCAGATGCTGGAGATCAGAGCTGAAAATGTGTTGCTGGAAAAGTGCAGCAGGTCAGGCAGCATCCAGGGAACAGGAGAATCGACGTTTCGGGCATAAGCCCTTCTTCAGGAATGAGGAAAGTTTGTCCAGCAGGCTGAGATAAAAGGTAGGGAGGAGGGACTTGGGGGAGGGGCATCAGAAATGCGATAGGTGGAAAGAGGTCAAGGTGAGGGTGATAGGTCAGAGGGGGAGGGGGGCGGAGAGGTCAGGAAGAAGATTGCAGGTTAGGAAGGCGGTGCTGAATT
>NC_057714.1:68317614-68329956 GCF_004010195.1 Chiloscyllium plagiosum
ACCTGCAATCTTCTTCCTGACCTCTCCGCCCCCACCCCAGTCTGACCTATCACCCTCACCTTGACCTCTTTCCACCTATCGCATTTCTGACGCCCCTCCCCCAAGTCCCTCCTCCCTACCTTTTATCTCAGCCTGCTGGACAAACTTTCCTCATTCCTGAAGAAGGGCTTATGCCCGAAACGTCGATTCTCCTGTTCCCTGGATGCTGCCTGACCTGCTGCACTTTTCCAGCAACACATTTTCAGCTCTAAACTTTAAAATTTAACTTGGGGAAATAAAATACAAATAGGGTTCAATTAATTCATGTTTTCAATGTTGAGTATTCAAACTTGTGAAGCAAATTGTTACACCATGCTAACCTTTGTTTTGTGATGGCATTTTCATCATCGTCTTCGGATTTTTCTTCACTTGTTGATATGCTCTTTGGATCGTGAGGATGTTCTTTGGATTTATGCTGGTCTTCTGTTTTGCTCTGTCCCAAGTTGTGGATTGGTAGCAAATTAACAAATGACAAAAATCCTGTCATTTTACTTTAACACTTTTCTTCCCTAAGTTCATTTCCTGATTTCATACAAACTCCAGACCCAAAGCAAATTCACATAACGTTCAATTTATCAGCTCCAAATTATGCTGAAACATGCAACGAAACAACACTGTTTTTAGCTACTTCTTTTCAATGTTTTGCAAATTTGAGACCAATGCATTACATTTGGCTTGGCAAAACAAACAGCACAGAATTAAGTCCCTCTTGTATGCTGCTATGACAACACAAGACTTCAGCTATTAATGGTGTAAACGATGCCACGCCTTTACCTGTTGAAACCAATAAATACAACAGCCCCACGAATTTTACATTCATTTGTTGACAGCATATAAGTGCTGAATTTAAATAATTGAGAAATTATTTAAAAATAAACATCAGACCTGCATTATTAGACAAGCACAATTTACCATCTCTGTCTGTGTACTGTTGTGGATTCCCTGTGAGTGCCTTTCCTTTCCAGTTGCATTAAGACTTTTAAGCTTTTCCAATTCTGCAAACATTCTTTCATTTTCTAATGTCAGTTTCTCATTATAAATAGAACCATTCTGTAAATAAATAAAATGTGAAAAAATTCTAGTGAACATTAAATTGGTCCAATATTTTATCAATTAACATTCAAGCGTCAAATTATATTGACTGCATACTAATTTTATTTAAAACCAGATACAGGGTTTAAAAGTGAAAGAAATGGAAACATTTATTTTAGCATTTTTGATTGTTAATCAAAGGTATTGTTGAGAACTGACACTTTTTTTTAAGTCATACAGGGCTGAGACAGAGTAGATGGACAGAAACTGCTCTAAAGGATCAAGGACCTAGGCACATCAACTGGCTGGCAAAAGAATTAATGGCGACATGAAGAAAAATTTTTATGCAGCAAATAGTTAGAATCTAGAATATATCAACTGCGGTGCAAGTAGTCACAATTAGCGTTTTCACAATGAGATTGATAAGCAACCACGAGAATGAATTCCACAGTACTGCAATTTTATTATCCACTCTAGTAGGAAAAACAGAACGGCAGAATTGTATTCAAATGGTGATAAACTGGGAAATGTTGATGTACAAAGGGAACTGGATGGCCTTGTTCATCAGTCACTGAAAACATGCATACAGATGCAGCAAGCAGTTAGAAAGGCAAATATATTAGCGTTCATTACAAGGGAATTTGAGTGAAAGAGCAAGGGTGTCTTGCTGAATCTGTACTTGACCTTGGTGAGATCATACCTGGAGTATTGTCAGTAGTTTTGGTGCCTTTATCTAAGCCCATTTAAGCCAGAAAATGTATATTTTAATAGTGATAGTCTGTTCAGTGAATTGAGGTCAAGAATTAAAACTGCACAAGACAGAGTTATCAACAAATTCAACAGGTTGATTCCTGGGGTGCCAGGTTTGTTCTGAGAGATTGTGTCAACTAGGCCTGCGTTCACTGGAGTTTAGTAGAATGATAGAGGGTTTTGTTGAAATGTATTATTCTGACAGGACTGTACAGACTGGATCTGGGGATGGTGTTCCACTTGCTGTGTGTTGACTGTGTGCTCTAGAATCAAGGGCCACAGTCACAGGATACAGGGTGTATCATTTAGGACAGAAATGAGGATTTCTTCACTCAGATTGTGGTGACCCTGTGAAATTCTCCACCATATGAGTTATGGAGAGCATGTATGGGACCTTTAAAGTGAAATTATGTTTAATTAATTTGCTTGAGTTTTTATTGAGATAATGTAACAGAGGATTGATGAGGATAATGTTGTTGTCATGCTGTTCATCGACTTCTAAAGGTACTTAATAAAGTGACTCATAGCGGAACTGGTTAAAATCAATCATACATCTTAAATTCAGCAAAACAAATCTCAGACAACAACAAGACTGAGTGATGAGCAAATATTATTGGTAAATAGTTGCTTTATGGAGTGGAGAAAGGTTTATAATAAATTTCCCAGGGATAGTTTCAGCAATCCTTGAAATCCCTAATCAATGATTTGAGTCAATTGAAACTTCCAAAAGAATTGAATTGTCTGAGAAGGAAATGTTTCCAGAGGAACAGAGAAATGGCAGGGCAGTGGCATTATGTCAGCATTCAAAATATGCCACTGGAAGGTTGGGGGTGAATTTGCACCTGAAATCCCAAAATACCCAAGACCATTCAGCCACAGGAAAGACCAATTAAGAAAAATTGATCCAATATGAAATCTTCCATACTGCTTCTCCCTCAAATTGATGCTGAGAGTGATAGGGAGGGGATGAGGGAGGAAGGCTGCAAGGGAGAGGAGGAGAGAGTGAAATCCAGAGAGAGAGAGAGAGAGAGAGAGAGAGCGGGAGGACAAGAAATAATGAAGGGATAGCGTGAAAGGCAGGGAGGGAGACTGCAAGGGAAGGGGAGAGAAAGAAAGGGAGGCAAGGAGAGACTAGACAGGAGGATGTAAGCAGCAGAGAAAATCAAGGAGAGGCTCCAAGAGTGTATGAGGCAGATTCTGAAAGATGTGAGGAGGAAGACAGAGGCAGACTGGGGAAAAAGTGGTTGGCAAGCTCTAAGTGAGATGGTCTGAGGAGGAAAGCTTCAAAAGAGAACAGTTTTGAACCTGTCAATAAAGAAAGACTTCATTAACTTGGCAAAAAGCAACTTGAAAGTACTGCAAGTGAATTCCAGCTTTGTCAATCCTTGATGGTTGGGTACAAGTTGTGGCTTCATCAATCTCCAAAAGATGTCTTTAGGCTGATGACTTTCTGTGTGTAATAGTCTTTGCCAGTTCTTTTGAGCAAGAAGATTTTAATTTATGCCTGTTGCTTTGTGCTAAAAACTGTGCTGTATAAGGAAACAATGCTTTTCCTTTGTACAATATTGTAACTTTACATTTAATAGAAGGTTGATAATCATTGAGGATATCAATGAATCCTTTTAATTCTGCCTTTGTACAGATCCGAAGACCATATATACTGCATATCAACAGACATACAGAAGGTATTGTTATTATGTAAATACATCACCTAGTAAATATGGAGCTAGAAGGGAAACAAAGTACCTAGAAACCTAATTGTTTCCTTAAAGAAAAACACAGAGTAAGCAAAAAATAAATCATTGGTGCCCTGCATTAGGTGAATGGCTCCTTTAGAGGGCCAGCACAAACACAATGAGCTGTAAGCCTCTTCGAGCTGTAATAATTCAATGGCTCAATGAGGGTCAATTAAATATTAGTGCAACATTTGAGTGAACAAATTGTTGCAGCAGAAACTGTTCCTCGCAAAGAAGAAATTAGAGGCTGCTTAATGGTAAAAACATGCAGAAAATAAGAGACAATCTGTTAACAAAAGTAACAGTAATTGTGGAATGTCAAAGTTTGGGCGAATTTGGTCATAGGCCTATTGGTTAGATAAGAGAAAGTCTCAGCTAAGGATAAGGTTCTAATACTAAATTATAGTCATGAGATAATATACATGCAACCTCGAGTTAAGTTTTTACAGGATCAGTGCTGGAAAGATACAAGCTAAATATAATCTGTGTGACTGCAGTAGAAATTTCTAACAGCCACACAACTAGAGATGGATGTAATGTATCACAAAGGAATAATACAATGCTGGATTCAATGCTATTCAATCATGATGTGAAAAGTCATGATGAAGAGAAAGCATGGGAAACAGTTCCAAGATGGAAGTCATTCTGCACAATGTAATTTAGAGAAAAAAAAAATCAGATCTTACAGAGCACCCTGAAGAATTATGACATTTAGACCTTGATGTTTGTGCTAAGCTTATTTAGTATAATATGCAAGGGTAAAGATAAAGGCCAGAAAATGGGAAATAGAGAAATTGAACAGAGGTCTAAAAAGAGATCAGGATCGTGGCTGCAAATAATACAAAAATATGCAGCAAAAAAAATCTGATTGATCTCTCTTCACTCACCATGACCCTCACTAAAGAAGTAAATGTATCATACACAAGTTCTCCCAAATTTCTGTTTTTATTGGTTCTTTAGGTATTTTTTTAAAATATAATTTCCACAAAACTTTTCAATCTAAAATTGCAACCCAATTTCTTTCTTATTCATATATAAACATCTCCATCTCATCCTTTCAGTACTTTTGTTGATTTTCAGATGTCCTACATTCAGATTTCTAGGACCCTTTTTAACTCGGTTTAATATATATTGATATTGTGTTAGTGCCTACATTCCATCTTTATAAACTGGGTACATATTATTCTCAATCTGCATCCTGTTAATTTATTCTCACCTCTGCAAGTTGCTTCTTCAGTTTTTCCACCTCAGCCAACAATTGCTCTTGTTCATCATGCAGTCGTTCTAGCTGTAGTGCATGAAATTGTCGTAAAGCTTCTACTGATTGCTGATGTTCCTGATCTTGTCGAACAAGCTCCTGCCTTAAGTCCTCTAAACTCTCCTGTGAGCAAGTTGGAAAAAGGTGAGGCTGCAATTTATTTTCTGTTTGTAAAGTATATCATTCATCCAAAATGTCATATTGCAACATTACCATTCTACTGCAGATGTTTTAGTGCTTCTGAATAAATACTGCTTAAATATATTCTCAGACTGTGCGTTTAAATTCTTATTTAATTTTTCTTTAAAATTTATCAGAAAGTACATGAGAATCAGACAGCTCTTTAAACACTGTCTCAAGAAATCTTAACTAGTCCAGGTGTTCCTATACTCAAAAGTGAGAAAGTACTCCAATTGATTACGGGAAAATGCTTAGCGCTAAGGACAGAACTCCCAATTTCCTGTAACAATCAAGCATGTCCGAGTGCACTGCATTTTGTGTTCAACTTACCAAAGAATTAAGAGATCATAGAGTCATACAGCACTGATACAGACTTTTCAGTCCAACTTGTTCATGCCAACCAGGTTTCCTAAAGTGAACTATTCATTTGCTTGCATTTAGGCCATATCCCTCAAAACCTTTCTTATCCACATACTTGTCCAAATGTCTCTTAAATGTTGTATTTGTACTCATTTCTATCATTTCCTCTGGCAGTTTATTCCATATACGCACCACCCTTTGTGGGAAAAAGTTGACACTCTTTCCCCTCTCACCTTAAACCTATGGTCTCTAGTTTTGGACTCCCCTAACCTGGGGAAAAGACCTTGGCTATTCAGCTTATCTATGGTTCTCATGATTTTCTAAACCTTAATAGGTTCACCATTCAGGCCCATACTGTCCAGGAAGGAAAAAAAGACCAAGCCTGTCCCTCTAACTCAAACCCTGCAGTCGAGGTAACATCCTTGTAGATCTTTTCTGCACCCTTTCCAGTTTAATGACATCCTTCCTAAAGTAGGGCAATCAGAAATGTACATAGTACTCCAAACATGTCCTCACCAATGTCTTGTACAGCTGCAATATGATGTCCCACCTCCTATTATTCAATTCATGAAGGCAAATGTGCCAAATGCCTTCTTTACCACCCTCTTTATCTGTGACCCAACTTTCAAGGAATTATGTATCTGAACCCCTAGGTCTCTCTCTTTGACAACACTTCCCAGGGTCAAGATTAGAGTGGTGCTGGAAAAGCACAGTGGATCAGGCAGCATCCGAGGAGCAGGAAAATCGACCTTTTGGGCAGGAGCCCTGGCTTATTTGGAGAATTACCCCACGAAGGCAATTGCAAAGTCTTGTTGTTGGTGTCCAGTCCAGATGCCCCAGAGAGTGGGGTGGGTGTATATGGAGTTGGGGGTGTGTGTGGGTGACGATGTTGGAGGGGCAGTGTTGCACGGGGTCAAGGGTGGGGGCGGTGTTGGGGGCAGGGCCTCGCGCATTGTGGCCTGCTGCAGTCTCCTGAATGGGGAGCAGACTTTAAAAACTCCTGAGCCCCAGAGGAAAGGCATTTAATCGATTAACTGAATAATCGATTATCCGAATGAAATAGTGCCTGCCCATCAGGTTCAGATAATTGAGGTTCCCCCTGTATAGGCTGGGTGGGGAATTTCAATGTTCACAAACAAGAGGGGCGCACGAGCAGCACTACTGATTGAGCTGGTCAGTTCCAAAAGGATATAGCTACTAGACTGGGTTTGCAGCAGATGATGAAGGAACCACGAGGGGGAAAAAGTGCTGGTTGCAGATCCATCTAACCAGTAAGAGTGACCACTGCACAGTCCTTATGGAGATGAAGTCCCACCTTCCCACTGAGAATAAGCTCCATGATGTTGTGTGGCACTATCACCATCGTAAACGGGAGAGATTTCGAATAGATCTAGCAACTGAAGATTGGATACCCATGAAATTGGATCAACAGCAGCAGAAATGTACTTCAACACAATCTGTAACCTCATGGCCTGGCAAATCCCCAACTCAACTATTACTATCAAGCCAGGGGATGAACTTTGCTTCAATGAAGAGTGCAACAGGGCACACCAGGAGCAGCATCAGGCATACCTGAAAACGAGGTGTCAACCTGATGAAGCTACCAAACAGAATTACCAAATAGCGTAAGCAGCAAGTAATATTCAGAGCTAGCGACCCCACAACCAGGAGATCAAATCTAAGCTCTGCAATCCTGGCATATCCAATAGCAAATGGTGATGATCAATTAAACAACTTATTGGAGGAGACGACTCCACAAGTATCTCTCAATGACGAAAGAGCCCAGCACATCAGTTCAAAAGGTAAGGTTTAAGCATTTGTAGCAATCTTCTACCAAAACTGCCCTGTGGATAATCCATCTTGGCCTCTGCCAGTGGTCCCCAATATTACAGATACCAATCAGATCTTCAGATACAGATGTTTAACCAATTTGATTCACTCCATATGATATCAAGAAATAGTTGGAGGCACTGGATACTGCCCTGACATGGGCCCTGGCAACATTCCAGCAATAGTACTGAAGGCTTGTGCTCCAGAACTTGCCCAGGTATGTGTCATACATAAAAAGCAGGACAATCCAACCCGGCCAATAACCACCCCATCAGTTTGTTCTTGATCATCAGTAAAGGGATGGAAAGTGTCATCGACAATGCTAGCAAGCAGCACCTGCTCAGCAATAACTCGCTCAGTGACACCCAGTTTAGGTTCCACCAGGGCCACTCATTACAACCTTGGTTCAAACATGGATAAAATTAATTGAATTGCAGAGGTGAGATGACAGTGATAGCCCTTGACACCAAGACTGCATTCGATCAAGTATGGCATCAAGGAACCCTGGAATCAAATCTATCAGGAGACAAATACTCCACTGATTGGAGTCATACCTGGTAAATAAAATGATAGTCGTTGTTTTTGAAGGTCAGTCATATCAGCTCCAGGACCTCTCTGCAGGAGTTCGTCAGGGTAGTGTCCTAGGTCCAACCAACTTCAGCTGCTTTATCAATGACCTTCTCTCTATATAAGGTCAAAAGTGGGGATGTTCGCCAATGATTGCACAGTTGTCAACACCATGCAACTCCTCAGATAATGAAATAGCACATGTTCAAATACACTAAGATCTGGACAATATAAAGACTTTGGCTGACAAGTGCCAAGTAAGATAAATAGCCACACAAATGCCAGGTTATGACCATCACCAATAAAAAACAATCCAACTATTGACTTTTGAAATTCAATGGTGTTACCATCACTGAATACCCCACTATCAACATCCTGGGGAGTTACCATTGACCAGAAATTCAACTGATCTTTCCATATAAATACAACAGCTGTAAGAGCAGGTGAGAGGCGAAGAATACTGCAGCGAGTAACTTACCACCCGACTCTGTAAAGATAGCCCACCATCTACAAGGTGCAAGTCAGGACGTGGAATACTCCCCATTTGCCTGGATGGGTGCAAGTCCAACAACACTCAAGAAGCTTGACACCATCCAAAACAAAGCAGCCAGCTTGATTGGCACCACACCCACAAACATCCACTCATCACACCACCGATGCTCAGTAGCAGCATTGTCTACAAGATGCACTGCAGAAGCTCATTAAAGATCCTCAGACAGCACCTTCCAACACTACCATCTTGAAGTACAAGGGAAACAAATATATGGGAACACCACCAGCTTTAACTTTCCCTCCAAGCCACTCCTCATCCTGATTTGGAAATATATTGCCGTTCCTGAACTGTTATTCAGTCATACCCTGGAATTCCCTTCCTACTGGCATTGTGGGTCAACCCACACAAGTGGAATGCAGTGGTTCAAGAAGGCAGCTCACCACCACCTCTCAAGGGCAACTAGAGATGGGCAATAAAAGCTATTCATCCAGCAATGCCACAATCCCACAAATGAATTTTAAAAATTAACTGATTCATGAAAACATGATGGCACCAAATACACCAACAAAACAGGTAGGACATGAATAAATATAAACCTATTCATATGTTCATACAGGCACAAAGTTACATTATCAGCATGCTGTACTCAAAACATGTGGCCCAAAAATTGAATATTGTACAATGTCTGTTATGATATTTTGAATATAAGGTTAAGCTATTTGATAAGGCACTGAATCTGATCTGAGCTCTGCTATAACATACATGGAAGTGCTAGAGGAACTGCTACAAGATTTTCATTATTTATTCCAGAGAAGTGGAAACTCACCTGTGCGACTTCATGCATCGTTAATTCAGTATCTTCTACTTTACACTCACTGCTAAGTTCCTTCAAATTCAGACTTGAATGATCTTGAACATAAGAATGTTTGTACAATTGCTGGTTAGCTTTCAAAACCTCTTCGTGCAAAGCCACATCCGTAACTATACCAACATTTTCAAATTTATATTCTGTCTTGTAATTCTCCAATTGCCTTTGAAGAGCTTGAATTTCAGCTTCCTTTTGTTTCAAGGAATTCTGAAGTTTCTCTTTTTCTTCTGAAAACAGATTTTCTAATCTTTTTCTGTCTGCATCAAATTGAATCTGGAGATCTTGTTTCAGAGTACTCAACCTCTGCTCCACTTCCTTCTCTAATTCTTCACTTATTTTACATGGATTAGGATCTTCTTGAAGGTTCCTTGTCATCTTGGCCATCTCTGTCTGCTGAGCAAACTGTACAGACATGTGTACGATCACCTACAAAATAATTGAAAATACACTGGACTAAAATACCGATTTAAAAACCATCTCAGAGTCATACATCATAAAGCAAGTTTAAAAATCACACAACACCAGGTTATGGTCCAACAGATTTATTTGGAAACACTAGCTTTTGAAGTGCTGCTTCTTCATCAGGTGGTTACAGGTGGTACAATTACCTGATGAAGAAACAGTGTTTCGAAAGCTAGTGCTTCCAAATAAATCTATTGGACTGTAACCTGGTGTTGTGTGATTTTTAACTTTGTCCAGCCCAGTCCAAGGCCTGCTCCTCCAACTCATCATAAATCAAACAACTTTAATATTTCTATTGTTTCATAGCAAACATTTCTGACATTCTCAAAGTCAAAAGCAGCGCAGTTTCAGCTACTGCTAATTGTCATTTTAGACTCGTGACTATGCTGTAGTGAGAGAATTATAAGGCAAGGGAAAAATAGACTGCAGATTACTAGTACAGGGAACTTTAAAACCAACCTCTCCAATTCATGTCAAACCACTAATTTTACTAAATCTTTTGCATTGTGCCATATTCTTTAGTATTTACCTTAGCTATTTCTTCCTGCATGCGTTTTTCGTACTGTTCCTTTTGAAGATGTATAACTTGATGAGATTCACTCTTTTGTTCTTCATTCTCTTGCAATACATCTGTTAGAATAACTTCATTCAGGACCCTGAAAGTAGGATCTCCTCCAGCATATTGAATTGACTCCTCTCCAAATATTCCCACTCCTTGATTATACTGTGTTCTTATTTCAGTTTCCACGTGCTCCAATTTGTGATTGTGTTGTTCCTTCATATCAGAACTTTCCTCTTTATTCATGGCACACACATTTTTTCCCAAACATTGCAGCTGTTGTGAAAGATCAAGCTGTTTCATGTTCCTTTGAGTGACCCCAAACTTTTCCTCATCCTATGTGGAAAAAAAAGTTACTCCATTAGCTCATTTGTCTGGTGTTTTAGTGCTCATGATGCATTTTACAAAACTGATACTTAAATAAAGTTGTCAAGGGTCTAAGTATTGATTTAAACTATTTCATTTTCCAAGTTGATAGTCTGTTATATTAACACTGAGTCATTAGAAGCAGCACAATATTATCCTCACAAGTTAGACTACCTAACAGAAATGTAACGCCAAAGCCACAACAACCAATCTGAAACATATAATTTTACTAATCATTTGGTTAACCGTTTAGTAAATGCTTTCGTAACATAGGTTAACCAAAATATACACCATATAATAGCTTCATTTACACTTAAGAGCAATTATTAACTCGACACAGCAAAATTGCTAATGCACATTATCCACAGCCACAGGAATTCAGTTGCCAAAACTATTGCTGCTCTTAACAGAAAAAAAAGCATTGAATTATAGCCTTTGTTTATCTTCTTGCTAGCTTGGGCTAGCAAGTGGCAGCTGACATTTTTTGCCAACTGATGACCAGCTTTAACATAAAAGCCCAGCCTTCTGTTCCTGGAAAAGACAAGTTAATCTATTCAGATCAACTGGAAATTAATCATAAATGGGGTTCTACCAGCATTGCCCACATAGGGAAAGCATCAGAACATATGGTAGATTCTCATCACTGGGACACCCTTTGGTGCAGAACGGTTGCTGTATTTTCCCACAAAACTTCACCTCAAACGTAATTCAACCTGTGGAGCATTTTAAGACAATCAAGCGCAATAAAATCCTGCACATATTTGGAAGGTCAAGCACAAGACATTCTGTCTTGAACAAGCAATTATTATCTTGTAACAAAAACCATTCACCACGATAGCACCATTTCCAAACTAAAGTGCAAGATTTATGAAAATCCTACCTACATACCCACCTCAAGGTGGCCTGGAGAGTCATAGGAACAGGGGTAGGCCATTCAGCACCTCAAGGCTGTTCCGTCATTTAATTAGATCATAGCTGATCTGTGGACTAACTCCATATATAGGCAGTCCTTGCATTACAAATGGGTTATATTCTTGAGTCTGTTCGCTAGTCACTTTGGACACAAATCAGAACACAATGCAGGGAAATATAAAATAGCTGTTCACAAGTAGAAGGAAATGCTCACATGTTGGATTTTTAATATTAATTTACTTCCTTATGTGATCACGTTCAAAAGTATGAGCATTTGTAAGTCAGCCACTCAAATTGGGGAAACCCTTTACCTGCCTTTGGCCCATATCTCTTCAACCATTGTTTAACAAAAAATTTATTTGTCTCAGATTGAAAATTAACAACTAATTGAGCATTAACAGCCATTGATGGAAGAGTGTTCCAAACCTATACCACCCTTTGTTTTAGAAGTGCTCCCTAACATCTTTCCTGAATGATCTGATCCTTAAATTTTAGACTGTGTCCCATAGTTCTAGAATCTTCCAGCCAGTGGAAATAGTTTATCTTTTTTTTATAGATATTTTTATTAGAAATTTAACATTTTTACAAGTTTACAAAAATAAACAAAACTCTCAGATATAAACATTGATATACAATTAGCTCAAATATACAATAGCCAAAATTTGACAAAAAAAACAAAACAACAAAAAAAAACGAAAAGAAAAAAAAAACAAAACTCAACTATCTACTAATCTAACCTACAACTAACCAGGGTGTATATTTAACTCTCTTACATGCTCGGGATGTGTTAGCATCAGATATGATAAAACCCGTATTCGTGCGGGATTCCTCCCCCGAGGGGCCGCGGACCAGCCAGGTTTGTAATCTCAATTAAATAAAAGCCCTTGTTAGGATAGCTGAAATATCTGTATTTATGTAATTCAAAAAGGG